>NW_023416313.1:118341955-118886601 GCF_014108235.1 Myotis myotis | reverse complement strand
TATATTCCTAGAAGTGGGATCAGAGGTCAAATGGGAGTTCCATTTGTAGTTTTTTGAGGAACTCCATATTGTCTTCCATAGTGGCTGCACCAGTCTGCATTCCCACCAGCAGTGCACAAGTGTTTCTTTTTCTCCACATCCTCTCCAGCACTTGTCGTTTATTGATTTGTTGATGATAGCCATTCTGACAGGTGTGAGATTGTACCTCATTGTTGTTTTGATTTGCATCTCTCCGATGATTAGTGACTTTGAGCATGTTTTCACATGTCTCTTGGCTTTCTGAATGTCCTCTTTTGAAAGGTGTCTATTGGGTCCTTTGCCCATTTTTTGATTGGATTGTTTATCTTCCTTTTGTTAAGTTGTATGAGTTCCCTATAAATTTTGGAGATTAGGCCCTTATCAGATATGACATTGGCAAATATGTTTTCCCACGCAGTGGGTTTCTTGTTGTATTGTTGATGGTTTCTTTTGCTGTGCAGAAGCTTTTTATTTTGATGTAGTCCCATTTGTTTATTTTCTCTTTAGTTTCAAGTGCCCTAGGAGCTGTATCAGTGAAGAAATTGCTTCAGCATATGTCTGAGATTTGGTTGCCTTTGGATTCTTCTAGTATTTGTATGGTTTCCCATCGTATATTTAAGTCCTTTATCCATTTTGAGTTTATTTTGTGTATGGTGTAAGTGGGTGGTCTAGTTTAATTTTCTTGCATGTGTCTGTCTAATTTTCCCAACACCATTTATGAAGCGACTATCTTGACTCCATTGCATGTTCTTGCCTCCTTTGTCAAATACTAATTGAGCGTATTGGTTGGGCTGATTTCTGGGCTCTCTATTCTATTCCATTGATCTATATGTCTGTTCTTGTGCAGTACCAGGCAGTATTGAGAACAGTGGCTTTGTAATACAGCTTGATATCTGGTATTGAGATCCCACCTACTTTGTTCTTTCTCAGGATCGCTGCAGGTATTTGGGGTCGTTTTTATTCCAGATGAATTTTTGGAGAGTACGTTCTAGATCTGTGAAATATGCCATTGGTATTTTAATGGGAAGTGCGTTGAATTTATAGATTGCTTTGGGCAGTATGGACATTTTAATGATGTTGATTCTACCAATCCAAGAACATGGTATGTTCTTCCATCTGTTTCTGTCTTCCTCTATCTTTTTTCAACTGTCCTGTAGTTTTCTGAGAAGAGGTCTTTTATCTCTTTAGTTAAGTTTATCCTAGGTAGCTTAATTTCTTTGGTACGATGGTAAATGGGATTGCCTTTTTAGCCTCTTTTTTCCGCTCATTCACTATTGGTGTATAGAAATGCCATAGATTTCTTGGGGTTAGTTTTGAATCCTGCTACATTGCCAAATTCTTTTATTAAGTCTAATAGTTTATTGATGGAGTCGTTAGGGTTTTTTAAGTATAATATCATGTCATCTGCAAATAAGGACAGTTTTACTTCATCTTTTCCAATTTGGATGCCTTTTATTTCTTCTTCTTGTCTAATTGCAAGGGCTAATACTTCCAGTACTATGTTGAACAGGAGTGGTGAGAGTGGGCATCCCTGTCTTGTTCCTGTTCTTAGGGGAAATGGTGTTAGTTTTTGTCCATTGAGTATGATGTTCGCTGTGGGATTGTCATATATGGCTTTTATTATGTTGAGGTATGATCCTTCAATTCCCACCTTGCTGAGAGTTTTTATCAAAAATGGGTGTTGAATTTTGTCAAACGCTTTTTTTTGCATCAATTGATATGACTATATGGTTTTTTTCTTTCAATTTGTGTATGTGATGTAATACGTCTATTGATTTGCGGATATTGTACCATCCTTGCATCCCTGGGATAAATCCTACTTGGTCATGGTGTATGATCTTTCTGATGTACTGCTGGATCTGATTTGCTAAGATTTTGTTGAGGATTTTGGCATCTATGTTCATGAGGGATATTGGCCTATAATTCTCTTTCATTGTGTTGTCTTTACCTGGTTTTGGTATTAGGGTGATGCTGGCTTCATAGAATGAGCTTGGAAGTGTTCCTTCCCCTGGGGTTTTTGTAGTAGTCTGAGGAGGATAGGTTTTAGTTCTTCCTTGAATGTTTGGTAAAACTCCCCTGTAAAGCCGTCTGGTCCTGGGCTTTTGTTTGCTGGAAGCTTTTTGATGACTGCTTCAATTTCTTCCATAGTTATTGGCCTATTGAGATTTTTAGATTCTTCCTAATTAAGTTTTGGAATGTTGTATTTTTCTTGGAATATGTCCATTTCCTTCAGGTTGTCTAGTTTGTTGGATTAGAGTTGTCCATAGTATTTTTTAACAATCATTTGTATTTCTGTGGGATCTGTTGTTAGTTCGCCTCTATCATTTCTGATTTTGTTGATTTGGGTCCTTTCTCTTTGCTTCTTGGTGAGCCTGGCTAGAGGTTTGTCAATCTTGTTTATCCTTTCAAAGAACCAGCTCTTTGTTTCATTGATTTTCTGTATTGTTTTTTTGGTCTCTATGTCATTTATTTCTGCTCTAATCTTTATTATATCCTTCCTTCTGCTCACTCTGGGCTTTTCTTGTTGCTCTCTTTCTAATTCTTTGAGCTGTAGACTTAGATGATTTACTACCATTTTTTCTTGTTTGTTGAGATAGGCCTGTAGAGCTATAAACTTCCCTCTCAGGACTTCTTTCATTGTGTCCCAAAGGTTTTGGATTGTTGTATTTTCATTGTCATTAGTTTCCAGGATGTTTTTAATTTCTTCTTTGATCTCATTGGTAACCCAATCAATATTTAATAACGTGCTATTCAGCTTCCAAGTGTTTGAGTAGTTTGGGTTGTTTTTATTGTAGTTTATTTCTAATATTATGGCCTTGTGGTCTGAGAAGTTGCATGGTATGAGTTCAATCTTCTTGAATTTGGGGAGACTTTGTTTGTGACCCAATATGTGGTCTATTTTTGAAGATGTCCCATGAGCACTTGAGAAGAAGGTATATTTTGTGGCTTTGGGGTGAAGTGTTCTGAAGATGTCAATTAAGTCCATCTGATCTAGTGAGTCATTTAGGATTGCTGTCTCTTTGCTGAGTTTTTGTCTAGCGTATTTATCCATTGATGTCAGTGGCGTATTAAAGTCCCCTACTATGATTGTATTGTTGTCGATCTCTCCCCTGATATCTTCCAGGAGTTTTCCTTTATTTTTTTATTTTTATTTTTTATTTTTTATTTTTTTTAATTAAACCTTTATTGTTCAGATTATTACATTTGTACCTCTTTCCCCCCCCCCCCATAACTCCCCTCTTCCCAGTTCCCGTCCCACCCTCCTCCCTCACTCCCCACCCACTGTCCTCATCCATAGGTGCACGATTTTTGTCCAGTCTCTTCCCGCATCTCCCACACCCCTTTCCCCCCCAAGAATAGTCAGTCCATTCCCTTTCTATGTCCCTGAATCTATTATAATCACCAGTTCATTCTGTTCATCAGATTATTTATTCACTTGATTCTTAGATTCACTTGTTGATAGATGCATATTTGTTGTTCATAATTTGTATCTTTACCTTTTTCTTCCTCTTCCTCTTCTTAAAGGATACCTTTCAGCATTCCTATAATCCTGGTTTGGTGGTGATGAACTCCTTTAGCTTTCCTTATCTGTGAAGCTCTTTATCTGACCTTCAATTCTGAATGATAGCTTTGCTGGATAAAGTAATCTTGGTTGCAGGTTCTTGCTATTCATCACTTTGAATATTTCTTGCCACTCCCTTCTGGCCTGCAAAGTTTCTGTTGAGAAATCAGCTGACAGTCGTATGGGTATTCCCTTGTAGGTAACTGAGTTTCTTTCTCTTGCTGTTTTTAAGATTCTCTCTTTATCTTTTGCTCTTGGCATTTTAATTATGATGTGTCTTGGTGTGGTCCTCTTTGGATTCCTTTTGTTTGGGGTTCTCCAAGCTTCTTGGACCTGTAAGTCCATTTCTTTCACCAGGTGGGGGAAGTTTTCTGTCATTATTTCTTCAAATAGGTTTTCAATATCTTGCTGTCTCTCATCTTCTGGCACCCCTATAATTCTGATGTTGGTACGCTTGAAGCTGTCCCAGAGGCTCCTTACACTATCCTCGCATTTTTGGACTCTTTTTTCATTTTGCTTTTCTGGTTGGGTGTTTTTTGCTTCCTCGCATTTCAAATCATTGACTTGATTCTTGCGCTCCTCTGGTCTGCTGTCGGGAGTCTGTATAATATTCGTTATTTCAGTCCGTGTGTGCCTAATTTCTAGTTGGTTCCCCAATATAACATCGAGGGTCTCATTAGTTTTCTTGTAGATCTCATTAAGTTTATCGGCGGCTTCTAAACAGTTCTTGAGAGACCTTAAAAGTGTGGTTCTGAACTCTATATCTTCCATTGACAATTTTGTCCTGTTTCTTTGTCTCTGCATTTTGTTATGCTTCCTTGGTGCACCCCCTAGTGGTCTTTGTGCGCAGTCTTATATTTAAACCTTGATTGTTGTAGCTAATACCAGGGAGGGTTTGACCTCCAGGCCAAGTGTCTATGGGAATCAGCTGTGTCTGCAGTGAGAGAACTTCTGTCCTCTAGGGAGGTGCTAATCTAGCCTTTGCCTGAGGCTATCCGGCAAATGCCTCTGTGCAGGACTTGGGCAGGGCTGGTCGCACAGGATCAACAGGGTGGGCTGGAGAGAGCAGTTATGGTGGCTCTCAGTCCTGTCCCCAGGGGCTCTGCCTCTCTGAGTCCCAGCACCCACTGCAAACCTCGGAGAGAAAGCTGCACTCGCTCTGACTGAAGCCAGACAGTCCCGCTTCTCCCGTTTGAGTCTGGGTCCCTAAAGACTCGCCTGTATCTGGAGCTCAGAGTCTGCGACTCCCTCCTGATTGAAAACGCCAACCACGCCCTCCGCCGCCAGCCCGCTCCGCACACTCCGCACCTCAGAATTTGACTTCAGCACTGCGCCTCCTCTGAGTGTCCGTATGCGTTACTTTTTCCTCCTAGTTGTAGGACTTCCACTCAGCCAGCATTCCAGTGGTTCTGGGTGATGTCCATTCCATCTTTTAGTTTCACTTTTGAAGTATTTGTTCAAGGCAGCAAAATCCGGCGTTAACCTATGCCGCCATCTTGGTTCCGGTAGTTCAGGAGTTTTCTTATGTATGTGGGTGCTCCTGCATTTGGTGCATATATGTTTATCAGGGTTATATCCTCTTGTTGTATTGATACCTTTAGTATTATGAAGTGGCGTTCCTTATTTCTTGTTATGGCCTTCACTTTGGGGTCTATTTTGTCTGATATAAGTATTGCTACCCCAGCTTTTTTTTCATGTCCATTTGCCTGAAAGATATTTTTCCATCCCTTCACTATCAGTCTTTGTGAGTCCCTTCTAATGAGGTGGGTCTCTTGTAGACAGCAAATATATGGGTGATGTTTTTTTATCCATTCAGCCACTCGATGTCTTTTGATTAGAACATTTAGTCCACTTACGTTTAAAATTATTATTGAAAGGTACTTGTTTGTAGCCATTTCTATTTTTTTATTTTGTGGCTGTTTTCTTTCTGGGCTTTTTAGTTCTTCTTTTTACACCAGTCCCATTAGCATTTCTTGCATTGCTTGCTTAGTGGTGATAAACTCCCTTAGCCTTTTTTTGTTTGTGAAGCTTCTTATTTTCCCTTCAATTTTGAATGATAGCCTTGCTGGATAGAGTATTCTTGGATTCAGTCCTTTTCTTTGCATCACTTTGTAAATTTCTGTCCATTCTTTTCTGGCCTGATGTGTTTCTGTTGAGAAATCATTTGATAATCTGATGGGGATCCTTTGTAGGTAACTCTCTGTTTCTCTCTTGCAGCCTTCAAGATTCTGTCTTTGTCTTGTACATTTGCCATTGTTATTATGACGTGTCTTGGTGTGGGTCTTTTGGGGTTCATCTTGCCTGGGACTCTCTGTACTCGTGTAACTTTTTTATTCCCCATATCTGGGAAGTTTTCTGACATTATTTCTTCAAATAGATTTTCTAATCCTTGCTGCTCTTCTTGTCCTTCTTGCAGCCCTATTATGCCTATGTTACTTCGTTTCATGTTGTCCCGAAGCTCCCTTAGGCTCTCCTCCTGCTTTTTAATTTTTTTCTCCAGTTGCTGTTCAGATTGAGCTTGTTTCTCTGCCTTATCTTCTAATTCACTAATTCGGTCCTCTGCTTCTTCTAGCCTGCTGTTGAAACTTTCCATGGTGTTTTTGATTGTAGCTATATCACTTTTCATTTCTTCCTGATTCTTGCATAGGTTGTTGATTTTCTCACCCATCCGGTGAATGAATTGTACAACCATTATTCTGAATTCTTTTTCTGTCATGTTGCATGCTTCAACTTCATTAATGTCCTTTCTTGGTGACTCCTCATTGTCTTTCCTCTGGGTGTTGTTTCGTCTCTTCATTCTGATTATCTCCCGATGGTTCAAACGTCGAGTTGCATGGGCCTGGGTCGTGTGCAGTGGGAGCCTCCCACTATGCTAGTGTCACTGAAGAGCCCTGACACTAAGATGTGTGGTTGTTGTGGGTTGGTGGGAACCAGGCTCCCTCAGAGTCAGTGTTGTCAGTGCTCAATGTGGCCTCGTAGGCGCCCTTAGAATCAGGGACCCTGCCTGCACCATGCTGAAACAGAGACCCCCCTGAAGCGTTTGAAAACCAGAGCCCCCTAGCATGCGCCAGCAGTCAGAGTTCCCCAGAATCCAGTATCAGAGTCTCTGTTGCTTCCTGCGACCTTGCCTTGAGAATCAGGGTCCCTGTGTGCCCTTGCAGCAGGAATTGGAGTCACTGGCTCTTAGTATAAATGCACAGGAAATCAGGATCTCAGGCGCAGGTGATAAGAAACACAGTCAAGTCACTGGTGCTTGGTGCTGCCTCCTGCCCAGAGAATAGGGGTCCCTGGGCCTGTGATATGTGGGACAAATTCCCAGTGTTCCCGGGACTGCTCCCAGCCCAGGGCTCAGAAGCTGGCAGTGCGCCTAGGCTCAGTTCCTGGGGTTCGCGCACTTGCTTCCAGCCCAGGACTCCTGAGCCCGGCCCTATGCTGGATCAGTTCCAAGGTGCTCACGCACTTCCAGGCTAAAGTTCCTGGAGAGCTGAGGCCCAGGCAAGGGGTGGGTCTATCAGTTAGTTTCCCTAGCACTGCCTGCAAGCTTGCAAGAAGGGGGGATGGGCTCTGTTACTCATGGATCTGCCCTGGGGATTTCTGAACTTTTGATGTCTGCAGATCTGTAGCTGTGGTCACAGGTCTCTGTCCCCAGTGGCTGCAGGGTCCTGGTATGCGTCTGAGATCAGCTCCATAGTATTTTTTAACAATTATTTGTATTTCTGTGGGGTCTGTTGTTATTTCGCCTCTATCGTTTCTGATTTTGTTTATTTGGGTCCTTTCTCTTTCCTTCTTAGTGAACCTGGCTAGAGGTTCATCAATCTTGTTTATCCTTTCAAAGAACCAGCTCTTTGTTTCATTGATTTTATGTATTGTTTTTTGGTCTCTATGTCATTTATTTCTGCTTTAATCTTTATTATCTCCTTCCTTCTGCTCACTCTGGGCTTTTCTTGTTGCTCTCTGTCTAGTTCTTTGAGATGTGGAGTTAGATGATTTACTACCATTTTTTCTTGTTTTTTGAGATAGGCTTGTAGAGCTATAAACTTCCCTCTTAGGACTGCTTTCATTGTGTTCCATAGGTTTTGGATTGTTGTGTTTTCATTGTCATTAGTTTCCAGGATGTTTTTAATTTCTTCTTTGATCTCATTGGTAACCCAATCAATATTTAATAGCATGCTATTCAGCTTCCAAGTGTTTGAGTATTTTGGGTTGTTTTTATTGTAGTTTATTTATAATATAATGCCATTGTGGTCTGAGAAGATGCTTGTTATGATTTCAACCTTCTTGAATTTGGAGAGACTTTGTTTGTGACCCAATATGTGATCTATTTTTGAAAATGTCCCATGAGAACTTGAGAAGAATGTATATTTCGTGGCTTTGGGGTGAAATAGTCTAAAGATGTCAATTAAGTCCATCTGATCTAGTGAGTCATTTAGGATTGCTGTTTCTTTGCCGATTTTTTGTCTAGAGGATTTATCCAGTGATGACAGTGGTGTATTAAAGTCACCAACTATGATTGTATTGTTGTCAATCTCTCCCTTGATATCTTCCAGAAGTTTTTTTTTAAATTAAATCTTTATTTTTCAGATTATTACAGTTATTTCTCTTTTTTCCCCCCATAGCTCCCTTCCACTCAGTTCCCACCCCACCCTTCGCCCTCACCCCCCCCCCCCACTGTCCTCATCCATAGGTGCACGATTTTCTTCCAGTTTCTTCCCGCATTCCCCACACCCCTCTACGCCCCTAGAAAAGTCAGTCCACTCCCTTTCTATGCCCCTGGTTCTATTGTAATCACCAGTTCATTCTGTTCATCAGATTATTTATTCCCTTTATTTTTAGATTCACTTGTTGATAGATGTGTATTTGTTGTTCATAATTTGTATCTTTACCTTCTTCTTCTTCCTCTTCTTAAAGGATACCTTTCAGCATTTCATATAATCCTGGTTTGGCGGTGATGAACCCCTTTAGCTTCTCCTTATCTGTGAAGCTCTTTATCTGGCCTTCAATTCTGAATGATAGCTTTGCTGGATAAAGTAATCTTGGTTGTAGGTTCTTGCTATTCATCACTTTGAATATTTCTTGCCACTCTCTTCTGGCCTGCATGGTTTCTGTTGAGAAATCAGCTGACAGTCATATGGGTAATCCCTTGTAGGTAACTGACTTTCTTTCTCTTGCTGCTTTTAAGATTCTCTCTTTGTCTTTTACTCTTGGCATTTTAATTCTGTTGTGTCTTGGTGTGGTCCTCTTTGGGTTCCTTTTGTTTGGGGTTCTCTGCACTTCCTGGACTTGTAAGTCTATTTCTTTCACCAGGTAGGGGAAGTTTTCTGTCATTATTTCTTCAAATAGGTTTTCAATATCTTGCTCTCTCTCTTCTTCTGGCACCACTATAATTCAGATGTTGGTACGCTTGAAGTTGTCCCAGAGGCTCCTTACACTATCTTCCTATTTTTGGATTCCTTTTTCATTTTGCTTTCCCAGTTGGGTGCTTTTTGCTTCTTCATATTTCAAATCTTTGACTTGATTCTTGCGATCCTCTAGTCTGCTGTTGTAACTCTGCATAATATCCTCTATTTCAGTCAGTGTATGCTTAATTTCTAGTTGGTCTGTTTTTATACCCTTGAGGGTCTCACTAGATTTCTTGATGGTCTCACTATATTTATCGGTGGTCTCACCAGACTTTTTGAGGGTCTTACTAAAGTTATCGGCGGTTTCTAGAAAGTTCTTGAAAAACCTTAAAAGTGTGGTTTTGAACTCTATATCCAGTCATTTGCTTTCCTCCATTTCTGTCATTTGTGAACTGTTTCTTTGTCTCCACATTTCTTATGCTTCCTTGTGTTGATTGAGTGGCTTTGTGTGCTAGGTCTCCTATAGGGCCCAGTGGCTCAGCCTCCCTAATTACCTGAGGAGGACACTCTTTGTGCACCCCTTTGTGGGCTTTGTGCATAGTCTTGTTGTAGTTAAGCCTTGATTGTTGTAGGTATCATTGGGAGGAATTTACCTCCAGGCCAGTTGGCTGTTAGAGTCAGCTGTGTCTGCAGTGGGAGGACTTCTGTGCGGAAGACACCCTTATGAGGCAAGACTTGCTTCAGTGGGGCTTTGGTGCTCACTGAGTCCGCCCCCTGAGTGTGTCCATTATGGATCTGAGGAGTTGTAATCTGGATGGTCCCACTCTGAACACTGGGTACACTGGCTCTTGTATCTAAGGAGGTGCTAATTTAGCCTCAGCCTGAGGCCTACCAGCAGGAGCTACGAGGAGATCTGCAGATTACCCTTCCTTGTTTGGGGTTTGGAGGTGCCCAAATAAGGCCCAGCTGTGAAGCAATGAAACCTGCTGTGGGGCCTAGGGCCTTCTCTTGGAAGTTCTGGGTCTGTCTGGCCCAGCTGCATTTTTTTAGTTAATTTTAGATTGCAAAGGGCCAGAGCGTTCACATGCAAAAGCCTCTGCCACAGCTTGGGTGGGGCAGGGCCTCAGGGAATCAACAGGGTGGAGCAAGCAGCTATGGCAGATCTTCAGCACTGCCCTAAGGGACCCAGCATCTCAGTGTCCCGGTAATAGCTGCAAGCACCTTTGAGAGAAAGCCGCCCTCGAGTTCCAAGTTCTTCCCACTGCCAGACAGTCCATTTTCTCCCTGTATGAGTCTGGGAACCCAGAGGCTCACCTGAACTGGAGTTCAGAGCAGTCCACGGCTTATGACTTCCTCCCAATTCAAAAAGACAGCCACATCCTCAGTTGTCAGCCCTTGGCGCGTGCGCCTCCGTACCTCTGCACTTCCCACCACCTCTGAGTCTCAGTGTGCTTTTCTCTTCTCTTCTAGTTGTAGAATTTCCACTCAGCCAGCTTTCCTGTGGTTCTCGATGATGTCCATTTTGTCTTTTAGTTGTATTTTTGAATGAATTTTTTTTTTTTTGAGGCAGCAATTTCCAGTGTTTACCTATGCCGCCATCTTGGTTTCTTCTCTCTTCCATTAGGTTTTTTTATGTATTTGGGTACTCCTGCATTGGGTGCAGATATGTTTATCAGGGTTATATCCTCTTGTTGTATTGATCCCTTTAATATTATGAAGTGGCCTTCCTTATCTCTTGTTATGGCCTTCACCTTGAGGTCTATTTTGTCCAATATAGGCATTGCTACCCCAGCTTTTTTTCATTTCCATTTGCCTGAAAGATATTTTCCATCCCTTCACTTTCAGTCTGTGTGAGTCCCTTCTAATGAGGTGGGTCTCTTGTAGACAGAAAATGTATGGGTCATGTTTTTTTATCCATTCAGCCACTTGATGTCTTTTGGTTGGAGCATTTAGTCTGTTTACATTTAAAGTTATTATTGAAGGGTACTTGTTTGTAGCCATTTCTTTTTGTGTGTGGCTGTTTTCTTTCTGTGCTTTTTATTTCTTCTTTTTACACCAGTCCCTTTAGCATTTCTTGCATTGCTGGCTTGGTGGTGATAAACTCCTTTAGCCTTTTTTTTTTTTGTCTGTGAAGCTTCTTATTTCCCCTTCAATTTTGAATTATAGCTTTGCTGGAAAGAGTATTTTTGGATTCAGTCCTTTGCTTTGCATCACTTTGTAAATTTCCATCCATTCTTTTCTGGCCTGATGTGTTTCTGTTGAGAAATCATTTGATAATCTAATGGGAGATCCCTTGTATGTAACTTTCCGTCTCTCTCTTGCAGCCTGTAAGATTCTCTCTTTGTTCTGAACATTTGCCATGGTAATTATGATGTGTCTTGGTGTGGGTCTTTTCGGGTTCACCTTGTTTGGGACTCTCTGGGCTTGCGTGACTTTTTTCTTCCTCACCTCAGGGAAGTTTTCTGATATTATTTCTTCAAATATGTTTTCTAACCCTTGTTCTTCTTTCTGTTGGTCTGGCACCCCTATTATTCATATGTTGTTTCATTTCATGTTGTCCCATAGCTCCCTTATGCTCTCCTCCTGTCTCCTAATACTTTTCTCCAATTGCAGTTCAGTTTGGGTGTGTTTTGCTTCCCTGTCTTCTAATTCGCTAATTCTGTCCTCTGCTTTTCCTAGTCTACTATTGAAACTTTCAATAGTGTTTTTTATTGCAGCTATATCACTCTTCATTTCTTCTTGGTTGTTACATAATTTATTGATTTTTTTCATCCGTTTCTTCTTGATTCTTGCATAAGTTGTTGATTTTTTCCTCCATCCAGTTTATGCATTCTAGGAGCCTTCATCTGAATTATTTTTCTTTCATGCTGCATGCCCCTGTTTCACTTAGCTGCTTTTCTGGTGAGTCCTCCTTTTCTTTCCTTTAGGAGTTTCTTTGTGTACCCATGTTTGATCTCACCGATATATCTATATGTTGAGTCATTCAGTGGCTGCTCCTTGGGTGGCAGTGGCTCCTTGGGATGTGGTTGCTCCTTGGGTGGTTGTGGTAGCAGCTGCTCCTCCATTGGTAGCAGGTCTTCTGGTGGGTGCTGTTCACAGCTGTGGTCGCTCCTCTGGCTGGTGGTGGGGGCTTCACACATAGCTGCTGTTCTTCAGATAGAGGGTGCGCTGATCATGAGGCTGCTGTTCCTTGGATGGGGGTGGGCTACACATGCAGCTGCTGCTCCTTAAACTGGGGCAGACTGCTCACATGGCTGCTGATCCTTGGATGGGGGCTGGCTGCACGCTGCTGTTGTTCCTCTGATGTGGTGGGCTTCATATGGGGCTACTGCTCCTAGGACTTGGACAGGTTGATTGCAAGTCTGCTGCTCCTCAGATGGGGGTGGGCTGCTTGCGAGGCTGTTGTTCTTTGGATGGGAGTGAGCTGCACGCGTGGCTGCTCCTCCTCAGATGGGGACGTGCCACTCACCCGGCTGCTGCTTGTTGGACAGTTGCAGGCTGTTGTGGCTCTGCTCCTCGGACCGGTGCGTGCTGCGCAGGGCTGCTGCTCCTTGGACGTGGGTGGTCTGCTCATGTGCTGCTGCTGCTCATTGAATGGGGCTGGACCACTCGCAGAACTTCTGCTCCTCAGATGGGGGCAGGCTGCTCATGTGGCTGCTGCTGCTTGGACAAGGGCAAGATGCTTGTGCAGCTGCTGCTCGTCGGACTAGTGCAGGGTATGTGCAGCTGCTGCTCCTCGGATGGGGGCGGGTTGCTTAGGTCTGCCGCTCCTCAGATGTAGGAAGACTGCTCATGTGGCTGCTGCTCCTCGGATGGGGAAGCGGGCCACTCACACAGCTGCTGCTCTTTGGACAGGGGCAGGCCACATTAGGCTGCTGCTCTTGGGCTAGAGGCAGACTGCTCACAGGGCTGATACTCCCTGGACAAGAGCATGCTGCTCACATGGTTGAAAAAATAATGTGAAAAGAAGTAGGAAATAAAGGAACAAACAAACAAAAAGGAGAACAAAGAACAAAGGGGGGAAAAAGGTAACTAAATAATAATAAAAAAATAAGAATGAAAAATTGAAATGTCATTCCTTTGGCTGGCTTAAGGTCCCAGTTTTCTGGAATGTCTGTGCTTTTATGTTGTTGTTGTTGTTGTCATTGCTGGGACTGAAATCCCCTCTATAGGCCAGACCTTGTTAACTCCCAGGGAGTAATCAGATTATTATTATTTTTTAATTAAATCTTTATTTTTCAGATTATTACATTTGTTCCTCCCTTTCCCCCCCATAACTCCCCTCCTCCCAGTTCCTGCCCCACCCTCCGCCCTCACTCCCCACCCACTGTCCTCATCCATAGGTGCACAATTTTTGTCCAGTCTCTTCCTGCATCTCCCACACCCCTTTCCCCCCCCAAGAATAGTCAGTCCATCCCCTTTCCATGTCCCTGATTCTATTATGATCACCAGATTATTTATTCACTTGATTCTTAGATTCACTTGTTGATAGATGCATATTTGTTGTTCATAATATGTATCTTTACCTTTTTCTTCTTCCTCCTCTTCTTAAAGGATACCTTTCAGCATTTCATATAATACTGGTTTGGTGGTGATAAACTCCTTTAGCTTTTCCTTATCTGTGAAGCTCTTTATCTGACCTTCAGTTCTGAATGATAGCTTTGCTGGATAAAGTAATCTTGGTTGTAGGTTCTTGGTATTCATCACTTTGAATATTTCTTGCCACTCCCTCCTGGCCTGCAAAGTTTCTGTTGAGAAATCAGCTGACAGTCGTATGGGTATTCCCTTGTAGGTAACTGACTTTCTTTCTCTTGCTGCTTTTAAGATTCTCTCTTTATCTTTTGCTCTTGGCATTTTAATTATGATGTGTCTTGGCATGGTCCTCTTTGGATTCCTTTTGTTTGGGGTTCTCTGCCCTTCCTGGACCTGTAAGTCTATTTCTTTCACCAGGTGGGGGAAGTTTTCTGTCATTATTTCTTCAAATAGGTTTTCAATATCTTGCTCTCTCTTCTTCTGGCACCCCTATAATTCTGATGTTGGTACGCTTGAAGTTGTCCCAGAGGCTCCTTACACTATCTTCGTATTTTCGGATTCTTTTTTCATTTTGGTTTTCCGGTTGGGTGTTTTTTGCTTCTTCGCATTTCAAATCTTTGACTTGATTCTTGCGCTCCTCTGGTCTGCTGTTGGGTGTCTGTATAATATTCTTTATTTCAGTCAGTGTATGCTTAATTTCTAGTTGGTTCTTTATCACAACATCGAGGGTCTCATTAGATTTCTTGAGGATCTCACTACATTTATCGGCGGTCTCACTGTTATGGGTTGGCTCAACGAGATAGGCCACTGACTCAGAATTTAAATTTAAGAGCCTTTTATTAAGCTGGCCAGCTGACCACAGCGCCTATCTCCCCCTCTGGGAGATTCGGAGCATGTGGCAGAGATCAAGGGTGAAGTATGATCCTTTATAGTACAACAGTGTTACCTTAGAAGTTCATAGAAAGTTCATAAGCACAAAGGGGGGGGGGTAAACAGAGTCACACATGGCTGGAGCATATCATAACACATTGTTTTTCTAAGACAATTTAGCAATTTTTCTTCCATGGTTATCAAAAAAAAACCAAATCAAGATTTAGTATTATTTGCCTTGAAGAGGCTCAAGCATTCCTGTTTCTTAGGCTAAGTTTAAATTTAGAGTCTGTTGAACTAAGCCTCCGTTTTTCTGGGTACCATTTTCAGCTGGACCAAGTCTCTTCTGTTATTTGGTTCCTGGTCTGGGCTGGGCATGGGAAGCAAGAAGCAGCCATGGGGACAGGAGACCTTCCTCAGAAGGGGCTAGTGTTCAAGCCCCTGCACCATTGGGGGGGTGAGGATCTGTGCCCCACCTCTGTTGAACCCCAAGTTCTCTCCTACTGGCCCTCGGCTGTGTCTGTCTTAGGTCGCCCCACCTCTGTGGAGTCTTACCCGTCTCTGACTACCAACCATCTCTGGGCCAAGTAGGGTGATGTGAGGTTCAGTTCTGTCTCCTTGTTAGCCTATGCCCCCTGTGGCCTCCACGCCCAGCACCCCCCTTGGGTTCCCCTCGCCTGCTGGCGGGGCCCCGGCATTGGTCACATCTCTTGGGAAATCCAGGTTTCTTCTCCAGAGAGGCCCCAGCTTACGCTATTGGGCAAGAGACAGATCCACGGTACCAGCTTTTCATAAACGCAGCTTGAACGGAGAGCTCAGACAACAGCTGTAGACAATTGGGATCCGGGATCCTTTTGGCAATACAGAATGCTTAAGTGCCTTCTCAGGAGGGAATAAATCCCTTCACATATTGCCAGATTTCGGAGGAATTACATAAGGAGAAGAACATACTGATCTACTCTAAGATTTTCTGACTTTCCTTGCTACTTCCTTTTCATGGATTTGAAACAAAACAGTAACTGTTGGCATAAAACCTTCTACCCATGCATAACTATGCCTCAGACCTTCTATTCTAAACAGGCTTTTTCCAGCTTTACTACCCCTGACATGAGCATGGTGACTCAGGCCTGCAAGGCAGTATACAGGCTGCCAACTGTTAGTTGTCTCTCAACAGAGTCCAAAACCTGATGGGCACCCTTTCCTGCCCAGTTGGGCACCTGCCCCCTTGGCAGCTAGACACCCTTTACTTTTGAGGTCACCCCACACAGCTCCCTTCCAGGACAGCCAACACACACTCAAACCTGCAAAAGAATCAAAGGTTAATATAACATATCAATACAATGAAACATCATGGCCGCTTTAGGCAGCCAAATCTTCTGCTACTAAACATGTGTCCCCATAAATTGTCCTTGTCTCTTTGGAGCCTTGTCCATGAAGATGCAAGCATTATCTAAGTGTATTACACAGTATTGTGGGGGCTCCTGGTGACAGGATTGATCGCGAGTCATGTTACCAGCATCAGGCAGGTCAAGCACGCCGTAGCTTGAACTTGAGCGGGTTGCATTGATCTCGATCGATGCTCCATTTGGTGATGAAGTCTTTCCGGGTCATGGATGGATCCGCTGACCAGATGTGAGTGTGATGGATCCAGGTCGCGACGCCGTCTACCTTGAGAGCGGTGGGGGTCGTCAGCACCACAGTGTAGGGACCCTTCCAAACGTGGTTCTAGGGTCTCCCGGTGGTGCCTTCTGACGTAGACCCAATCTCCTGGTCTGTAGCTGGGGAATAGCGCCTCTATCTGCCTTGCATCCACAGAGGGCTGCTTGTCTGGCCCCAGATCTATAGAGGGCCGGCCTACCCTAGTGGCAACATAGGAACAGCAGGACTTCACCAGTCTTTTCCAGGGCCTTACTAAGTTTATCGGCAGCTTCTAGACAGTTCTTGAGAGACCTTAAAAGTGTGGTTTTGAGCTCTATATCTTCCATTTCTGACATTTGGTCCTGTTTCTTTGTCTCCGCATTTTTTTATCTTTTCTTGGTGTACCCCCTAGTGGTCTTTGTGGGCAGTCTTGTTGTAGTTAAGCCTTGTTTGTCGGCAATACCAGGGGTGATTTGACCTCCAGGCTAACTGGCTATGAGAGTCAGCTGTGTCTGCAGTGGGAGAGCTTCTGTGCTGGAAGCTCTCTAGGGCGGTGCTAATCTAGCCTTTGCCTGAGGCTATCTGGCAAATGGCTCTGCACAGGGCTTGGGTGGGGCGGGTCCCTGGGGATCTACAAGGTGGGCAGAACAAGCAGTTATGGCTGCTCTCAGTCCCGTCCGCAGAGGCTCTGCCCCTCAGAGACCCAGCAACCGCTGCAAACCTCGGAGAGAAAGCTGCCTTCGAGTTCCGACCGAAGCCAGACAGTCCCGCTTCTCCCGTTTGAGTCTGGGCCCCTAAAGACTTGCCCGGATCTGGAGCTCAGAGTCTGAAACTCCCTCCCGATTGAAAACAACAACCTCGCCCTCTGCCGCCAGCCCGCTCCGTGCGCGCACTCCGCACCTGAGTATTTCACTTCAGCACTGCGCCTCCTCTGAGTCTGGGTATATTCTCTTTCCTCCTAGTTGTAGAATTTCCACTCAGCCAGCCTTCCTGTGGTTCTGGATGATGTCCGTTCTGTTTTTTAGTTATATCTCTGAAGTGGTTGTTCGAGGCAGCAATCTCTGGCGTTAACCTATGCCGCCATCTTGGTTTCTCCTAATCGGATTATTTTAATCCTTCATCTCATTCAGGGTGGAATCTTGGTGTGGCTGTATTCCTTGCCTGGGGCCTGGAGGGAGGGGTTAGCCCAGCCGTGGGCAAACTACGGCCCTCGGGCCAGATCCGGCCCATTTGAAATGAATAAAACTAAAAAAAAAGACCATACCCTTTTATGTAATGATGTTTACTTTGAATTTATATTAGTTCACACAAACACTCCATCCATGCTTTTGTTTCGGTCCTCCAGTCCAGTTTAAGAACCCATTGTGGCCCTCGAGTCAAAAAGTTTGCCCACCCCTGGGTTAGCCTCAGGAGAAAATGGCTGCCCAAGTCCTGGGCTCAGGGGTGACTCAGCACTCAATTTGCTGCCACTTCTCCTGGCCCCCCTTCTCTTCCCAGCCTCTCCCCAGATTCCACTCGTCCGCACCTTCTTCCGCTCTTCAGCACAGGTGAGTGTCTGTATCCGAAATGTCCTATGAACAGGGTTCAGTGAAAACAAACAAATGCCAGTCGCAGAAACGGGGAAGGCTGAGTCTCTGTAAGCTCCTCTCTTACCGGTACTGCATGGTCTGGTCAGCACTTCAGGCTGATCCTTTTAGGCTCAGTCCTCCGTAATAAGGAACCCAGATCTCAAATCCCCTGGCACCAACAGTCCCGAGGATCTCTTTTCCACATCAGGGGCTGTGCCTGTCCCAAGAGACGAGGCTATGTGCCGCATGGTCTCCCTCTGACCCTCTGGGCTCAGAGGTCTGGCAAACTTTCCTGCCCAGATTCCTGGTTTTTACCTTCCCAGGGGAACTCTGCCCTTCCTGGCTGCAAACTGTCTCACCAGCTGAATATACTTCACCAATTTGGGGTGGGTGTTATTAGTTTTAGCTGCTCACTCCATTTGCTCTGGGACGCGTCTGCCTATTCTGCCGCCATCTTGGCTCTCCTAAATCAATTCCTTCTCAAAACGTTTTTTAATCAGAAAGCAAGACCTCAGTTCAAAGCACTTTTAGGCGATAAAAGTGAACTGCAGAAAATAGCTTACTTGGTTGACACCTTTGCCATATTGAATGAGTTAAATTTATCACTGCAAGGACCAAATGCAACATGCCTCGATTTGTCTGAAAAGATCCGATCATTCCAAATAAAACTTCAGCTTTGGCAAAAAAAATAAATTGTATGAAAATAAAATTTACATATTGTTTACCTTATCTGCTTTCTTTGAGGAACATGACATTGAACCAGACAAAAGGATTACGATGATAATTTCTGTGAAAGAACACTTGCACATGCTTGCAGACTAAATTTCATCATACTTTCCAAATCTACCTGACACCCCATTTGCACTTGCCAGAAGCCCATTCACAGTCAAAGTTGAAGAGGTTCCTGAGACAGCACAAGAGGAGTTCATTGAACTTATTAACAATGATGCAGCGAGAACTGATTTCTCTACAATGCCAGTTACAAAATTCTGGATCAAGTGTTTGCAGTCATATCCTATTCTGTCTGAGACTGTGTTGCACCTTCTTCCATTTCCAACAACATATATGTGAAACAGGTTTTCCAGCTTGTTGGTTATCAAGTCTAAATACAGAAGTAAACTTGTGGAAGATGATTTTCATTGTGCTCTTGCAAAGACTGCCCCGAGAATTTCTGATCTGGTGAGAAAGAAGCAATCTCGACCTTTGCTTTTTACGCATACTGTCGCAAAATGTAGCAATGTAGTTTACTGTTGTTTTATTAAGACTGTTACCCATGCTACACCATGTTTCAAGACAAAATTCATTTATTTGTAATTAGAAATAAATATTTCACAATATATAATTACATATTGTTTTTGTGTAATCACTATGCTTTATGTTCAATTTGTAACAATAAAAATACATCTTACATATCAGATATTTACATTATGATTCATAACAGTAGCAAAATTACAGTTATGAAGTAGCAACAAAAATAATTTTATGGTTGGGGGTCATCACAACATGAGGAACTGTATTAAAGGGTCACGGCATTAGGAAGGTTGAGAACCACTAGTATGGAGTTTTCTCAAAAAATTAAAAATGGAACTCTCATTTGACCCAGTAATCTCAATTCTAGGACTCTATCCAAAGAAACCAGAAACACTAATCAGAAAGGATATATGCACCCCTATGTTCATAGCAGCACAATTTACCATAACTAAGATTTGGAAACAGCCTAGGTGCCCATCAGCAGATGAGTGGATTATGTGATTTCTGTCTTTCAGTTTGTTTATGTGATGTATCACATAGGTCACTACATAATACTAAAGGGATCAATACAACAAGAGGATATAACCCTGGTAAACATATATACACCCAACATAGGAGCATCTAAACATATAAAAAAAAAACACACAACTTCTAGAGGACTTTAAGGGAGAGATCAACAATAATACATTCATAGTAGGGGACTTTAACACCCGCTGACTTTACTGGATAGATCTTCCAGACAAAAAATTAACAAGGAACAGTGACTAAAGGACACACTGGATCAGATGGCTTTAATTGACATTTATAGAACATTTTACCCAAAGCTTCAGAATATACATTCTTCTCAAGTACACATGGGTCATTCACAAAGATAGACCACATGTTAGGACTCAAAACAAGTCTTTACAAGTTCAGAAAGATTGAAATCATATCAAGCATCTTCTCAATCACAGTGGCATGAAATTAGAAATCAAATACAGTAAAAAACCCCAAATCATTCAAATATATGGAGGCTAAATGGCATGTTATTACACAACTAGAGATTCATGCATGGGGGTGGGAAGGGTTCCCCTCAGCCCAGCCTCCACCCTCTCCAATCCAGGACCCCTCAGGGGATGTCTGACTGTTGATCGGGCCTAAACCAGCAGTGGGACATTCCCTGAGGGGTCTTGATTGGGCCTAAACCAGCAGTAGGACATCCCTCTCACAATCCTGGACCACTGACTCCTAATCACTCACCTGCCTGCTTGCCTGGTCCCCCCTAACTGCCCCCCCACCCCCCGCTGCCAGCCTGATTATCCCTCACTGCCTCTGCATGCCGACCTGATTGCCCCAACTGCCCCCACTGCCAGCCAGGTCGCCCCCAACTGCCCCCTCCCTGCTGGTCTGGTCACCCCATGCAGCCTGCTTTTCAGTTGTTTGGTAGTCCCTCACTAACTCCCCTGACAGCCTGGTCATAGGCAGCCATCTTGTGACGTGTGAGAGTTAATTTGCATATTATATAGGATGAATGGGTTACTAACGAGATCAAGAAAGAAATCGAAAACTTCCTGGAAATAAATGAAAATGAACACACAGCAACCCCAAATCTCTGGGACACAGCAATAATAGTCCTGAGAGGGCAGTTCATAGCACTACAGGCCGACCTCAAAAAACAAGAAAAATTAATAATAAATGTTTTAATGATACAATTTAAAGAACTAGCAAGAGAACAACTAGAAAAGTCCAAAGTAAGTTGAAGGAAGGAAATAAAAAAATTAGAGCAGAAAGAAATGACAAAGAGACTAAAAAAATCAGTGAAACCAAGAACTGGTTCTTTGAAAGGATAAATAAGAATGATGATCTGTTAGCCAGACTATTCAAGAAATAAAGAGAGAGGACCCAAATAAATAAAATCAGAAATGAAAGTGGAGAAGTCATCACTGACACCACAGAAATACAAAGAATTGTAAGAAAATACTATGAACAATTATATGCCAACAAGCTGGACAACGTGGATGAAATGGACAAGTTCTTTAAAAAATCAGGACTGAATCTTCCTGATTCAGTCTCTCAAAACTGAATCAGGAAGAATCCAAAAACCTGAATAGGCCAATAACAACTGATGAAATAGAAGCAATAATCATAAAACTCCCAATAAACAAAAGCCTAGGTCTGGATGGCTTCACAGGAGAATATTATGAAACATTCAAAGAAGAACTAACACTTATACTCCTCAAACTATTCCAAAACACCCAAGAGGAAGGAACACTTCTAAGCTCTCTCTTTTTTTTTTTCCTAAGCTCTTTTAATGAGGCCAGCATTATCCTAATTCCAAAACCAGATAAAGACACTACAAAGAAATACAGGTCAATATTCATGATGAACTTAAATACTAAAATCTTCAACAAAATATTAGCAAATCAGATCCAGCAATATATTAAGAAGATCATATACCATGACCAAGTGGGATTTATTCCAGGGATGCAAGGCTGGTACGATATTCACAAATCAATAAACGTGATACATCACATAAACAAACTGAAAGACAAAAATCACATGATCATACTAGTAGATGTAGAAAAATAATTCAACAAAATCCAACACCCATTTTTGATAAAAACTCTTAGCAAAGTGGGAATAGAAGGAGCATATCTCAACATGATATATGGCATATATGACAAACCTACAGCAAACATCATATTCAATGGGCAAAAACTAAAACAATTTCCCCTAAGAATAGGAACAAGACAGGAGTGTCTGCTTTCACCACTCTTATTCAACATAGGACTGGAAGTCCTAGCCTCAGCAATCAGAAAAGAAGAAGTAGAAGGCATCCAAATTGGAAAGTCGGTAGTAAAACTCTCATTATTCCCAGTCTTTAGACAACCCTAAAGACTCCATAAAAAAAAACTGCTAGGTTTAATAAATAAATTTAGTAATGTTGCCGGATACAAAAATCAACACCCAAAAAACTAGGGATTTTTTATGCACCAATAATGAATTCTAAGAAAGAGAAATTAAACAAACAATCCCATGTAGCATTGCTGTAAAAAAAAAAATTAAGATGTTTAGGAATAAATTAACCAAGGAGGTAAAAGACTTGTACTCAGAAAACCACAGGATGTTGAAAAAAGCAATAGAAGAAGATATAAACAAGTAGAATAATATTCAATGTTCATGTAACTTCCAAAATGGCAACCAGCAGGAAGGTAGGGAGGGAGAGAGTGTGAGAGCGCAAGGAAGTGATAGAGGAGTGTGTGGACACGTGTGGTGTGTGTGTATGAGCTAGGGACAGTTAGATTCTGCAGGTCTTCTAAGGGGCTGCTAAACCGGGCAGTCTTAGACGGCAGAGTCCCGCTCCCTGCGCGGACACTCCTGGGCGGCCAGAACAGGCACGGTGACCACACCATCTTGGGAAACAGAGCTGCTTGAGACTAGGATCCTGGCCTCAGCACCACCCAGTCTGATCTCAGACGCATACCAGGACCCTGCAGCCACTGGGGACTGAGACCTGCGACCGCAGCTACAGACCTGCGGACACCATAAGTTCAGAAATCCCCGAGGCAGATCCATGAGTAACAGAGCACATCCCCCCTTCTTGCAAGCTTGCAGGCAGCCCTAGAGTAACTAACTGATAGACCCACCCCTTGCCTGGGCCTCAGCTCTCCAGGAACTTTAGCCTGGAAGTGCGTGAGCACCTTGGAACTGATCCAGCATAGGGCCGGGCTCAGGAGTCCTGGGCTGGGAGCAAGCACGAGAACCCCAGGAACTGAGCCTAGGTGCACTGCCGGCTTCTGAGCCCAGGGCAGGGAGCAGTCCCGCGAACACTGAGAATTTGTCCCGCGTATCACAGGCCCAGGGACCCCTATTCTCTGGGCAGGAGTCAGCACCAAGGACCAGTGACTTGACTGTGTTTCTTATCACCTGCGCCTGAGATCCTGATTTCCTGTGCATTTATACTAAGAGCCAGTGACTCCAATTCCTGCTGCAAGGGCACACAGGGACCCTGATTCTCAAGGCAAGGTCGCAGGAAGCAACAGAGACTCTGATACTGGATTCTGGGGAACTCTGACTGCTGGCGCATGCTAGGGGGCTCTGGTTTTCAAACGCTTCAGGGGGGTCTCTGTTTCAGCATGGTGCAGGCAGGGTCCCTGATTCTAAGGGCGCCTACGAGGCCACATTGAGCACTGACAACACTGACTCTGAGGGAGCCTGGTTCCCACCAACCCACAACAACCACACATCTTAGTGTCAGGGCTCTTCAGTGACACTAGCATAGTGGGAGGCTCCCACTGCACACGACCCAGGCCCATGCAACTCGACGTTTGAACCATCGGGAGATAATCAGAATGAAGAGACGAAACAACACCCAGAGGAAAGACAATGAGGAGTCACCAAGAAAGGACATTAATGAAGTTGAAGCATGCAACATGACAGAAAAAGAATTCAGAATAATGGTTGTACAATTCATTCACCGGATGGGTGAGAAAATCAACAACCTATGCAAGAATCAGGAAGAAATGAAAAGTGATATAGCTACAATCAAAAACACCATGGAAAGTTTCAACAGCAGGCTAGAAGAAGCAGAGGACCGAATTAGTGAATTAGAAGATAAGGCAGAGAAACAAGCTCAATCTGAACAGCAACTGGAGAAAAAAATTAAAAAGCAGGAGGAGAGCCTAAGGGAGCTTCGGGACAACATGAAACGAAGTAACATAGGCATAATAGGGCTGCAAGAAGGACAAGAAGAGCAGCAAGGATTAGAAAATCTATTTGAAGAAATAATGTCAGAAAACTTCCCAGATATGGGGAATAAAAAAGTTACACGAGTACAGAGAGTCCCAGGCAAGATGAACCCCAAAAGACCCACACCAAGACACGTCATAATAACAATGGCAAATGTACAAGACAAAGACAGAATCTTAAAGGCTGCAAGAGAGAAACAGAGAGTTACCTACAAAGGATCCCCCATCAGATTATCAAATGATTTCTCAACAGAAACACAACAGGCCAGAAAAGAATGGACGGAAATTTACAAAGTGCTGCAAAGCAAAGGGCTGAATCCAAGAATACTCTATCCAGCAAGGCTATCGTTCAAAATTGAAGGGGAAATAAGAAGCTTCACAGACAAAAAAAGGCTAAGGGAGTTTATCACCACCAAGCCAGCAATGCAAGAAATGCTAACGGGACTGGTGTATAAAGAAGAACTAAAAAGCCTAAAAAAAAAAAAACCACAAAAACAAAACAAAAAAAAAAAAAAAAAAAAAAAAGAAAAAGAAATGGCTACAAACAAGTACCTTTCAATAATAACTTTAAACGTAAATGGACTAAATGGTCCATTCAAAAGACATCGAGTGGCTGAATGGATAAAAAAAATCACCCATATATTTGCTGTCTACAAGAGACCCACCTCATTAGAAGGGACTCACACAGACTGAAAGTGAAGGGATGGAAAAATATCTTTCAGGCAAATGGACATGAAAAAAAAGCTGGGGTAGCAATACTTATATCAGACAAAATAGACCTCAAAGTGAAGGCCATAACAAGATATAAGGAAGGCCATTTCATAATACTAAAGGGATCAATACAACAAGAGGATATAAACCTGATAAACATATATGCACCAAATGCAGGAGCACCCACATACATAAGAAAACTCCTGGAAGATATCAGGGGAGAGATCGACAACAATACAATCATAGTAGGGGACTTTAATACGCCACTGACATCAATGGATAAATACGCTAGACAAAAACTCAGCAAAGAAACAGCAATCCTAAATGACTCACTAGATCAGATGGACTTAAATGACATCTTCAGAACACTTCACCCCAAAGCCACAAAATATACGTTCTTATCAAGTGCTCATGGGACATCTTCAAAAATAGACCACATATTGGGTCACAAACAAAGTCTCCCCAAATTTAAGAAGATTGAACTCATACCATGCATCTTCTCAGACCACAAGGCCATAATATTAGAAATAAACTACAATAAAAACAACCAAAACTACTCAAACACTTGGAAGCTGAATAGCACGTTATTAAATATTGATTGGGTTACCAATGAGATCAAAGAAGAAATAAAAAAACATCCTGGAAACTAATGACAATGAAAACAAAACAATCCAAAACCTTTGGGACGCAATGAAAGCAGTCCTAAGAGGGAAGTTTATAGCTCTACAGGCCTATCTCAAAAAAACAAGAAAAAATGGTAGTAAATCTTCTAAATCTACAGCTCAAAAACTAGAAAGAGAGCAAAAAGAAAAGCCCAGAGTGAGAAGAAGGAAGGAGATAATAAAGATTAGAGCAGAAATAAATGACATAGAGACCAAAAAAACAATACAGAAAATCAATGAAACCAAGAGCTGGTTCTTTGGAAGGATAAACAAGATTGACAAACCTCTAGCCAGGCTCACCAAGAAGCAAAGAGAAAGGACCCAAATAAACAAAATCAGAAATGATATAGGCGAACTAACAACAGATCCCACAGAAATACAAATGATTGTTAAAAACTATGATGGACAACTCTACTCCAACTAACTAGACAACCTGGAGGAAATGGACATATTCCTAGAAAAATACAACATTCCAAAACTTAATTAGGAAGAATCTAAAAATCTCAATAGGCCAATAACTATGGAAGAAATTGAAGCAGTCATCAAAAAGCTTCCAGCAAACAAAAGCCCAGGACCAGACGGCTTTACAGGGGAGTTTTACCAAACATTCAAGGAAGAACTAAAACCTACCCTCCTCAGACTACTAAAAAAAAATCCAAGAGGAAGGAATACTTCCAAGCTCATTCTATGAAGCCAGCATCACCCTAATACCAAAACCAGGTAAAGACAACACAATGAAAGAATTACAGGCCAATATCCCTCATGAACATAGATGCCAAAATCCTCAACAAAATCTTAGCAAATCGGATCCAGCAGTACATCAGAAAGATCATACACCATGACCAAGTAGGATATATCCCAGGGATGCAAGGATGGTAAAATATCCGCAATTCAATAAACATGATACATCACATAAAAAAATTGAAAGAAAAAAACCACATAGTCATATCAATTGATGCAGAAAAAGCGTTTGACAAAATTCAACACCCATTTTTGATAAAAACTCTCAGCAAGGTGGGAATTGAAGGATCATACCTCAGCATAATAAAAGCCATATATGGCAATCCCACAGCCAACATCATACTCAATGGACAAAAACTAACACCGTTTCCCCTAAGAACAGGAACAAGACAGGGATGTGCAGGCTCACCACTCCTCTTCAACACAGCACTGGAAGTATTAGCCATTGCAATTAGACAAGAAGAAGAAATAAAAGGCATCCAAATTGGAAAAGAAGAAGTAAAAGTGTCCCTATTTGCAGATGACACGATATTATACTTAAAAAACCCTAAAGACTCCATTAAAAAACTATTAGACTTAATAAATGAATTTCGCAATGCAGCAGGATACAAAACTAACGCCAAGAAATCTATGGCATTTCTATACACCAATGGTGAATGTGCAGAAAGAGAGACTAAAAAAGCAATCCCATTTACCATCGCACCAAAGAAATTAAGCTACCTAGGAATAAACATAACTAAAGAGGTAAAAGACCTCTTCTCAGAAAACTACAGGACTTTGAAAAAAGAGATAGATGAAGACAAAAATAGAAGGAAGAACATACCATGTTCTTGGATTGGTAAAATCAACAACATCAAAATGTCCATACTACCCAAAGCAATCTCTAAATTCAACACACTTCCCATTAAAATACCAATGGCATATTTCACAGACCTAGAACGTACTCTCCAAAAATTCATCTGGAATAAAAAATGACCCCGAATAGCTGCAGCGATCCTGAGAAAGAACAAAGTAGGTGGGATCTCAATACCAGATATCAAGCTGTATTACAAAGCCACTGTTCTCAAAACTGCCTGGTACTGGCACAAGAACAGACATATAGATCAATGGAATAGAATAGAGAGCCCAGAAATCAGCCCCAACCAATACGCTCAATTAATATTTGACAAAGGAGGCAAGAACATACAATGGAGTCAAGATAGTATCTTCAATAAATGGTGTTGGGAAAATTGGACAGATACATGCAAGAAAACGAAACTAGACAACCAACTTACACTACACACAAAGATAAACTCAAAATGGATAAAGGACTTAAATGTACGACGGGAATCCATACAAATACTAGAAGAATCCAAAGGCAACAAGATCTCAGACATATGCCGAAGCAATTTCTTCACTGATACAGCTCCTAGGGCATTGGAAACTAAAGAGAAAATAAACAAATGGGACTACATCAAAATAAAAAGCTTCTGCACAGCAAAAGAAACCATCAACAAAACAACAAGAAAACCCACTGTGTGGGAAAACATATTTGCCAATGTCATATATGCGGGCCTAATCTCCAAAATTTATAGGGAACTCATACAACTTAACAAAAAGAAGATAAACAATCCAATCAAAAAATGGGCAAAGGATCTAAATAGACACCTTTCAAAAGAGGACATTCAGAAAACCAAGAGACATATGAAAACATGCTCAAAGTCCCTAATCATCCGAGAGATGCAAATCAAAACAACAATGAGGTACCATCTCACACCTGTCAGACTCGCTATCATCAATAAATCAACAAACGACAAGTCCTGGAGAGGATGTGGAGAAAAAGGAACACTTGTGCACTGCTGGTGGGAATGCAGACTGGTGCAGCCACTATGGAGTTTCCTCAAAAAACTGAAAATGGAACTCCCATTTGACCCTGTGATCCCACTTCTAGGAATATATCCCAGGAAACCAGAAACACCAGTCATAAAGGATATGTGCACCCATATGTTCATAGGAGCACAATTCACCATAGCTAAGATCTGGAAACAGCCTAAATGCCCATCTGTAGAGGAATGGATTAGAAAACTGTGGTATATCTACACAATGGAAAACTATGCTGCTGCCAAAAAAGAAGGAACTCTTACCATTTACAACAGCATGGATGGAACTGGAGAGCATTATACTAAGTGAAATAAGCCAGTCAATGAAGGAAAAATACCACAAGATGTCACTCATTTCTGGACAATAAAGACCATTATAAACTTATGAACAAAAATACATACAGAGGCAGAGCTGCCTCGCACAGACTGTCAAACTACAGCAGGGGGGCCGAGGAGAATGGGAGGGCAAGAGGGGGGTGGGTAAGAAATTAACCAAAGGACTTGTATGCGTGCATATAAGCATAACCAATGGACATAAGACACTACGGGGTAGGGGAGGCCAGGGGATTGTCAAGGGTGGGGCGGGGGGGGGGGGAAAGGAGACATATGTAATACTCTTTGTAATACTTTAAGCAATAAAAAAAAATAAAAAAGAATAAAAATAAAAAATACTACGGACAACTCTACTCCAACAAACTAGACGACCTGGAGGAAATGGACATATTCCTAGAAAAATACAGCATTCCAAAATTCAATCAGGAAGAATCTAAAAATCTCAACAGGCCAATAACTACGGAAGAAATTGAAGCAGTCATCAAAAAGCTTCCAGCAAACAAAAGCCCAGGACCAGACGGCTTCACAGGGGAGTTTTACCAAACATTCAAGGAAGAACTAAAACCTATCCTCCTCAGACTACTACAAAAAAATCCAAGAGGAAGGAACACTTCCAAGCTCATTCTATGAAGCCAGCATCACACTAATACCAAAACCAGGTAAAGACAACACAATGAAAGAGAATTACAGGCCAATATCCCTCATGAACATAGATGCCAAAATCCTCAACAAAATCTTAGCAAATAGCATTCAGCAGTACATCAGAAAGATCATACACCATGACCAAGTAGGATTTATCCCAGGGATGCAAGGATGGTACAATATCCGCAAATCAATAAACGTGATGCATCACATAAACAAATTGAAAGAAAAAAACCACATGGTCATATCAATTGATGCAGAAAAAGCATTTGACAAAATCCAACACCCATTTTTGATAAAAACTCTCAGCAAGGTGGGAATAGAAGGATCATACCTCAACATAATAAAAGCAATATATGACATGCCCACAGCCAACATCATACTCAATGGACAAAAACTAACACCATTTCCCCTAAGAACAGGAACAAGACAGGAATGCCCACTCTCACCACTCCTGTTCGACATAGTACTGGAAGTACTAGCCATTGCAATTAGACAAAAACAAAAAATAAAAGGCATCCAAATTGGAAAAGTACAAGTAAAACTGTCCTTATTTGCAGATGACATTATATTATACATGAAAAACCCTTAAAGACTCCATTAAAAACTATTAGACTTAATAAATGAATTTCGCAATGCAGCAGGATACAAAACTAACGCCAAGAAATCTATGGCATTTCTATACACCAATAGTGAATGTGCAGAAAGAGAGACTAAAAAAGCAATCCCATTTACCATCGCACCAAAGAAATTAAGATACCTAGGAATAAACTTAACTAAAGAGGTAAAAGACCTCTACTCAGAAAACTACAGGACGTTGAAAAATGAGATAGAGGAAGCTGTAAACAGATGGAAGAACATACTGTGTTCTTGGATTGTTAGAATCATCATCATTAAAAGGTCCATACTACCCAAAGCAATCTATACATTCAATGCTCTTCCCATTAGAGTACCAATGGCATATTTCACAGACCTAGAACGTACTCTCCAAAAATTCATCTGGAATAAAAAAAGACCCCAAATAGCTGCAGCGATCCCGAGAAAGAACAAATTAGGTGGGATCTCAATACCAGATATCAAGCTGTATTACAAAGCCACTGTTCTCAAAATGTCTTATACTGTCACAAGAATAGACATATAGATCAATGGAATAGAATAGAGAGCCCAGAAATCAACCTGAACCAATATGCTCAATTAATATTTGACAAAGGAGGCAAGAACATACAATGGAGTCAAGATAGTATCTTCAATAAATGGTGTTGGGAAAATTGGACAGATACATGCAAGAAAATGAAACTAGACCACCAACTTACACCATACACAAAGATAAACTCTAACTGGATAAAGGGCTTATATGTACGATGGGAAACCATACAAATACTAGAAGAATCCAAAGGCAACAAAATCTCAGACATATGCCGAAGCAATTTCTTCACTGATACAGCTCCTAGGGCACTTGAAACTAAAGAGAAAATAAACAAATGGGACTACATCAAAATAAAAAGCTTCTGCACAGCAAAAGAAACCATCAACAATACAACAAGAAAACCCACTGCGTGGGAAAACATATTTGCCAATGTCATATCTGATAAGGGCCTAATCTCCAAAATTTATAGGGAACTCATACAACTTAACAAAAGGAAGATAAACAATCCAATCAAAAAATGGGCAAAGGACCTAAATAGACGCTTTTCAAAAGAGGACATTCAGAAAGCCAAGAGACATATGAAAACATGCTCAAAGTCACTAATCATCCTTGAGATGCAAATCAAAACAACAATGAGGTACCATCTCACACCTGTCAGAATGGCTATCAAGAAATGACAAGTCCTGGAGAGGATGTGGAGAAAAAGGATCACTTGTGCACTGCTGGTGGGAATGCAGACTGGTGCAGCCACTGTGGAAGACAGTATGGAGTTTCCTCAAAAAACTAATAATGGAACTCCCATTTGACCCTGTGATCCCCCGTCTAGGAATATATCCCAAGAAAACAGAAACATCAATCAGAAAGGATATATGCACCCATATGTTCATAGCAGCACAATTCAGCATAGCTAAGATCTGGAAACAGTGTAAGTGCCCATCAGTAGATGAATGGATTAGAAAACTGTGGTACATCTACATGATGGAGTACTATGCTGCTGTAAAAAAGAAGGAATTCTTGCCATTTGTAACAGCATGGATGGAACTGGAGAGCATTATGCTAAGTGAAATAAGCCAGTCAATGAAGGAATAATTGCACAAGATGTCACTCATTTCTGGACAATAAAGACCATTATAAACTTATGAACAAAAATTGATACAGAGGCAGAGCAGCCTCGAACAGACTGTCAAACTACAGCTGGAAGGCCGGGAAGGTTTGGGAGGTAGGAGGGGAGTGTAAGAGATCAACCGAAGGGCTTGTATGCATGCATATAAGCATAACCAATGGACATAAGACCCTGGGGGTTAGGGGAGGCCAGGGTATTGTCAACGGTGGGAAAAAAATGGAGACATATGTAATACTCTTTGTAATACTTTAAACAAAAAAACAATAAAAAAAACCCAAAAACTTTTTTAGTTCATCACGAAGCTCAAAGACACGTTTTAAAATTTGTCCTCTCTACAACCATCTCACTTCAGTGTGAAATAGCAGAGCATTGTTCGGGGCATCCAACTCGTTGCACAGTTGCAAAAACAGTCAACTGTTTAAAGTGCTGGTCTTTACAAAATTGACACGACTTATGATGCTTTTCATTACTTCTTGTAACTCTTGTGGCAGCATCTTTGTTGCTAATATTTGCCGATGAATCATACAGTGAGTTCCGATGACTTTTGGTGACTCATTCAGTACCAAACGTTGAAATCCAGATCGACATCCGAGCATAGCTGGAGCACCATCTGTGCAAATACAACAAACCTTTTCCCAAGAGATCTTATGCTCTTTCAGAAATGAACCAACTGTGTCAAATACATCACATTCAATAGTTGTCGTTTCAAGAGGTTTGCAAAAGACAAACTCATCTTTAAGATCGCCATCATTAATATACCTCACGTAAACCAGTAACTGTGAACAGTTTGCAACGTCTGTAGATTCATCAAGCTGGATACTAAATACTGGAAGTGGAGCAGATTTAATTTCCTGGATTACCTGATCAAGAATATCAGCAGACATGTCCCCTATTCTTCTGTGGACAGTGTCGTTAGATAAGGAAATTGCACTCAATTTCGTAACAAATTCGTCTCTGATCATAACTCGAACAATGTCTTTGGCTACTAGCAACAGTAAACCCTCAGCAATGGTGTGAGGTTTCATAATTCTGGCAATTCTGAGTGCCACCAAATATGAAGCTTCAATGGCTACTACGTTTTGTTTGTGGTGCTTGCCACCAGTGTCAAGTCTGGCTTTCTTGAGTCCATCAGCTTTGCTTCTAAAATAGTTGGTAATCTTGCTGGCAAAGCTCAGATGCTTGCTATCAAAATGGCATTTTAGTTTGTTTGGCTTCATAGATTCGGCTGATAGAACTTCACAACAAATAACACATTGCAGTTTCTCAATTCCTGCTGTAATTATTGAGGTAAAACCATACTGTAAAAAATCCTCACTATATTTTCTTTTCTTAAAGTTCTTCTCTACACGTTTGTCATGGGATGGTTTGCTAATGAAAGTAATATATAACAATAGCTTTAATAATACAAAAGATGATACATGGCATCGTTCAGTCAATACAGTTCATTAAATTTTCCTATGATTTACCATTCTCTGTGTTGTTGTTCTTTATTACATACCTGTTACTATCACAAGGGGGCAGTATTCACATCAACCACAGCTGAATATAAAAAGACCATTCAGCATCCAGATTAAGTTCCCATGGCACAGATATTTCTTTTTTTTGCAGTAGTTGATGATTTTACAGTATGATTTTACATTTACCCAGTAATTATAATTCATGAAGTGTTGTTTTACCTTCAATACTGCTGCTTTCAACACAGAAGCTGCTTTCTTTTTTTTTTTTTTAAATATATTTTATTGATTTTTTACAGAGAGGAAGGGAGAGAGATAGAGAGTTAGAAACATCGATGAGAGAGAAACATCGATCAGCCGCCTCCTGCACATCTCCTACTGGGGATGTGCCTGAAACCCAGGTACATGCCCTTGACCGGAATCGAACCTAGGACCTTTCAGTCCGCAGGCAGACGCTCTATCCACTAAGCCAAACCGGTTTCGGCCAGAAGCTGCTTTCTACACAGTAGCTGCTCTCTACTCATGTGTGACTGATCTGCATAAGTACATTATGGTGCCAACCCTGTCACATACACCTGTATTTGTACGGGGTGTATGTGATGGGGTTGGCGTGATAATGTCATCACGCCGGGTACTCATATGTGGGTGTATCTGCATGTGGGCGGACCCGCCTGGAGACAGATAGAGGAGCGGTGTCTTGGTTCCTAAGACCATCAAAAATATGTGTTTTCTGGGGAGAAACCAAGATGGCGGCATAGGTAAACACCGGATGGTTCTGCCTCGCACAACCACTTCAAAAATACACCTAAAAGACAGAATGGACATCATCCAGAACTACAGAAAGGCTGGCTGAGTGGAAATTCTACAACTAGAAGGAAAGAGAAAAGCATACTGAGACTCAGAGGAGGAGTGGTGCGGAAGTAAAATACTAAGGTGTGGAGGTGCATGCGGAGCGGGCTGGCAGCTGAGGGCGCAGTTGTCTTTTTCAATCGGGAGGGAGCCTCAGGCTCTGAGCTCCAGTTCCGGGCGAGTTTTTGGGGACCCAGACTCATACGGGAGAAGCGGGACTGTCTGGCATCCATCAGAACTTGAGAGCAGCTTTCTCTCAGAGGTGCTTGCAGCGATTACCGGGACACTGAGAAGCAGAGCCTCTGAGGGCAGGACTAAGAGCAGCCATAACTGCTCGCTCCACCCTGTGGATCCCGTGGGACCCTCCCAGCCCCGCCCAAGCCCTGCACGGAGGCTTTTGCTGGGGAGCCTCAGGCAAAGGCTAGATTAGCACCTCCCTAGAGATCCAGGAGCGAGTGTCCCCAGTGGTCAGAGTGGAACCATCCAGTTTGCAGCTCCTCAGACCTTTAAAGGTCACACTCAGGGAGCAGACCCAGTGAGCACCAAAGCCCCATTGAAGCAAGTCTTGCCCCGCAGGGCTGTCTCCAGCACAGAAGTTCTCCCACTGCAGACACAGCTGATTCTCACAGCCAATTGGCCTGGAGGTCATTCCCTCCGAGTGTTAACTACAACAATCAAGGCTTAACTACAACAAGACTGTGCACAAAGATGACAAGGGGGTGCACCAAGAGTGTCCTCCTCTGGTAATTGGGGAGGCTGAGCCACTGGGCCCTATAGGACACCTAGCACACAAAGCCACTTTATCAACACAGGGAAGCATAAAAAATGTGGAGACAAAGAAACAGGACAGAAATGACAGAAATGGTGGAAAGCAAAGGACTGGATATAGAGTTCAAAACCACACTTTTAAGGTTTTTCAAGAACTTTCTAGAAACCACTGGTAACTTTAGTAAGACCCTCAAAAAGTCTGGTGAGACCACCGATAAATATAGTGAGACCCTCAAGAAATCTAGTGAGACCCTCGAGGTTATAAAAAAGGACCAACTAGAAATTAAGCATACACTGACTGAAATAAAGGATATTATGCAGACTCCCAATAGCAGACTAGAGGATTGCAAGAATCAAGTCAATGATTTGAAATACGGAGAAGCAAAAAACACCCAACCGGAAACGCAAAATGAAAAAAGAACCCAAAAATACGAAGATAGTGTAAGGAGTTTCTGGGACAGCTTCAAGCGTACCAATATCCAAATTATAGTGGTGCAAGAAGAAGAGAGAGAGCAAGATATTGAAAACCTATTTGAAGAAATAATGACAGAAAACTTCCCCTACCTGGTGAAAGAAATAGACTTATAAGTCCAGTAAACGCAGAGAACCCCAAACAAAAGGAATCCAAAGAGGACCACACCAAGACACATCATAATTAAAATGCCAAGAGCAAAACACAAAGAGAGAATCTTAAAAACAGCAACAGAAAGAAAGTCAGTTACCTACAAGGGAGTACCCATACGACTGTCAGCTGATTTCTCAACAGAAACCATGCAGGCCAGAAGGGAGTGGCAAGAAATATTCAAAGTGATGAACAGCAAGAACCTACAACCAAGATTACTTTATCCAGCAAAGCTATCATTCAGAATTGAAGGTCAGATAAAGAGCTTCACAGATAAGAAAAAGCTAAAGGAGTTCATCACCACCAAACCAGGATTATATGAAATGCTGAAAGGTATCCTTTAAGAAGAGGAAGAAGAAGAAGGTAAATATACCAATTATGAACAACAAATACACATCTATCAACAAGTGAATCTAAAAATCAAGTGAATAAATAATCTGATGAACAGAATGAACTGGTGATTATAATAGAATCAGGGGCATAGAAAGGGAGTGGACTGACTATTCTTGGGGGGATGTGGGAAGAGACTGAACAAAAATTGTGTACCTATGGATGAGGACAGTGTGTGGGGAGTGAGGGCAGAGGGTGGGGTGGAAACTGGGTGGAGGGGAGTTATGGGGGGGAAAAAGAGGAACAAATGTAATAATATGTGTTTGGTCGGAGAGAGCCCAGGATCGGATACATGTGATGAGACAATGGACTTCCCCTGGAATTTCTCACAGATCAGCGGGCCAGACACAGATACTGGGTTCTCCACGACCCCTACACAGATACTGACTCATTTCTGAATACCTGGCTGACCCCTGCAGCTGAAACTTCCTCAACTGAATACCTCAGCTCATGTCCCCGCCCCTCACCCAACCGCAGTATAAAAAAAGCACCCCCCTCCCTGCTGGTGTGAATCCACGTGCCCTGTCCTTTCCTTTCTTTTCTGATTCACTGGACTCTCTATTTCTTGCGCCGCCTCCTGAGCCACCTAACCTAAAATTTGGTGCCGAAACCTGGGTGGCGCGAGCACTCCATTTGGCCGTCCCTCCTGCTCTGGGTGCCCGCCTCTCCCTCCTCGTGGCTCTGGACCCATCAGGACCTCATCTCTTCAGCTCAGCAACTTTTCCCAGTTTGGCAGCATCAGTGGTGAGTCCCGCCCCGCCCCAGTGCCGGTCCCATGTGGCCGCCTGCCCGCTGGCATCTCTGTCCATAAAACGTGGCCACATCAGAGATTGCCTCTCCGGACCCTTCCAGGAAGGCTCCTCCGGACCTGGGGGGGAGGGGTAGCAGGGACTCCTCTACCCTGCCCACGGTCCCTCCGTCCCTCCGTAGCATGGGTTAAACCACTGGGATGCCAGCCTTTAGCCCCGCTACAGGCCACGGGGATCAAGCACAGGGGGAATCCAAATTCCAAACCTGACCTGAGCACACCTCTAGGGTGCCAGCTCACCAATCTGGTTAAACACGGGGCCTGTCCCGGACCTGCGTCCTTTTTCTGTAACGTCGTAGCATGGCCTCAGTATGAAAACGGGACCCTGACTTTACCGTCACACTGATCTCAGTAATTTCTGCCAGCGAACTGGGAAATTTTCCCAAGTCTCTCTCTCTCAGCCTCTCTCTCCACCAGTTCCGCGTCCTCGTCCCTCCCCCCACAGTTCCTTCTGCCTTCTCTCCTCGTTCTGTCCTTCCTCCTCCCTCCAGGCTGTCCCTGCCCCTGCGCCATGCCGCTCCCCACACGGCCGAGCCCGCGGTGTGTGTGGTGCGTGTGGGGGTGGGTTCATGTGCTGTGTGTGGGTGGCGGAGCACCGTAATCATCATCATTGTCTCCGCTTCTCCCACCCCCCCCTTCACCAGAGGCCACCACAAATTCCCCCGGCGAAAGCCGCCCGCTCTCCCCTCTCTCCTCCTCCTCCCTGCCAGACCCTCCTCCAGCCACGCCTTCTTCCACCTCCCACTGACCCCACCTCCCCTTTTCCGCCAGCCCCACGGCAGCCAAAAACTCAAACCACCTTTTACAACCCCATGCCCCTGCACCCCTCTGCCGCCACTGTGCCCCATTACACCCCCACGCAGTTGGTCCGTCCGTGCACCGCCGCAGCCGCTAACGCCGTAGCCGCTGCGGGAGCCAGAAACTCAAGTCCCCTGCCGCCCCCGCCCCTGCCTGGTTTCCCAGTCTGTACGCACACGTGTCCGTAGGCTCTACCTTCCTTCTGTCCTTCCTCCTCCGTTCTGCCCCTGGGAGGTTGCGGCTTTTAAACTCAACTGCCAATACCTCTCCCAAACCCACCCAGGCCACCTCTCCTGCGCTCTCTCCTCCCCTTACAGCCTGCCTTTGTAACCTGTACCCCACGCAGTGCCCTCTGTAAGGTCTAACCTCCCGCCTTCCTCTGTGCGCTCCACCGAGACTCCGCCCCCATGACTGCCAGCACTTTAATTCACAGGTGGCCGGCCAGTTCCCTTTGCGAGAGGTTGCAGCTGTGCTCTCTTCAGACCCTCTTAACGAGAAGCTTCCTTCTCCCCTAGAGCCCAAATCCTAAGAACTCAGCTCCAAAACAGCCTCTCCCATTTCTGTGCCCATTCTACCCCTGCCATAGTCCCGTCCAGGAACTGAGGGCATAGTCTGAATCTGTGCCCCCCACTCTCTAACCCGACCTTTAAGGTCTTTATTAGTCCTCAAATCCAGGTCCGAGATCAAGTGAAAAATGGCCTTGAAGGTTCTTAATGCCCTGGAGGAGCAGGGACAGTCAGAATGGGAGGCCTGCCTTCCACAGAAGGTGGACATGCAGACACACCTTAGTTGTGGCCCTGTGGTTGATGGCAGCCGCCATGGCCCTAAGGGGGCTGTGAGTGGTGGGGGTACAATGAAAGGAACGCCACCGGAGAATGCTTCAAATGTGGAAATGAAGGCCACTGGGCAATGCAGTGCTCCTGGCCCTGAGCTCGGACCAAGCCCTGCCCGGCATGTGGTCATAATGGTCACTGGAAGAGTGACTGCCCTGGAAAAGTGGCGGGCCTTCTACGCCTCAGCGTAGGGGGGCCACCCTTCCAGGCCATGACCCACCCGCTGGCCATGTTGGAACTGGCTGAAGACTGAAGAAGCCCAGCCTCGATGACTCCAATCACCCTCACTGAGCCTTGGGTCACAATGAAGGTAGTAGGTCACCTTCCAGGTTGACACGGGGGCTGCCTTCTCTGTCCTGCCCTCCTTTTTAGGGCCCCTTTATCCTTCCAAGATCTCGGACATGGGTATTGACAGCAAATCCACCTGCCCTCTGACCACTGGACCCCTTCCCTGCCTCCCTGATGATAGCATGCCCCATGCCTCTGTTAGGACAAGACATCCTCACCATCCTAGTGGCCACTCTGCAGCTCACTCTGAGCCCTTCAGCTTCCCTGCTCCTCCCACTCCTGGCCCCCTCCCTTTACAGGGACATCGATTCCCCACTGCCATGTGTCCCGTTATGGGGCCCAGTTGTCCCAGACCACAGTCGTCTAGCTCAGTCCTCGCCTAGCTCAGTCTTCGCAGTGAACACCTTATTTCCTTATCTCCTCCACGACTGTCCCCTCCTCTGAACTGAAAACTGCTCTGACCTCGCCCCATCCCCCTCCACCCTTCCCAAAGGAAAAAATGCGGCAGTTTTAAAATCCAAGCGGCTAGAGGCCTGGGAACAGGCTGTGCGACCTGCTCCCTCCCTCTCCCCGCATTTTCTCCAGCCTCCTGGTCCCTGGCTTCCACTGCTCCTTCAATTTTCCCTTGGATAACAGTGCATTCTAACATTCCTCCCACTTTCACTGCAATACCTACCTCTCTCAGGCTCACCAAGTGCCTCCCACCATCCCCGAAGAAGATTCAGTGACACCATCCAGGACCGGATGACCCATCATTCCTCACAGGCTCTTACCTGGCAAGGGACCCTCCAATTTTGCTCAGGTTTTTCATATTTTCAGGTGAAATGGACATAGAATGATGAGGGAGTCATCAATTCTACTGTCTGGATGGGAAATCCTCTAGTGTCGCTCTCTATTTACGAACCCTGGACCTACTCCTATGCCCACCCTCATCCACACAACTTTCCATCTACTCTCGAACATCAATCCCTTGTCCTCTACATCCTGCTGGATTTCTGTCACTGGCTCGAACCCTCATCATAGCCACTCAATTCCAACCTATTGAACCATCTAACTAAACTCTCTCTAGAAATTCGCAGCTCCTGGCAGGACCTCCTGCCCATGGCCCTGACCAAACTCCGGCTACACCAAGGAGCCCCACTTTCTTGAGCCCTTTTGACTCTTCTTGTTCAACCACCATCTCCTTACTGATCCCCCTCCCCTGGGTATGTATCTCCCATATCTGTCTTTAACCAGGCAATTGCTCTGAGAACAGGAGAACAGGTTTCTGCCAAAGCCAGAGCCGACCGACCAGGACTCCCAAGACCAGCCCTTCACCCTGGTGACTCGGTCCTCCTTAATAACCTACAACCACAAGCCTTGGAACCTAGGTGGACGGGACTTCACACTGTAATCCTCACAGCCCCCACTGCGGCCAAGCTGCTTGGCGACCTGTCCTGGCACCGCCTCTCCAGACTCAAGAGGACCCCGGAGCAGCATGACATCTATAAATGTGAGGTGTTGGGCCCCACTAAGGTCTGCCTTAACCGCCCTCCCCTCCTCCTTCCTTCTCCTCCCGGCCGTGTGCAACCTACACCCACCCCCACCCACTTATGTGTGGAAGTTCAAGGTCCATGAAACCTACTACCAGAACAGCAAACAAGTCACCTGGCAGGTAGGATCTCAGGACTGCCCTCTGTTCAGATGTCAGACAAAGATCCAGATGGCTGTCAACATCCAGTCAGTGTCCAATACTGGCTGACCCTATGTCTGTTTTGCTTATGACCAGCGGAACCCAGACAGGTGTAATCAAGATGTCAACACCTATGGGGTTGCCACAGGAGAGACTGTCATACCACACCGCAGCCAGTCTCACCAAGGCCAGCCCAGGTACCTTCTTTTGGTGCAACGGCACCTTAAGCAACTGCATGAACTCCTCTGACCCCGGGCCTTGCTTCGTGGTCACAGTAGTTCCCTAACTAACCTTGTATGGAGAGTCGGAGCTCACTGGTTGCTCCCTCCATCCCATCCCTGGACCCGCCGGGCTGCCTTTCTCCCTGTCATTTTAGGGGTGAGGATTGCTGCCTCAGTAGGCCTCACTGGGGGGCCCTCGGGAACAGTCTGTTCACTGCTCATACTTTAATGACAAGCTCCAGTTAGCCCTGGAGTCTACTACCGCCTCTTTTAGCCTCCCTACAGCAGCAAGTGACATCAGTAGCCCAAGTAGCCCTACAGAATCAGCTCGCCTCAGACCTTCTGACTGCAGAAAAAGGAGGAACCTGCATATTCCTTCAGGAAGAATGCTGTTACTACATTGAGACCGGAGTAGGGGAGCAAAACGTAAATGTACAGACCCTGACTAAGCTGAGTGAAGAACTACATGCAGGACACTTCCAGGACAACTCTCCTTCCGACTGGTTCCAAAGCCCTTAGCTACCTGGGTCCTACCCATGATAGGGCCCCTGATTCTCATCTGTGTCTTTTTTCTCCTATTCCCCTGCCTCCTCAAGTTCATCCACTCCAGGATCACGGAGATGTCACGGGTGACTGTGAATCAGCTCCTGCTCCATCCCTACACTCTTCTCCCCTCCGATCTGCCTCTGCCTAACCCTGGCCTTTAAATGCCACCCCCCCCCCCCCCATTGCCCTTAGCCACCTGGAAGCAGTCAGAACAAGTCGCCGTCCCTTATCACCAAAAGGCCGGGATGTTAGGTCGGAGAGAGCCCAGGGTCGGATACATGTGATGAGACAATGGACTTCCCCTGGAATTTCTCACAGATCAGAGGGCCAGACACAGATACTGGCTTCTCCACGACCCCCACACAGATACTGACTCATTCCTGAATACCTGGCTGACCCCTGCAGCTGAAACTTCCTCAACTGAATACCTCAGCTCATGTCCCCGCCCCTCACCCAACTGCAGTATAAAAAAAGCACCCCCCTCCCTGCTGGTGTGAATCCATGTGCCCTGTCCTTGGGGTACGTGGGTCTCCCGGGGACGCAGAAATAAATCTTTTCCTTTCCTTTCTTTTCTGATTCACTGGACTCTCTATTTCTTGCACCGCCTCCTGAGCCACCTAACCTAACTATATGAACAATAAAGATTTAATTAAAAAATAAATAAATAAAAAATATGTGTTTTCCTATGGTCTTAGGCGACCCCTGTGAAAGGGTCATTTGACCCCCAAAGGGGTTGTGGTCCACAGGTTGAAAACGCTGCTCCATACTGTTTCCACAGTGGCTGCACCAGTCTGCATTTCCACCAGCAGTGCACGAGGGTTCCTTTTCCTTCACATCCTTGCCAGCACTTATCGTTTGTTGATTTATTGATGCTAGCCATTCTGACAGGTGTGAGATGGTACCTCATTGTTGTTTTGATGTGCATCTCTTGCATGATTAGTGACTTTGAGCATGTTTTCATATGTATCTTGGCCTTCCTTCTGTCTTATTTCGAAAAGTATCTATTTAGGTATGTTGCCCATTTTTTCATTGGGTTGTTTATCTTCCTTTTGTTAAGATGTATTAGTTTCCTATGAATTTTGAAGATTAGGTCCTTATCAGATATAACATTGGCAAATATGTTCTCCCATGCAGTGGGCTTTCTTGTTGTTTTGTTGATGGTTTCTTTTGCTGTGCAGAAGCTTTTTATTTTGATATAATCCCATTTGCTTATTTTCTCCTTAGTTTCCATTGTCCTAGGAGCTGTATTGGTAAAGATATTGCTACAACATATTCTGATATTTTTCTGCCTATGGAGTTTTCTAAGATTTTTAAGATTTTTCTATCCTAAATTTAAGTCCTTTAACCATTTTGAGTTTATTTTTGTGTACGGTGTAAGTTGGTGGTCTAGTTTCATTTTTTTGCATGTATCTGTCCAATTTTCCCAACACCATTTATTGAAGAGACTATCTTGACTCCAGTGTATGCTATTGCCTCCTTTGTCAAATATTAATTGAACATAATGGCTTGGGTCGATTTCTGGGTTCTCTCTTCTGTTCCATTGATCTATATGTCTGTTCTTGTGCCAGTACCACGCAGTTCTGAGAACAGTGGCTGTGTAATAGAACTTGATATCTGGTATTGTTATCTGTGGGAAACAGTTTATTGCCTTCACTATCTGATAAGCATAGACAGAGAATGCCCCGAACCCGCCCCCCCCCCCCCCCAAGGCTGGTTGCCTTTGAAGCCCTAGCAAAGGTCGGAGCTAGGCCTCTGTTTGTCCAGACAGTGGTAGCTGAAACTACTCCCCCATTTATTATTATGTAAATCCTTGCTGATGGGCTAGTCTGCCTGTTAATGGCAGGTCACCTGCCTAAGGGCTATGCTATGGGTGCATCCCAGATCAATAAAAGATTGGAGCAGCCTGAGCACAGTGGAAGTCCTTCGGGACTTGCTGCCTGGTCCCCCAATATTGCAAAATTATCTCGTGTCTTTTTCTCTCATTTGTTGTGTGGCTCCTCTTTCAGATACCGAACCCTACTCCACGCAGAACGTGGAGGAAGTCTTACTCAACAGTTATCCCTCCAACTTTTTTCTTCTTTCTCAAGATAGCTGCTGCTATTCATGGTCTTTTTAAATTTCATATGAGTTTTTGGAGAGTTTGTTCTAGGTCTGTGAAATTATTCTCTGTCTTTTAATGGGCCTCAGAAACTTTGCAGCTTGGGCAAGGTGTTTTTCTATATGATGGGTCAACTGTCTCCCCCCTCCCTTGTTCAGGCAAAGCTGCCCGGATAACAAATTTCTGCATAAGAAAGATGACCTCCTCAACATGAGGAAATGACTTAGAACAGGGAACTGGGGTATCTGTTTCCTGAGTTATAACCCCAGAGCCCCCAACCCTGGCTACTACTCATCAGCTCCAGTCCAGTCTGCCCTCCCTCTGCCAGAGCACAAGGTGAGTGGGTGCAAAGGGAATTTTGTGTGCTGACCCTTTAAGAGGGTGCCTGCATTTCCAGCCATTTCTCCCTGGCAGACAGCAACCCTGCTGCTTTTCACAGCCAGATGTTATGAAGGTATCCTTCTCAGTTCTTGTGGTCTCTGCTGGGCTTGGGGATTAGACCCCAGAGTTCTAAGCGGCAACCCCCACCTGTGAGATCTCTCTCCGGGAATTTCAGTTGCTGTTGATGGGAGCCTGGCCAGCCTTTCACACTTCTGCCCCTCCTCCTAGTCTCTGTGTGGTCTCCACTTTTGGTCCTCAATTATTAGAGTTCTCTCCAGAGTCTTCTGTTGATTATTCAGGAAGTTTTTCAGTATTTTAGTTGTAATTCTAGTTTGGTCCTAGGAATGTGTCCATGCAGCATGCACTTACTCTGTCACCATTTTTCATTGTCTCCTTGAACAGTCTTATAACTATTATTTTTAACATTTAGTATTTTGATTGCTTTGATTTCATTTAATTCTTTTTCTGGGGATTTCTCTTGTTCTCTCATTTGAGGCATATTTCTTTGTCTCCCATTTTTCTAAATTTTTGTGTTTGTCTCTGTGTATTAGGTAGATCTGCTATGATTCCCAAAATTGTTATGGTGTTTTTATGTTGTAGATGTCCTGTGGGGCTTAGTGGCACAATGTGCCAGTTCACCTGAGCTAGTTCCTTTCGGAATGTCTCTTATATGCACCCTCCTGTTGAAGTTGAAGTAAGATGCTTTTGGCCAGTTCTCGGATGGGGGTCAACCTTCAAGCTGGCTGACTATGAGGATTCACCTTGATCACAGTGTATGAACTGTTATACAGGGGCTGCCCCTGAAATGGAGTTATCCCCAGCATGGTCAGGTGCCTGCTAGGATCTCCCTTTGGGTGTGCTGCTTGTGTGGCTAGTTGGGTCAAGATCTGGTGTGGTCTGAAGCCCACCACTTGTTGTGACCATTCTCGGTCCACTTGGGAGGTGGTCCCATGCAGGTCAATATCAGATACTGCCTATAACTGGCCTTGGGATACCTGTCTGGAGCTACCATGATATTTTCTGTTTGTGTCTGCCTATACTGAAACTGGGTGTGCATGGGAGAGGACAACCTGTGTACAAGGGTTGGCTTCCTATAGTTCCAAACTTGGGCCAGATTAATAAAAGGCCCAAGGCACCTTGAGGTTTGCCTCCACCAGTTAACCACTTGGCCAATCCTTGATGCTGACTTGTCTTCTTTGAGAGCCCTCTGATGAAAGACTATAGAGTGAGCCCATGCTGGCCACAGCCTACAGTATTTTCCACAAGATGGAGTTCAAGAGGGTGAGGTGAGCAAGGTCAGGAGGAAAGGGTTAGTGGATCTCCTGCTTGGGGGCAGCACATTCAGGCACTTAATGGGGGGGGGGAGAAAGTGACCCCCTATTCCAGAGCCATAACATTCAGTCTCTGCCTGAGTCTCCAACCCTAGCTCACCCAGGAGGAGCATATGGCAAGTTCAGGTTGGGTGCAGCCAGCTGGCTTCTCTTCAGGAGCGAGTTCAACAGGACAGGGATACCAGGCGTCAAAAAGACAGGTCAAGTGAGTCCCCAGGGAGAAGTGCATCAACGGTCCCAACTGTGAGCAGCACTTCCATTGCTTTGTGGGACTGAGTTCAGCAGGGAGGGACCACTTGGAGTCAGAAGGACAGGCCAAATGAGTCTCCAGCTTTGTGCCACATGGGTGGGGAAGAATGGCCCTTGTTCCAAAGCTACACAGCTTAGTGTCTGTCTGAGCGCCCACCAATAACTTCTCCAGAAAAAGATCACACCAAAGGTCCCTATTGGGTGCAATCAGCAGACATTTCTGTAGGAATCAAGCTTGGCAGAGTGGTGCTGCCAGTAGTTGGAGTGCTGAGTTAGTGCACTCCTCAGGCTGGTGCTGTAAGTATAGGAGTGTTTGTGCCTGGGAAGATGGAATCTGAGGGCAGTATGGGATAGGGTCTCAGCTCAGGGACCTCAATAGCTGACCCTCCAGATCACCCTTCAGGGCCATACCACTAGATTGTCTCTGTATGATTCCCATATTCCCTGAGTTGCCTTCCCTGTACCAAATCCTCAGGTGAGTGTCTGAGGTCAAAATTCTGTGTGTTGGCCCTTTAAGAGAGCACCTGTGTCTCTAGCACACTCCTTTCTCTCCAAGGCAGACAGAGTCTCTGCTGATTTTCACTGCCAGATGCTGTGGGGGCTTCTTTCACTGGCTCTGGTGCTCTTGCTGGGGATCCTGGTATGGGGTTGAGGGCCTATGCTCTTCAGGGGGTAGACAGGGGTGGGGGCTTTGCAGTTGAGATATACCTCCAGATTCTTAACTCTTATGCATTGGTGTGGCACCTGGCCCTTTCTTTGTCTCTGCCTTTCTTACCAGTCTCTATGTTTCTTCTGTAAATCCCTGGTTATATCTTCAGCTCTCCTTCACTTGGTTATTCAGGTTGATTGCTCTATAATTTAGCTATACATCTGTTTTGGCACCATGAGGAAGTAAGTGTAGCTTCCACCTATTCTTCAGACATTTTGGAGTGCTTTACACAGACATATTGTTGAACAAAAGAATCCAGACACAAAAGAACACTTACTATATGATTTCATGTTTATGAAGGTCAAGAACAGGCAAAGCTAACCTATAATGAAGTTAGTATTTTTAAATATATTTTTATTTATTTCAGAGAGGAAGGGAGAGGGAAAGAGAGATAAAAACATCAATGATGAGAGAGAATCATCGATTGGCTGCCACTTGCACACCCCAACTGGGGATTGAGCCTCAAACCCGGGCATGTACCCTTGACTAGAATAAAACCTGGGACCCTTCAGTCTGCTGTCTGATGCTCTATCCATTGAGCCAAACCAGCTAGGGCAATGAAGTTGGTTTTTTTTTTTGTCTTTTTTTTTTAAAATTAAATCTTTATTGTTCAGATTATTACATTTGTTCCTCTTTTTTCCCCCCATAACTCCCCTCCTCCCAGTTCCCACCCCACTCTCCGCCCTCACTCCCCACCCACTGTCCTCATCCATAGGTGCACAATTTTTGTCCAGTCTCTTCCCGCATCTCCCACACCCCTTTCCCCCCCAAGAATAGTCAGTCCGTTCCCTTTCTATGTCCCTGATTCTATTATGATCACCAGATTATTTATTCACTTGATTCTTAGATTCACTTGTTGATAGATGCATGTTTGTTGTTCATAATTTGTATCTTTACCTTTTTCTTCTTCTTCCTCTTAAAGGATACCTTTCAGCATTTCATATAATACTGGTTTGGTGGTGATGAACTCCTTTAGCTTTTCCTTATCTGTGAAGCTCTTTATCTGACCTTCAATTCTGAATGATAGCTTTGCTGGATAAAGTAATCTTGGTTGTAGGTTCTTGGTATTCATCACTTTGAATATTTCTTGCCACTCCCTTCTGGCCTGCAAAGTTTCTGTTGAGAAATCAGCTGACAGTCGTATGGGTACTCCCTTGTAGGTAACTGAGTTTCTTTCTCTTGCTGCTTTTAAGATTCTCTCTTTGTCTTTTGCTCTGGCATTTTAATTATGATGTGTCTTGGTGTGGTCCTCTTTGGATTCCTTTTGTTTGGGGTTCTCTGCGCTTCCTGGACCTGTAAGTCTATTTCTTTCACCAGATGGGGGAAGTTTTCTGTCATTATTTCTTCAAATAGGTTTTCAATATCTTGCTCTCTCTCATCTTCTGGCACCCCTATGATTCTGATGTTGGTACGCTTGAAGCTGTCCCAGAGGCTCCTTACACTATCTTCATATTTTCGGATTCTTTTTTCATTTTGCTTTTACGGTTGGGTGTTTTTTGCTTCTTCGCATTTCAAATCTTTGCCTTGATTCTTGTGCTCCTCTGGTCTGCTGTTGGGAGTCTGTATAGTATTCGTTATTTCAGTCCATGTATGCTTAATTTCTAGTTGGTTCTTTATCATAACATCGAGGGTCTCATTAGATTTCTTGAGGATCTCACTACATTTATCGGCGGCTTCTAGACAGTTCTTAAGAGACCTTAAAAGTGTGGTTCTGAACTCAATATCCTCCATTGACAGTTTTGTCCTGTTTCTTTGTCTCCGCATTTTTTATGCTTTCTTGGTGCACCCCCTAGTGGTCTTTGTGCGCAGTCTTGTTGTAGTTAAGCCTTGAATGTTGTCGGCAATACCGGGGGTGATTTGACCTCCAGGTTAACTGGCTATGAGAGTCCGCTGTGTCTGCAGTGGGAGAGCGTCTGTGCTGGATCTCTAGGGTGGTGCTAATCTAGCATTTGCCTGAGTCTATCCGGCAAATGGCTCTGTGCAGGGCTTGGGCTGGGCGGGTCCCCGGGGATCTACAGGGCGGGCCGGAGTGAGCAGTTATGGCTGCTCTCAGTTCCGTCCCTAGGGACTCTGCCTCACTCTATCTGGCAGCAACTGCTGCAAACCTCGGAGAGAAAGCTGCCTTCGAGTTCCGACTGAAGCCAGACAGTCCCGCTTCTCCCGTTTGAGTCTGGGTCCCTAGAGACTCGCCCGGATCTGGAGCTCAGAATCTGAGACTCCCTCCCGATTGAAAACAACAACCGCGCCCTCCGCCTCCAGCCCGCTCGCGTGCACTCCGCACCTTAGTATTTCACGTCAGCACTGCGTCTCCTCTGAGTCTGAGTATGATATTCTCTTTCCTCCTAGTTGTAGAATTTCCACTCAGCCAGCCTTCCTGTGGTTCTGGATGATGTCCATTCCGTCTTTTAGTTGTTTTTTGAAGTGGTTGTTCGAGGCAGCAATCTCCCGCGTTAACCTATGCCGCCATCTTGGTTTCCTCTCCAGGTTCTGTCCTGAAGTTGGTTTAACGATGAAAGGAATATGAGGAAGACTTCTGGAGTACTGATGTGTTCTATATCTCAGTGTAAATACTGGTTACATGAATGTCTACATGTGTAAAAATCAATTAGGCTGAAAATATAAAAGTTATTATCAACAAGACAGGTAATAACAAGTGTTGGAGAGATTGTGGAGAAAAAGAAACCCTCATTACTTGCTGGTGTAAATGTATACTGGTATGGTCACTATGGGAAACAGTATGACAGTTCCCCCAAAATGGAAAAATACAGTTACCATATGACCTAGCAATCCCTCTTCTAGGTATCTACACCTCTCTGCACCACAAAAAAAAAAAAAAAACACAAACAAACAAACAAACAAAAACCCACAAAAAACAAACTTGAAACATTGCAAAGATATCCACACCCTTATATTCATTGCAGCATTATTCACAGTGGCCAAGACATGGAGACAAAGTGTCCTTCAATAGAGAAGTAGATGATGAAGATGTGGTACATATATACTTTGGAATATTACTCAGCCACAAGAAAAGTTGAAACACTGCCATTTGTGACAGCAATGGATGGATCTTGAGAATATTATGCTAAACAAAGAAAGTCAGCCAGAAAAAGCTAAGAACCAGATGATTTCATTCATATCCTATCTAATAAAGAGGAAATATGCAAATTGACCACCACTCCAACACACAAGATGGCTATCCCCATGTGGTAAAGGATGGCCGCCCCATGTGCACACAAGATGGCCACCACAGGATGGCCAGCAGGGGAGGGCAGTTGAGGGGGACCCAGGCCGGCAGGGAGCAGTTAGGCATTGATCAGGCTGGCAGGGGAGTGGTTAGGGGGTGATCAGGCTGGCAGGCAGAAGCTTTTAGGGACAATCAGGCAGGTAGGCAGGTGCATGGTTGGGAGCCAGCAGTCCTGGATAGTGAGAGGGATGTCCCAGATTGGAGAGGGTTAAGGCTCTCAGCACAAATTTTGTGCACTGGGCCTCTAGTGTGATATATAAAACTGAAACCCATAGACCAGCGTTTCTCAACCTGTGGGTAGCGAACAATGAAAATACATCCTGCATATCAGATATTTACATTATGATTCATAACAGTAGCAAAATTACAGTTATGAAGTAGCAAAAAAAAATAATTTTATGGTTGGGGGTCACCACAACATGAGGAACTGTATTAAAGGGTCACGGCATTAGGAAGGTTGGGAACCTCTGCCATAGACACAGACAACAGTATGGTGGTTACCAGAGGGAAAAGATGTGGGGACAGTAAAGGAGAAAAGGGGCCAAATACATGTTTACTGGTGATTTGACTTTGGGTGGAGGCACACAATGCAATATACAGATGATGTTGTTTTTGTTTGGTGGTATTCCATACTTCTTTCCTCTGTTTCCCCCTTTTATAAGTTATATGTCCTGGTTTGGGAATTTTTGTGTGTGGTTACCATTAGGTTTATAAAAAATGAAATTGTACATATACTGTAGTTTTTTTTTTCTTTTGAATGCATCTGATTTTCATCTTCGCTTGCCAGTTCAGACCTTTACCCTCTCCCTTTTTATGCTTTTATTGTCACAAATTATCTGTTTATGCTGTAAGTTTTTTGGTGATCTTATTCGTAGTTTCTTTGTTTCAGATAGAATAACTCCCTTGCGTATTTCCAGGAATGTAGGGTTTCTGGTGATAAAATCCCTCAGCTTCTATATGTCTTGGAACATCTTTATTCTCCTTCATATTTAAAGGATAATTTTGATGGATATATTATTTGTGGCTGGCAATTTCTGTTTAACAGACTTTTAAATATTTGATTCCATTCTCATCTGGCTTGTAGAGTTTCTGTCTGCTCAGAAGTCAGATGAAATTCTGATGGGTTGTCCTTTGTAGGCTACTCCCTTATTTTCCCTGGCTTCTTTGAGACTTTTTTTCTTTGTCATTAATTTTTGACAGCTTCAGTACCAAGTGCCTTGGAAAGGGCCTCTTTGGATTGAGGTAACGAGGTGGATTTAAGGATCTAGTTCTTTTAATAGATTTGAGAAGTTCTCATCCACTATTTGTTTTTATAGACTCTCCATTCCATGCTCCCTCTCTTCTTCCTCTGAAATGCCTATAATTCTAATATTGATTTTTTTTACAGAGTCAGATGGTTCTCATAGACCTCTTTCATTTTTTTTTTGTTTAGTTCTCTATATTCTTCCCTCTGCATTATTTCTTGATTCCTATCTTTGATATCACTAATTATTTTCTCCATCTGGTTGGTTCTCTTTTCTATGGTCAGTAGTTCACTCTTAATTTCCTTAAGTGCATGCTTCATGTCCAGGATTTCTGATTGGTTCTTTTTAAAGTTTCAATGTTTTTGGTAACATACTCATTTTGTTCCTTAATTTGTTTTCTGAGTACACTGAATTACCTGTCAGTATTTTCTCCCATCTTGTTGAGTATTTATAGAACATCAATCTTGAAATCTGCCATTTATATCAAATATTTCCATGTGTTCCAGCTTGCTTTCTGGGTATTTTTCATTGCTTTCTGGTTATCCTCATTACTGTGGCTGTTCATGGTATTTGCTGTCTTCCTTCCCTTATGCATTTATCACTGAAGATGTCTTTCTACTATTTTCCAGTAGATGGCTCTGAATCACAAGCTGGTTTTTTGTTGTTGTGTTTGTTTTTTTTTTCTTTTTTCTTTTTTTTCTCTATGAACTCCCAGTCTTAAGCCTCTGGGGCTTCTATAAGACAATATAGCTGTGCTGCTTGGGAGTAGGATTTGTTTTGCGTTCACCATAATGGTTGACCCTTGAACTCTGTGGGGTCTCATCTCAAGTACCCCTCCCAGAGATCAGTCACATTGAGAAACAGTGGTTCACCTGCAACATCTCTTGGATTACAGATAACATGCTCTTGGACCCAACTCCAAGGGCAGCCAGAGGTGAGTTTTATGCATCCAAGTGGTGGCAGGCCTCTGTGGTTCTGTTTCTTTGAAATACCACCAACCAGCTGACAGTGGAGAACCACATGGAAGATCTCTGTGCTCTGTCAGGTATCTGGTGACTCAGATAGTGTTCACTCTGTTACTACTTGCCCTGCTGGATTGCTTCACCCCTCTCCTCCCAGCTCTCTGTTCCTTCTGGCCGAAGGAAGAGCCTGCTACTGCAGGTTTTCTCCTCTCCCCCTGACTGAGCCCAGCTGCAGGGCTGCCATTTGTTAGCTGTCTGTGCTTCCTCCCTTCTCATCTCTCTGTTTATTTCTGGATTCCCACCTTCAGATGTTTCAATGCACAGGTCTCTCAGTCATGCATCTCTGTTAAGCAGTGATTTCTTTGTTGAATTATAGTTGGGTAATTTGTTGAAATTTCAGTGGGAGAGGGAAAGTGTGCTCTCATGCCACCATTCATCTGACACTACCCCAATAAATTTAATTAAAAATGTTAAAACTTCTAAAGAAAGAAAACATAGAAGCAACCCAAGCATCTATCAACAGATAAATTGACAAACAAAATGTGGTATACGTGTACAATGGGATATTATTCAACCTTGGAAAGGAAGGATATTCTGCAATGTACTACAACATGCGTAGATGAACCTTGAGGACATTATGCTAAGTGAACTAAACTAGTCACAAAATGACAAATACTGTATGATTCTATTTATACTAGTATGAGGTACCTAAAGTAGTCAAACTCACAGAAACAGAAAGGATGGTGGCTTCCAGGGACTTGGGAGGACAAGGTATGGGAATTATTGTTTATGAGGACAGAGTTTCAGTTTTACATGATGAAAGAATTATGAGGATGTGTGGTGGTGATGATTGTACAGCATTATGAATGTACTTAATAACACTGAGCTGTATTCTTAAAAGTGGTATACTTAGAAGCAACCCAAGCATCTATCAACAGATAAATGGATAAACAAAATGTAGTATACATGTACAATAGGATATTATTCAACCTTGAAAAGGAAGGAAATACTTAACATAATTTTATGTTAAGCATTTACCACAACGAAAAAGAGGAAAAAAATCAATTAACTCTAATGTAAGATGTGTACAGTTTATTGTATAAAAACCACCCCTCCTATTTAAAAAAAAATGAAGAAATGTGGAAGATAATGAGCTAAAATATAGTGAGAGTGTGCAGTATGGAGATAGACTAGGGGATGGCATGGGAAGGGGCTGGGAGGGAGACAGCCCAAGTACTAGCCAGGATTCTTTTCCTTGTAAGGAGTTTTGATTTTTTTCCCAAAAGCAATGGAAAGCCATTAAAGAGGTCTAGGCAGGAAATGTTATGATCACTTGCTTTTAAAATACCTTTCTGGCTATAGAGGATAAAGCATATTAGAGAGGTGGGACAGGAGGCAAGATCAGTCAGGCGGTTGCTGTGGTCCCAATCAGGGAGGATGGTGGTTTGGCCAGATGGGGTCTGTAGGATGGAGGGTAGTGGACAGATTTGCAGAATCATCAGTGTTGTTGATTAATTGTGAGTAAGACAAGAGGGAGACAGGAGTCTTAGAGATGCCTAAGCCTTTGCTTTAGCTGTTTGGGTAGGTTACAATTTATTTCCTAGGTGTGGGAATACTGGAGTGGGAGGTTTGGGTAACAGGGGAATGGGGAAGATGTGAGTTCAATTATAATGTTCTGAGTTTGAGGTACCCATGGAACATTCAGGAGGCAGTGGGAAATAAATTTTGGAGAACTAGTTTGAATAACTATACTAGGGACAGGTACACAAATGAAGAAAACAGCCAATGAATCAAATAGAGAGTGGTAGAGACTGTGACAAAATAGGGAGTACATGCCTTTTGTTAAGAACGCAGCTGTGGAGAAAACCAAGATGGCGGCATAGGTAAACACCGGAGCTTGCTGCCTCGAACAACCACTTCAAAAAGACAGAACGGACATCATCCAGACCACAGGAAGGCTGACTGAGTGGAAGTTCTACAACTAGGAGGAAAGAGAAAAGCAGACAGAGACTCAGAGGAGGCGCAGTGCTGAAGTAAAATACTAAGGTGCAGAGTGCATGTGGAGTGGGCTGGCGGCTGAGGGCGTGGTTGTTGTTTTCAATCGGGAGGGAGTCTCAGGCTCTGAGCTCCAGTTCCGGGTGAGTCTCTAGGGACCCAGACTTATATGGGAGAAGCGGGACTGTCTGACATCGCTCAGATCCCTAAGGCAGCTTTCTCTCCGTGGGGCTTGCAGTGATTACTGGGACACTGAGAAGCAGAGCCTCTGAGGGCAAGACTGAGAGCAGCCATAATTGCTACCCCAACCCTGTTGATCCTGTGGGACCCGCACCGCCCAAGCCCTGCAGGGAGACTTGTGCTGGATAGCCTCAGGCAAAGGCTAGATTAGCACCTCCCTAGAGATCCAGGAGCCAGGAAGCCCAGAGGTCAGAGTGGGACCATCCAGTTTGCAGCTCCGTGGAACCATAAAAGACACACTCAAGGGGCAGACTCAGTGAGCACCAATGCCCCATTGAAGCAAGTCTATCCCCAGAGGGGTGTCTTCAGCACAGAAGTTCTCCCACTGCAGACACAGCTGATTCTCACAGCCAATTGGCCTGGAGGTCAATTCCTCACAGTGATAGCTACAACAATCAAGGCTTAATTACAAGACTGTGCACAAAGCCCACAAGGGGGTGCACCAAGAGTGTCTACCTCAGGTAATTTGGACACTTAGCACAGAAAGGCACTCTATCGACACAGCGAAGCATAAAAAATGCCGAGACAAAGAAACAGGAAACAAATGACAGAATGGGAGGAAAGCAAACTGCTGGATACAGAGTTCAAAACCACACTTTTAAGGTCTTTAAAGAACTGTCTAGAAGCTGCCGATAAATTTAATAAGGCCCTTGAAAAGACTGGTGAGACCGCCGATAAATGTAGTGAGATCCTCAAGAAATCTAATGAGACCCTCGATGTTGTTATAAAGGACCAACTAGAAATTAAGCATGCACTGACTGAAATAAAGAACATTATACAGACTCCCAACAGCAGACTAGAGGATCACAAGAATCAAGTCAAAGATTTGAAATACGAAGAAGCAAACAACACCCAACTAGAAAAGCAAAATGAAAAAGAATCCAAAAATATGAAGATAGTGTAAGGAGCCTCTTGGACAGCTTCAAGCGTACCAACATCAGAATCATAGGGGTGCCAGAAGATGAGAGAGAGCAAGATATTGAAAACCTCTTTGAAGAAATAATGACAGAAAACTTCCCCTACCTGGTGAAAGAAATAGACTTACAAGTCCAGGAAGCGCAGAGAACCCCAAACAAAAGGAATCCAAAGAGGACCACACCAAGACATGTAAAAATTAAAATGCCAAGAGCAAAAGACAAAGAGAGAATCTTAAAAACAGCAAGAGAAAGAAAGTCAGTTACCTACAAGGGAGTACCCATATGACTGTCAGCTGACTTCTCAACAGAAACCATGCAGGCCAGAAGGGAGTGGCAAGAAATATTCAAAGTGATGAACAGCAAGAACCTACAACCAAGATTACTTTATCCAGCAGAGCTATCATTCAGAAGTGAAGGCCAGATAAAGAGCTTCACAGATAAGAAAAAGCTAAAGGAGTTCATCACCACCAAACCAGTATTATATGAAATGCTGAAAGGTATCCTTTAAGAAGAGGAGGAAGAAGAAGAAAAAGGTAAATATACCAATTATGAACAACAAATACACATCTATCAACAAGTGAATCTAAAAATCAAGTGAATAAGTAATCTGATGAACAGTATGAACTGGCGATTGTAATAGAATCAGGGACATAGAAAGGGAATGGACTGACTATTCTTGGGGGGGGGGGGGGAACGGGTGTGGGGTGAAGGAAGAGATTGCACAATAATCATGCACCTATGGATGAGGACAGTGGGTGGGGAGTGAGGGCGGAAGGTGGGGTGGGAACTGGGTGGAGAGGAGTTATGGTGGGAAAAAAGAGTAACTAATGTAATAATCTGAACAATAAAGATTTAATTTAAAAAAAAAGAACCTAGCTGTTAGCCCAAACTCACCTATATATATATAAAAAGCTAGTGACTGGAAAGCTGTAACAACGGAACGACCAGTTGCTATGATGCCCTCTGTGGCCAGCGAACTGGCCCGGTTGGGGGGTGGGGGTGGGAGTGCGAAGGATGGGGCGGACCGGCCAACCTCCAGTGGCCCCTCCCTGCAGCTGGCCCAGCCCTGATTGGCCTCTCCCCCCCAGATTGAGGGCAGGAGGGCTGGCTGACCTCTCCCTTAGCCCTTCCCCCCAGCCAGCCCCACCCCCAATTGGTCTACCCCACCCCAATCAGCCCACAGCTCCTCCCCCTGGCTGTTCCCACCCCTGATTGCCCCTGCCTACCCCAATAGGGTGTAGAGCCAGCTGGCCAACCTCCTGCAGCCCCTCCCCCTGCTGGCCCTGACCCCAATGGGCTCCCACCACCCCAATCGGCCTGCAACCCCTCCCCCCTGTCAGCTCCACCCCCAATCAGCCCTCCCACTCTGATCAGGGGCAAGGCCAGCTGGCCAACTACCAATGCCCATCCCCCAGGCCGCTGGTCCCCAAATGGCCCTCCCCACCCCATTTGCGGCTGGGGCCGGCCAGCCCACCTCCCACAGTCCCTCCCCATGGCCGGCCTCACTCCCAATCAGTCTCCACCACCCTGATTGGCCCGCAGCCCCTCCCCCCAGCCAGCTCCAGCTCCAATTGCCCCCCTGCACACCAATTGGGGGTGGGCCCGGGGGCCAATCACCTTTGGCTCCTCTCCCCAGCCGTCCTGGCCCTGATCAAGCCCAGATCAGGGCTCTATCTCCTGCCATCTCCTCCTCCCAGCAGGCCTGGCCCCAATCCGCTCTGATTGGGGCTGGGCTGGCCAGACCCCACCTGTGCACAAATTTTTTCACTGGGCCTCTAGTTTACAATAAAGATCCAATGTTGCAGGCTTTCTACATATTGAAGAGGAGGTGGAAATCTAAATTTTATATAAAATCTTCAGATTAAAAAAATGTTAATTGAAGTATAGATATAGTAAAGCATATAAATCCTAAAATCCTAAATGTACAGTTTGAAAAATTATCACAAAGTAAACTTATTTATAGATATCTGCTGATTTGTAAATGTTAAGCAACTAATTAAAACTATTTAAAAAATGCTACAGGCCAGCCCTGGCCAGTGTGACTCAGTTGATTATGTGTCACCCTATGCACCAAAAGGTTGCTGGTTAGATTCCCGGTTCAGGTACATGCCCAAGTTTTGGCTTCGCCCTTGGTTGGGTGCGTACAGGAAGCAACCAATCGATATTTCTCTCTCACATTAATCTCTCTCTCTCTCTCTCTCTCTCTCTCTCTCTCTCTCTCTCTCTCTTCCCTATCCCTTCCTCTATCTCTAAAAAAAAAAAAAAATCAATAAAAACATATTTAAAACAAAACAAAACAAAACATTATAGGCCAAACAGCTCCAAATGTCACAAACCTGTGATAGAGGTTTGAGAAGGAACATGTAGCTCGTCTGTGGGGTCAGGGTGTAGGTGAGACTGAGAAAGGGAAAATGAAGGGCGAGAGGAGAGAGCAGGGGTGGAATCCTAAGGAACTCCAGATCTTATTTGAAGGTGTGGGGGAGGAGAGTTAGTTCCTGACCAATTGTGAGTCAGAGATCTGTGGTTGGGCCATCCAGGGAAGTTTCCGAGAGGAGGTGGCCTCCAGTGCTGAGGGGCAAAGCCTAAAGGGCCATGATCACTTAGAAACTCCTTGGCAATGGGGGCAGAGTGTAAACACTGCTCAAGGGAAGAAGATTAGAGAAATTGATTGTGCTTGGATTTCATTTTCTCTCTGGATGAAAAGTAGGTAACTTTTATACTGTTACAGAGCAAACAGAAGCTCAAGTACAGCCACAATTGCACAGTCCATATTGAGAGCTTCTCCTAGTTCTTCCATATTTCTGACTGTTAAGATTTTTTTCCCATTTAGGGAGTTAAGAGGTAACACATCTCCCCTTCCTCAGCCCCGTCCTTCCATTCATGACTCATGGTAGGGCCAATACCTAGCCCCTTCCTCAAAGTTGCTCACAGTCCAGTGAGAAAGGCAGATGGCAAACAACACCATGACCAGGAGGCACTATGGGAAGACAAACAACACTATGATGACGTGGAGAAGGTGCTGTTGGAAGGTAAGAGGGCTCTGTGTTCAATCTAAGGCTTTATGGGAAGGTGATAATGGAGCATAGCAACAAACAATGTCTGCCAGGGGAGGAAGAAATTTGGGGTAGAAGTCCTCCCTGGAAGAGGGGAAAGAAAAAGCAAAGGCCTGGAGGTGAGAAACAGCTTGGTTGTGTGAGAGACAAAAGCAGCCTAGCATGTGAAGTTCAGAGAAAAGGGAACTAAGGCTGGGGCTTTGGGAGAGGAACTGTTGTAGCACTAGGCCAAGACGGTCTCCCTCACCCTTTTCCAGAAGGATGACCTAACTTTCTCCCACATGCTAGTCCCTTTTCCTTTTATTTGCTCAAGTTAGTTAGTTTTTGTACCTGGATCTCCCTTTCTGCTGTCATCATCTACCTTGGTCCTAGAAAATTACAACCTCCTTGAGGGTCTGGCCCAGGCACACTTACATGTTTGAATCCCCCACAGGGGCCTGTATCCTTCCCTAGCAACTTGGCCACCCCTCACCACTGCAGAACTAATGACTCACCCCAAGCCTATATCACAAAGGTTCTAACTCCAGAGAGTGTCTGTTTTTCCCCCCCAGTGTGGCTGCTGCGCACCTTGGGAGGCCAAACTGGGTTTCATTCACCTCACTCTGCACAGGCAAATAGCAGATATTTTGTGAGTGTTTGTTGAACAAATGGTGAGTGAATCAGGTTCTTTGCATGAAATGACATCCAGTGTCTGTAACATGGAGATAGCAATGAGAATATTTGTTGAGTATTTCCTTCCCACGTCCTGCGTGGATCAGGTTTCAGGACCTGGAAGCAGGGCCGCACACAAATGAAAGAGAAAAGACACGAGATAATTGAGGATATTGGGGGACCAGGCGGACAAGTCCAACTCAAAGGGAAGGGCTTCCACTGGTGCTCAGGCCGTGCCAACCTTTTATTGATCTGGGATACACCCATAGCATAGCCCTTAGGCAGGTGACTCCTGGCAACAGGCAGACTAGCCCATCAGCAAGGATTTACATAATGATAAATGGGGAAGTTGTTTCAGCTACCACTGTCTGGACAAACAGAGGTGGCGCCTAGCTCCGACCTTTGCTAGGGCTTCAAAGGCACCCAGCCTTTGGGGGGTACTCTGTCTACGCTTATCAGCTAGTGAAGACAATAAATGGTTTCCCACAAATATTGTTTCAAAAACTTGGCAGTTTAAGGAATTATATGGCAGCCTTTATATATATATATATAAAGAGAGAGAGAAACATGCAAATTTACCACACCTCTGCTATGCCCCAAGCAATGCCCACCACCCAATCAGAGTGACTATATGCAAATTAACCCAACCAAGATGGTGGCTGGCAGCCACTGAGCTGGAGCAAGCAGGAGGCTTGCTTGCCCCAGCGATGGAGGAAGCCAAGCTTCCCGCCTGCCCTGGCCAGTTGTGGTCTCTGCTCAAGGCAACAAAATTTCAATTGTAGAAGATAAATAAATCCCAGATACCTGCTTCCAGCCAGCCTCCACTGGGAGCTTGGGTGGCTGGGGGCCGTGGCCAGCCTGAAAACAGCCATCAGCCACTCACAGAGGCTGGCCACATCCTCATGGGTGAGGGTCCCTACTGCGGGTCTTGGCCAGCCTGCAAACAGCCATCAGCCCCTCACCCAGACTGCCCAGGCACCCCAAGGGGAACCCCTACCCTGAAGGGGCTGTGGCCAGCCTGAAAATGGCCCTCAGCCCCTCACCCAGGCTAGCCAGGCACCCCAGTGGGACCCCCACCCAGATCCAGGACACCCTTCAGGGAAAACCAGCTGGCCCCCACCCATGCACCAGACTTCTATCCTATATAATAAAAGGTTAATATGCAAATTGACCCTAACAGCAGACTGATTGGAAATGACTGGTTACTATGACACACACTGACCACCAGGGGGCAGATACTCGATGCAGGAGCTGCCCTCTGGTGGTCAGTGCACTGCCACAGGTCAGCCACAAGCCAGGCTGAGGACTGCCAGCACAGCGGTGGTGGCGGGAACTTCTCCTGCTTCCTCAGCAGCACTAAGGTTGTCCGACTGCAGCTTAGGCCTGCTCCTGGGCTTCCAGAGGGATGTCTGACTGCCAGCTTAGGCCGAATCCCCCGAGGAGCGGGCCTAAGCCAGCAGGTGGTCATCCCCTGAGGGGTCCCAGACTGCAAGAGGGCACAGACCGGGCTGAGGGACCCTCCAAGTGCACAAATTTTTGTGCACCGGCCTCTAGTGTGTGTGTGTGTGCAATATATATATTGCAGAGTTCATCTTTTTATTGAACGTATAACAAAAGAGGTTTAGTCTTAAACACCAAAAGCCATTTCATCATCAGACTGCTCAGGTTATTCTTTCTTTGCTGACACTTTCTTCTCCTTAGCTGTAGCAGCAGTGGACCTCCTGCTGGGGCAGCACCAGCTGCTAGGCAGGGCTAGCAGCCTCTGCATTGCAGATGAGGCTCCCAATGTTGACACCAGTCAGAGACTATGCAAACAAGCCTGGCCAGAAAGGTTCAATATTTACACTGATTACTTTAGTGAGGGCATTGATTTTTCCCCCATAACTGTCACTTCATTATCATGCAGGATGAGGGCCAAGTAGATGCATGCAAGCTCTGACATGGAGGCTATGGTGTGGGCTAGTGCTGGATGAAGTGGGGGCCTCACCCCATTGTGGCCTTAGCTTCCCTAGAAGGAAAAAGCACCTTATCAGCAGCTAAAGAAAGGGGAGCATGGCTGTATTTTAAAAAGGACAAATGCTGTAGGATGAATACTGGTATAGTAATTGAGACCCTCTCCACCAGGGAAGGACTTCAGATGCTTCAAGAAAATTGTATCTTTTATCAGAGTGATCACTTTGTGAGTTATATAAATGTATAACCATTGTGTTGTATAACTGAAGCTAGTATAGTATTGTATGCCAGCTGTAATTGATTAAAAATATTTATGATTGAGGAGAAACCAAGATGGCGGCATAGGTTAATGCCAGAGATTGCTGCCTTGAACAACCACTTCAAAAAACAACTAAAAGATGGAACAGACATCATCCAGAACCACAGGAAGGCTGGCTGAGTGGAAATTCTACAACTAGGAGGAAAGAGAATATCATACCCAGACTCAGAGGAGACGCAGTGCTGAAGTGAAATACTAAGGTGCGGAGTGCACGCAGAGTGGGCTGGAGGCGGAGGGTGCGGTTGTTGTTTTCAATCGGGGGGGAGTTTCAGACTCTGGGCTCCAGATCCGGGCGAGTCTCTAGGGACCCAGACTCAGACAGGAGAAGTGGGACTGTCTGGCTTCGGTCGGAGCTCGAAAGCAGCTTTCTCTTCGAGGTTTGGAGCAGTTGCTGGGACTCTGTGAGGTGGAGCCCCTGGGGACGGAACTGAGAGCAGCCATAACTGCTCACTCCGGCCCGCCCTGTAGATCCCTGGGGACCCGCCCAGCCCAAGCCCTGCACAGAGCCATTTGCCGGATAGACTCAGGCAAATGCTAAATTAGCACCGCCCTAGAGATCCAGCACAGAAGCTCTCCCACTGCAGACACAGCGGACTCTCATAGCCAGTTAGCCTGGAGGTCAAATCACCCCCAGTATTGCCAACAACATTCAAGGCTTAACTACAACAAGACTGCGCACAAAGACCACTAGGGGGTGCACCAAGAAAGCATAAAAAATGCGGAGACAAAGAAACAGGACAAAACTGTCAATGGAGGATATTGAGTTCAGAACCACACTTTTAAGGTCTCTTAAGAACTGTCTAGAAGCCGCCGATAAATGTAGTGAGATCCTCAAGAAATCTAATGAGACCCTCGATGTTATGATAAAGAACCAACTAGAAATTAAGCATACATGGACTGAAATAACGAATACTATACAGACTCCCAACAGCAGACCAGAGGAGCGCAAGAATCAAGGCAAAGATTTGAAATGCGAAGAAGCAAAAAACACCCAACCGTAAAAGCAAAATGAAAAAAGAATCCGAAAATATGAAGATAGTGTAAGGAGCCTCTGGGACAGCTTCAAGCGTACCAACATCAGAATCATAGGGGTGCCAGAAGATGAGAGAGAGCAAGATATTGAAAACCTCTTTGAAGAAATAATGACAGAAAACTTCCCCTACCTGGTGAAAGAAATAGACTTACAGGTCCAGGAAGCGCAGAGAACCCCAAACAAAAGGAATCCAAAGAGGACCACACCAAGACACGTAATAATTAAAATGCCAGAGCAAAAGACAAAGAGAGAATCTTAAAAGCAGCAAGAGAAAGAAACTCAGTTACCTACAAGGGAGTACCCATACGACTGTCAGCTGATTTCTCAACAGAAACTTTGCAGGCCAGAAGGGAGTGGCAAGAAATATTCAAAGTGATGAATACCAAGAACCTACAACCAAGATTACTTTATCCAGCAAAGCTATCATTCAGAACTGAAGGTCAGATAAAGAGCTTCACAGATAAGGAAAAGCTAAAGGAGTTCATCACCACCAAACCAGTATTATATGAAATGCTGAAAGGTATCCTTTAAGAAGAGGAAGAAGAAGAAAAAGGTAAAGATACAAATTATGAACAACAAACATGCATCTATCATCAAGTGAATCTAAGAATCAAGTGAATAAATAATCTGGTGATCATAATAGTATCAGGGACATAGAAAGGGAATGGACTGACTATTCTTGGGGGGGAAAGGGGTGTGGGAGATGTGGGAAGAGACTGGAAAAATATCGTGCACCTATGGATGAGGACAGTGGGTGGGGAGTGAGGGCGGAGGGTGGGGCAGGAACTGGGAGGAGGGGAGTTATGGGGGGAAAAAAGAGGAACAAATGTAATAATCTGAACAATAAAGATTTAATTAAAAAAATATTTATGATTGTGTCTAATTTGAACACAATTACCCTCTTCTTGTTGATATCTTCTGGTGTACTTTGAAAATACTGCAATCTGTCTGACATTGTTTAGCATCAGAGTCCCTCCCAGAGGCCCAGAACTAGCACATCCAGAAGCCAGCTTCAGAGAATATCAGAGCAGGATTCAATGAGCTTCACAAGTGGTATATCCAAAGGGAGATCTCAACTTGCACCAGACCCTGCTGAGGTGGATTCTGTGCCATGTGGTCAATACCTCACAGTCAGGGATTGAACTTCACAGTCAGCCAGCCTGAGGGTTGATCCCATACACAAAAGAAGTAATAGCAATCAAGTCTCAATTACAGCAGGAAGGCCCACATAACCCACACAAGGGACATTCCTGGAGCACCTAGTGCAGGTGATCAAGGATAGTGCATCCCACAGGACACCAACTACATAAGGCTATCCTTCCAAGACTTGGGGTCTAAAAGATCTACCTAATACATACATAGAAACAACCACAAAGAAGCAGCCAAAAGGGGGTGACAAAGAAACATGCTCCAAATGAAAGATCAGAGAAATTTAAATGACATGGAGGCAAGCAACTTATCAGATATAGAGTTCAGAAAAATGGTCATAAAGATGCTAAAGGAGCTTAGTGAGGACTACAAGGAACTTAGTGAGAAGTAAAACAGCATCAAAAGGGTCATAGAAACCATAACAAAGAACAAGTCAGAAATGAAGAATACAATATCTAAAATGAAAAATACACTGGAAGAAATAAACAGTATGTTGGATGAAGTGGAGGATTGAATCAGTGATTTGGAAGGTAAGGTAGGAAAAAGCATCCAATCAGGGCAGCAAAAATAATTTTTTAAAATGAGGATAGTTTAAGGGACCTTTGAGACAACATGAAGAGTAACAACATCTGCATCATAGAGGTAATAGAAGGAGAAGAGAGAGAGAGCAGGATACTGAGAACCTATTTGAAGAAATAATAACAAAAACTTTTCTAACCTTGTGAAGGAAGAAAACACATATAAGGACTGAAAGTGCAGAATGTTCCAAACAAGATGAATCCAAAGAGGTCCACACAAAGACACACCACAATTAAAATGGCAAAGGTTAAAGACAAAGATTTAAGATTTTTCTCTTAAAATCTTAAGAGAAAGATAGTTATCTACAAGGGAGCTCCCATAACACTGTCAGCTGATTTTTCAACAGAGAAACATTTCAGGCCAGAAGTGATTGGCATTAAATAGTCAAAGTGATGAAAAAGCAAGGCCCCACAACCAAGACTGCTCTATCTTGCAAGGCTATCATTTAAAATGTGAAGGAGAAATAAAGAGCTTCCCAGATAAGAAAACACTAAAGAAGTGTGTTACCTCATAATCAGTATTACAAGAAATGTTATAAGAAGAATAAGAAAAATCACACACAAAAGAACATAGCTAAAAGAATAAAATGGCAATAAATATATGCCTATTAAAAATAATTTTAAATGTAAATGGTTTAAATTCTCTAATTAAAACTTATAACAGCTGAATGGATAAGAAAATAAGATATATATATATATATATATATATATATATATATATATATATATATATATATACTGTCTACAAAGAGACCCACCTTAGAATGAAAGATCACACAGATTGAAAGTAAAGGGATAGAAAAAGATATCTTATGCAAATGAAAAAAAAAAATGATGGGGTAGCAATACTTATGTCTGGCAAAATAAACTTCTAAACAAAGGCTTTAATAAGAGACCAAGAAGGACACTATCCTATCTAATAAAATAGTAATATGCAAATTAACCATCAATCCATCACTCTGTCACAAAGATGGTGGTGGCCACGAAGCTGGAGCGAGCAGGAGGCTTGGGTTGCCCCTGGCAATGGAGGAAGCCAAGCTTGCTGCCTGCCCTGGCTGTCACTGGGCTCCACTCAAGGCTACAAAGTTTCAATTACAGAAGATAAATAAATCCCAGATGCCTTCTGAAAAAAAAAACACGAAAAAAAGGAGAGGCTGGGAGCTTGGGTTCCGGGGGGCATGGTGAGCCTGAAAACGGCCCTCAGCCCCTCACCCCCTCACCCAGGCTGGCCAGGCACCCCAGCAGGACCCCCCCAAAGGGGCTGTGGTCAGCCTGCAAACAGCCATCAGCCCCTCACCCAGGATTGTCAGGCACCCCAGTGGGGACCCCCACCCTGAAGGGGGTGTGACCAGCCTGAAAACTGCCCTCAGCCCCTCACCCAGGCTGGCCAGGTACCCCAGCGGGACCCCCACCATGATCTGGGACACCCTTCAGGGCAAACCAGCTGGCCCCCACCCATGCACCAGACCTCTATCCTATATAATAAAAGGGTAATATGCAAATTGATCCTAACAGCAGAATGACTGGGAATGACTGGTCACTAGGACACACACTGACCACCAGGGGGCAGACGCTCAATGCAGGAGCTGCCCTCTGGTGGTCAGTGCGCTCCCACAAGGGAGCTCTGCTCAGCCACAAGCCAGGCTGGCGGCTGCCAGCATAGCAGTGGTGGCTGGAGCTTCTCCCGCCTCCTCAGCAGCGCTAAGGATGTCCGAATGCAGCTTAGGCCTGCTCCCCGCTGGCAAGTGGACATCCCTTGAGGTGTCCCAGACTGTGAGAGGGCACATGCCAGGCTGTGGGACCCCCCCGAGTGCACAAATTTTTGTGCACCGGGCCTCTATGTTATATATATAAACAACCAGGGGCCATCGCAATCAAATGGATGACCGAACAGGCTGAGTGGGGTGACAAGGCTGGCAGGGGGGTTAGTGAGGGCCAATCAAATGACTGAGCAGCAGGCTGTGTGGGGTGACCAGGCTGGCAGGGGGGTAGTGAGGGATGACCAAACAACTCAGCACCAGGCTGTGTGGAGCAACCAGGTCGGCAGGGGTTTAGTGAGAGGCAACCAGGCCAGCACGGGGGGCAGTTAGGGGCAACCAGGCTGGCAGGGCGGTGCAGTTAAGGGTAACCAGGCCAGCAGAGGGGGGCAGTGAGGGGCAACCAGGCTGACAGGGGGGCAGTTGGGGGTGACCAGGCCTGCAGGAGGGGCAGTAAAAGGTGACCAGGCTGGTGAGGGCATTGGTTAGGGGCAACCATGCTGGCAGGGGGGCAGTTAGGGGTGACCAGGCTGGGGGGGGGGGCGTTGGGGGTGATTAGGTTGGCAGGGAGGGGCAGCTGGGGGCAACCAGGCTGGCAGGTAGAGGTGGTTAGGGGTGATCAGGCTGGTAGGGGGGCCAGTAGGGGCAATCAGGCAGGCAGGCAGATGAGCAGTTAGGAGCCAGTGGTCCCAGATTATGAGAGGGATGTCCAACTGCCGGTTTAGGCCCGATCCTCAGGATAGGGCCTAAACCAGCAGCTGGACATCCCCCAAGGGGTCCTGGATTGGAGAGGGTGCAGGCTGGGCTGAGGGCCCTCCCCCATGCATGAATTTCATGCACCAGGCCTCTAGTATAATGATAAAGGGATCAATCCGACAAGAGGCTATAACCTTTTAAGCATTTATGCACCCAACACAGGAGCAGCAAAATCTACATAGCAAATCTTGATGGACATAAAAGAAGAGATAGGCATAAAATAAGAGACTGACAGTAATACAGTCCCAGTAGGGAATTTTAACACCCCATTGATATCAATAAATAGATCTTTCAGATAGAAAATAAACAGGGAAACAGTGGCCTTAAATGGCACACTAAATCAGATGGATTTAGTTGATATCTTCAGAGCATTTCACCCCAAAGCAGCAGAATTTACATTCTTTTCAAGTGCACATGGAACATTTTCTAGGATAGGCATGTTAGGACACAAAATAAATCTCAATACATTTAAGAAGGTTGAAATCGCCCTAACTGGTTTGGCTCAGTGGATAGAGCATCGGCCTGCGGACTGAAGGGTCCTGGGTTCGATTCCAGTCGGGGGCATGTACCTTGGTTGCGGGCACATCCCCAGTAGGGGGTGCGCAGATGGCAGCTGATCGATGTTTCTCTCTCATCGATGTTTCTAACTCTATATCCCTCTCCCTTCCTCTCTGTAAAAAATCAATAAAATATATTTAAAAAATTCATTAATCTTAAAAAAAGAAGGCTGAAATCATATCAAGCATCTTCCTGACCATAAAGTTATGAAACTAGAAATGAACCATAAGAAAAAAAAGAGGAAAGACACACAAAGACATGAAGTCTGAATAATGAATATGTTAGTAAACAATGAATAGGTTAACAGTGAGATCAAGAAAGAAATAAAAACATACCTTAAAACAAATTAAAATAAGAACATAACAACCCAAAATCTATGAGACACAAAAAACAGCCGTAAGAGAAAAATGCAAGGCATTCGAGCCCTATCTCAAGGGAGAAAAAAAAATCTCAATTAAACAATCTAACTTTACACTTAAAGGAACAAACAAAGCCTGAAGTGAGTAGAAGAAAGGAAATAATAAAGATCAGAGCAGAAATAAATGACATAGAGACCAAAAAAAACAATACAAAATATCAATGAAACCAAGAGCTGGTTCTTTGAAAAGATAAACAAACCTTTAACCAGACTCTTCAAGAAAAAGAGAGAGAGGACCCAAATAAATAAAATCAGAAATGAAAGAGGAGAAGTAACAACTGAAATCATATATATATATATATATATATATATATATATATATATATATATATTATATATTTGTAAGGATATATTACTAACAAATATATGCCAACAAACTGGACAATGTGGATGAATTCCTAGAAACATATAATCTGTATAAACTGAATTAGGATGAATCAGAGAATCTGAATAGATAGATTGCAATTAATGAGACTGAAGCAATAATAAAAAACTCCCAACAAGTCAGTTGGGAAGACTGTGAATCATGGGCTGACACAGGTGGGCATCTGTGATCAGCTCTGATGATCTCACCCTTATCCCAACCACTCTCAAATGAACCAGTAGCTCCCCAGCCACTACCCACGGGACAAAATCTTACCTCATCAGCTACTCTTTGAAAACCTTTGGTGAGGTAGCCCCTCTGTGCTTTAATTCATTCATTCCATAAACATGCTCCAGGTCCCAGCTCTGTGTTTGCACCCAGGCTATAACCTGGACCTGAACAACTTCCCTCACCCACTGCTTCTCCACATTTCCCATCAACCTTATAGTTAGAGGCCATCTAGGTCTCTCCCAGAGAACACTGTGTTCTAGCATTCTATAATCTCTGGACATCTGGACTACAGGGTTAATGCCCAATTTATCATGAGGACACTCACAACAGAACCCCTGCACAGTGCCGTAGTTCAATGTCTCGGTGGAGAGAATGAGGGGCTTGACTTCTAAATCTAGGCCTTGCCCAGATCAGAATAATGCTGATGTGCCACAGGATGGAAAGGCATGGGTGCACTCTCCATAGCTCTCTGAAGGACTTTGGGGGTCCTGTTTGGGAATGCTGTCCTTTCCTCATGGACACACAGGCACATGTCAGCTCTCTGCAAGTCTCTTTGGCTATTATTCTAAGTATATAAAAATAGTTTGTCTATTTTCTGTCCACTAAACTGCTCAATCTCTAGCACTACATGAAAGAGCACTAGAACAGACATTTTCCAAGTGCCCCAGAGATGCTGCAGACAATGCCCACACTCACCGTATGGCAATGGAGAAAGCCAAGTAGAAATGGCTTCTCTTCGAGATCCATCCATTGTTCTTTCTGGTCTAGGCCCTGCCTCAGTGACATCAAAGAAAGCTTTCTGATGGAAAAAGCCTTAAGATGCTGCCAAAGGAGGGAAAATATCCAGGACAGAGCAGGCAGAAGACTGACATTTGGGTAAGTGTACCCCAGGGGTCTAATGTACATATCTGTGCCCATGAAGTAGGGAGACAGGTTAGGAAGAAAGGGGCCTGGGGACTGCAATGCCCATGTGTTCCTGCTGCAAAATCAGAATCATGATTCCTATTGTATAGTTGAGAAAACTGAGCATTAGATAGGTGAAGGGCACACAATTCAACAAATCAGGGTGGGCAGAGCCATGTCTACTGATTCCAAGGTCCGAGCCCCTTTATTACACCAGGCTCCCTCTCACAAGGGGCCAGTTTGGTGATGATACTAGAACAAAGTTTTATTTTTCTCATCAAGGAAATAGAGATCAAAACTTTATCATAACACATACACTTACATTCAGCATGGTTGAAATGAGTAAGAGATCCAAAAAGTCCAATGTTAGTGAGCAACTAGAACTCATACATGGCTGGTGGAAATGTAAATTGGTATATTAACACTTTGCAAAAGTGTTTAACAACATCGGCTAATCTTGAACATATGCATATCCTATATCCCAGCAATTCCACCCCTAAATACAAAACACATTCAAGGTACTAGAATGTTCATAGGAGCACTCTCCATAAAGGCCAAAACAAAACACTTTCCCCCAAAACAAAAAATAGAGCCCAGCCAGCGTGGCTCAGTAGTTGAGTGTCAACCTAGGAACCAGGAGGTTATGGTTTGATTCCCGGTCAAGGCACATGCCCAGGTTGCCGGCTCAATCCCCAGTGAGGGGCGTGCAGAAGGCAGCCGATCAATGATTCTCTCTTATCATTGATGTTTCTCTCTCTCTTCCTTTCCCTCTTCCTTGCTCACTGTAATCAATAAAAATATATCTTAAAAACCCCAAAAACTAGAAATACATCAATGCCATTAACAACATAAAAGATAAAAATATGGTGATACAGTATATTTAGACAATTTAATATTAAATATTAATGAACTAGAGGATCATTGCATAAAATTCGTGCAAGAGTAGGCCTTTGCGGCCCCGGCTGCCCTCTCAGCCCCGGCTGCCTTGGCTGCCCTCACAGCCCTGGCTTTGTCCAGAAGGTCGTCTGGACAATCATTCCGCTGTTTGGCCCTTTGGCCAATTTGCATATTATGCTTTTATTATTATAGACAAACTACACATAACCAGGGGGATAGATGTCACAAACACAATGCTAAGCAAAAGAAACAGACACCAAAGTGTAAATATTATACAAGTTCATTTATACAGCAGTCAAACAAGACAAAATTAATCAGACAAACACCCCTATCTGAATGGTTTACCAGAGTCTTCAAATACCTTTTTTCTGTGTGTATATTATTCTTCAATAAAAAAATGTAGAAAAAAACCAAGATGGTGGCAAAGGTAAACACTGGAAATTGCTGCCTCACACAACCACTTCAAAAATACAACTAAAAGACGGAACAGACATCATCCAGAACCACAGGGAGGCTGGCTGAGTGGAAATTCTACAACTAGAAAAAAAAGAGAAAAGCACACTGAGACTCAGAGGAGGTGCGGAAGTAAAGTGCAGAGGTACGGAGGTGCACGTGGAAAGGGCTGGCAACTGAGGACACAGTTGTCTTTTTCAATCTGGAAGGAGTCTCAAGCTCCCAACTGCTCTGAACTCCAGTTCCGGGTGAGTCTCTGGGGACCCAGACTCATACAGGGAGAAACTATACTGTCTGGCATCAGTTGGAACTCGAGGGCAGCTTTCTCTCAGAGGTGCTTGCAGCGATTACTGGGACACTGAGACACGGGGCCTCTTAGGGTAGGACTGAGGATCAGCCATAGCTGTTTGCTCCACCCTGTTCATTCCCTGAGACCCTGCCCCCACCAAGCTGTGCACAGAGGCTTTTGCATATGAATGGCCTGGCCCTTTGCAATCTAAAATTAACTAACAAACTTCAGCTGGGTCAGAGAGACCCAGAACATCCAAAAAAGGCCCAAGGTCCCACAGCAGCTTGCATTGCTCCAGAGCAGGGCCTCATCTGGGCACCTCCAAACCCCAAACAAAGAAGAGGAATCTGCAGATCTCTCCATAGCTCCTGCTGTGTAGCCTCAGGCAGAGGCTAAATTCGCACCTCCTTAGAGATCCAAGAGCCATTGTACCCAGTGGTCAGAGTGGGACCATCCATATTACAACTCCCCAGATCCATAAGGGACAGACTCAGGGGGCAGACTCAGTGAGCCCTAAAGCCCCACTGAAGCAAGTCTTGCTCCATAATGGTATCTTCAGCACAGAAGTTCTCCCACTGTAGACACAGTTGATTCTCACAGACAATTGGACTGGAGGTCAATTCCTCCCAGTGATACCTACAACAATCAAGGCTTAACTACAACAACACTGTGCACACAGCCCACAAAGGGGTGCACCAAGAGTGTCCACCTCAGGTAACTGGGGAGGCTGAGCCACTGGGCCCTATAGGACACCTAGCCCACAAAGCTACTCTATCAACACAGGGAAGCAGCCAAAATGTGGAGACAAAGAAACAGGTCACAAATGACAGAAATGAAGGAAAGCAAACTACTGGATATAGAGTTCAAAACCACGGTTATACGTTTTTTCAAGAATTTTCTAGAAACCGCCAATAAATTTAGTGAGACCCTCAAGAAATCTAGTGAGACCCTCGAGGATATGAAAAAGGACCAACAAGAAATTAAGCATACACTGACTGAAATAAAGATTATACAGAGTTCCAACAGCAGATTAGAGGATTGCAAGAATCAAGTCAAAGATTTGAAATACAAAGAAGCAAAAAACACCCAACCGGAAAAAAGAAAGAAAAAAGAATCCAAAAATATGAAGGTAGTGTAAGGAGCCTCTGGGACAACTTTAAGGGTACCAACATCCGAATTATGGGGGTGCCAGAAGAAGAGAGAAAGCAAGATATTGAAAACCTATTTGAAGAAATAATGACAGAAAACTTCACCTACCTGGTGAAAGAAATAGACTTACAAGTCCAGGAAATGCAGAGAACCCCAAACAAAAGGAATCCAAAGAGGACCACACGAAAACACATCATAATTAAAATGCCAAGGACAAAAGACAAAGAGAGAATCTTAAAAGCAGCAAGAGAAAAAACAGTTAGTTACCTACAAGGGTGTACCCATACGACTGTCAGCTGATTTCTCAACAGAAACCATGCATGCCAGAAGGGAGTGGCAAGAAATATTCAACGTGATGAATAGCAAGAACCTACAACCAAGATTACTTTATCCAGCAAAGCTATCATTCAGAATTGATGGTCAGATAAAGAGCTTCACAGATAAGAAAAAGCTTAAGAAGTTCATCACCACCAAACCAGCATTATATGAAATGCTGAAAGGTATTCTTTAAGAAGAGGAAGAAGAAAAAGGAACTCTTACTATTTGCCACAGCATGTATGGAACTGGAGAGCGGATAAATACCACATGTTCTCACTCATTTGTGGAATATAATGAACAACATAAACTGATGAACAGGGACTGATCCAGAAATGGAGAGGCATTGATTGGACTGTCGGGCCTTGGAGGGAAGGTAGGGGAGGGTGGGGGTAAGGGGGAAAGATCAACCAAAGGACGTATATGCAAGCATATAGGCCTAACCAATGGACACGGACAACGGGGGGGCGGGGTGTGAGGTCATGAGCGGGGGGGGGGGGTAGGGGTTAATGTGGGGATAAGGACACATATATAATATCTCAATCAATAAAAAATATATTCAAAAAAATAAATAGGATAGGAATGAATTATAACCCATCCTATCCTATCTAATAAAAGATAAACATGGTAATTGGCGTACGACCGCTACCCTTCCCATTGGCTAATCAGCGAGGTATGCAAATTAACTGCCAGCCAAGATGGCGGCCGGCAGCCAGGCAGCTTGAAACTAACATGAGGCTTGCTTGCTTCAGTGACGGAGGAAACCAACGTTCCCCGCCTGCCTTGCTGGCCTCTGAGCTTGCAGTTTAAGAAACATTGTAATAAATATAGAATCTAAACAAAACCCCAGAAACCTGCTTTCAGTGAGCCCAGGATCTCAGAGCTGGAGTTGATACAGAGTTTCGATTATAGAACCTAAACAAACCAGATACCGTCTTTCAGCAGCAGAGGCCTCAGAGCTGGAGCCTCAGAGCTAAAGCTGGCCCAGAATAAAAAAAAAAAGAAAAAAAGGAGCAGTTGGGAGCTTCAGCCCTCAGCCCCTCACCCAGACTGGCCAGGCACCCCAGTGGGAACCCCCAACCTGAAGGGTGTATGACCAGCTGCAAACAGCCATCATCTCCTCACCCAGCTGGCCAGGAACCCCAGTGGGGACCCCCACCTGATCCAGGACACCCTTCAGGGCAAACCAACCAGCCCCACCCATGCACCAGGCCTCTATGCTATATAGTAAAAGGATAATATGCCTCCCAGCACCGGGATCAGAGGAGCTGCAAGGCCTCCCAGCACAGGGATCAGCGTGACAGGGGGCAGCGCCCAAAACCCCTGATCGCCCTGTGGCTCTGTGTGTGACAGGGGGCGGGGCCACAACCTCCCTATCCGCCCTGCTCTGTGCATGACAGGGTAAGGACCCCCAACCCCCCTGATGGGCCCTGCTCTGTGCGTGACAGGGGCTGGCACCGCAACCTCCCCATCGACCCTGCCTTGAGTGTGACAGGGGGCGGTGCCCCAAACCCCTAATCGGCCTCACCCTGAGCGTGACTGAGGGTGGCATCACAACCTCCCAATCCACCCTGCTCTGTGCATGACAGGGGGCGGTACCCCAACTCCCCACTCGGCCCTGTTCTCAGCCTGACCAGGGGCTGCACCTAGGGATTGGGTCTGCCCTCTGCCACCCGGGAGCAGGCCTAAGCCAGCAGATCGTTATCTCCTGAGGGGTCCCAGACTGCGAGAGGGCACAGGCCAGGCTGAGGGACCCCCCCACCCCCGAGTGCACAAATTTTTGTGCACCGGGCTGAGGGACCCCCCCACCCCTGAGTGCACAAATTTTTGTGCACCGGGCTTCTAGTATAATAAAAGGCTAATATGCTAGTATAATAAAAGGCTGTTCGCTATGATGTGCAGTGACCACCAGGAGACAGGTGCTTAATGCAGGAGCTATTCTCTAGTGGTGAGTGCACTCCCACAGGAGGAGAAGCCGGGCTCATGATGGGAGCCTCTCCAGCCTCCACAGCAGCACTAAGGATGTCTGACTGGCCAGGCGCAAGTCGGTGTCTTGTTACACAGGATGTGGTCATATCTATGGCGACTTCCCTTGATTGTCATTGGTTAGTTTAAAGAAGTCCTGGATGTGGCTAGCAGAGGCTTGGGCTTCCGGGAAAAAGCTTTGCCGAGCACATGGCCAAGGTAAGATGGAGGGCGTAGCCCTTACCCTGGAGCAGGATGGAGGGCGTAGCCCTCGCCCTTTCACTATTAAGCATGCCTTTAATGTAATTTAATAAGAAAAGAAACCTAGGTGGCCAGGCCATTTACTGAATTTCCCCAGAGCAAACAGGATGTGGGGGTGGGGTGACATGTGGATGAGGGTACCTGTCCTAGGAGACAAAGGGAGGTAGAGATAACAAAAAGAAAAATCTTATTTCACCATGTTTTTTATTTCCAGGTCTATCATTTAAAATTTGGCAGAATTTTGGATGCGTCTGGGATTTCTGTACTTGTAAAGAGAAAAAGACTTGTTTAAGAGAAATGGCACAGCCCGTCCCATTTTGAATGGTTCTTGGGCTGAGCTCAATCTCTTTACGGATGCTATAGAATAAACCCAAGACTGTTTTTCTCAAAAACATGGCAAAAATGACCCAAGGAAAATATACAGGCTTGATTTAGGCAACAAGATTAGTGTTTCCATAATAATGAGTAGTTTTTGAATAATAATGGACTGCATTCCAATGTTAACATTAAAGCCCCTGAAAGTCAGTAAGTTATCTCTGTTGCAGAATATGCCAAGGAAATGCCTTGGATAATAATAATAATTGGCTTTAGGATCTCAAAATTGTTGAAACATGATAAATAAATGTAACTAAAATGAAGGATATGTGGTAGAGCTTTTCAGTGATCAGTATAGGTATATTGATGGAGGAGGGGGCTGGTCACGTTTCCTGCAGCAGCAACTTTAGATGTTATCTCTGAGGAAAGAATGTGGCGGTTTTACATTCAAGTGGCTACAGCCCTGCTTCCAAAGTCTTTGGCAACTTAAAGCTTTAGAGTTTACTGAATAAAACAATAAATACTTATTAAATATCTAGGTATTTTAAAATTACAAAATACTGAAATATTAATCTGAGTTTGCCTTGTATGAAAAATCTAGAGGACAGAATTGAATCTATTAATTAAATATGTCTTGTATTTTTGAAAATGTCAAGTTATTATTAATCTAAAAAATGCTAGGTATTTAACTTGCCACCTAAAATTTAAGGTTTCTAAAAGTTTAAAGTTCAAATTAAGTTGGGATAAATTATATGGTTGTGATAACAAAATGCATAAAGTATAGAAATTTATTTTTGAAGAAAATCTTGTATTTTCTCTGGAGAAATTAGTATTTCAAAATATATTGCAGTCATTATGTGTACTATGTGGGTAAAATTTCAACCTAGGATATAATATTTTACACGGCCTAATTTAAAAAGATAGAGGATTAATTCTATGTCCTGAACCAAATTTTTAATATAAAAACCAGTTTAAATTTAATTAATATCTTTTAGAATTTCAAAGAGTATATAATATAACATTTGGGTTATATATATATATTTGATGGTCTTTTCAAGTTAAATTTAAAGACTTTAACTGAGAGATAGCCTAGGGACATTTCAAGGGCCCTGGATGAAAAATCACACAGAGGGCGAAAACCAGGACTACAGGCTTTATTAGAGGAGAAGCACCTGCCGGGCTGTCTCACAAGGAGAGAGCAGCAACACGTGCAGGGGTGGGCATGCCTTTTGAGGGGCGGAATGGGAAGGGGTGGAGGGTTTAATGTACTCGGCACACACTGATTGGTGGCTTACTGCATTGTCCATATAGGACAAGGGCTTAGGGTATTTGGCAGGTGTGGATTGGTGGTCCAATGTATAGTCCATATAAGGTACCTGATTAGTCACTCAGGTATTTCTGGGCTGCTAGTTACATCATACCCTGCCCACCAGTTGAGGGAAGGGAGGATCTATCATTCCAGGCTTTTGGTAATAGTAAAAAAAAAATTGAGAGTCCGGGCAAGGTCAGGGGGCGAAGGTCTATCTTGCGTAACTACTTCCTGCTGAGAGGGGACGTTGTCAGGGGCATCTACGCGGGGTCTCAAAGATTCCGGTGACATAGGTGTCTCTAGGTTCTGAATTCAAGGCCAGATAGATTTCTCCCACCTTCTGGTTGGCGAACGCCTGCATTCTGTTTTGCAAAGAACTAGTAAAACAGCACATGAGACAGGAAGCAAAGAGCAAAATTAAAAGAATAAATACCAGTGGGCCTAATAGTGGGAGGAGCCATGGAGTAAGTGAGCCAAAGATGGCATATCCCCATTCTAGCTGGTTACGGCGTCTTTGGTCAATCCTGTCCCAGAGGGATTTAATGTGATCTTTAACAATTCCTGATTCATTTACAAAGTAGCAGCATTCTTCCCCAAGAAAGACACAGGTACCTCCTTTTTCTGCTGTCAAGAGATCTAAACACGCTGGTTCTGTAGGGCTACTGCTGCTAAGGAGTCTACCTGCCTTTGAAGGGAATTGCTAATAATGAAGATATCTTCTGAAAATTCAGCAATTTGTGGTAGAAATGAACAGAGGAGGAAATGCCTCCTACGCCTGTCCCTACTGCAGTGAGGACTCCCGTACCACTAAGAGGGGAACAAGGGCTGCCCTTTTGTGGTGAGACCTGAAAAGACCAAGAGAGGATTTGAGTTCTCCCTCTGTTCTGATAGAAAGATTGGGGGTTAGGAAGACATAAAGGCAGAGGGAGTGTGACAGGTCCTGGGGAACACAAGTGTAAGCTATAGTCCCACAAAGGAGAAAAATACCCAGTGGAGGGCAGGCTAAGGGAGGGGGTAAATTTATAGAATGTGCACAGTAGTAAGGTATAGTTGAGGTAGTGGTTTGAGAGGTGTTTGTTAAACAGGTAGTGTTTTCCGTATTAAAAAGAGAGATGTATAGGGTGTGTTGAAGTCTGGTTTAGGTAAGAGTTAAGTTAGTGGTCCAATAGGTTGGGATTGGAGTGGCTATGATGAGGGTTCGAGCCAGTGACAGACAAATCCAACAGGATGTAGAGAAGGAGGGATTGATGTTAGAGAGTAGATGGAAAGTTGTGTTGATGAGGGTGGGCAAAGGAGTAGGTCCAAGGTTTGCAGGACGAGAGAGAATGTCCTTTAGTGGGAGAGGGATAGGTCGGGGATTAATATAGGTTTTGATAAAGACAATTATAGTAGAATCGATGACTCCCTCATCATCCCAAGTCCGTTTCACCTGAAAAGACCAAAAACCTTCATTGGTGCACTCATTGTTAGCTTCCTGTAGGAGGATTATGGTGAGGAGACGAGACATATAGAAGGAATTCGAAAACCTGAACTTCTTCCAGAGTAAAAATTGGAGGGTCCCTTGCCAGGTAAGAGCCTGTGAGGAATGATGGGTCATCAGGTCCTAGCTGGTGTCGCTGAGTCTTCTTCGGGGATGGTGGGAGGCATTTGGTGAGCCTGAGAGAGGTAGGTATTTTAGTGAAAAGTGGGAGGGAATGTTAGAATGGGCTGTATCCAAGGGAAAAGAAAATAGGAAGGAAAGGAGCAGTGGAAGTCAGGGACCTGGATGATTGGATAAGAAGTAAGACACTGTGCTGGCTTAACTTTTTATTTTTACTGAATCTTAATCCTTGCTGTTTTTCTGAATATTCTGGTTTAGCTTAAGAAGTATCCAGCAACCTTGTCCTGCCAGGCTTGGAGACTGAACCTCACTTTCTTGCTTAGAGTAAAATGGCCCTTTACAATTCTTGTAAATAGTTAATTTAGAATTAAAACATGTCTAGCAATTAATGTTTCAGTATTGCATGCTATTTTAAAATATTTAGATATTATCATTTAACTCAGCAATGCTCCAAAGTCTTTAAGTTAATAAAGACTTTGGAAAATTATGTATAGGTACATGAGGCTGGAGAAAATGCAGGAGGAGGAGGAGGGAGTAGGCCCTGAAATCTGTTCTCAGGCCTCTAGCTGCTTGGATTTTAAAACTGCCTCATTTTTCCTAGAGATAATGATCTCAGTTTCTGATAGTAGCCGGACTGTTGAGTAAACCTGCCCAGTCAAGGAAGTTGTTTTTTGGGAAGGGTGGAGTGGGTGAGGGGAGCTGGGTGAGAAGACGCTGAGGTCAGAGTAGTTTTCAGAGCATTAAAGGGGTGAGAATGTTGGCCTTGGGATCTAAAGGCTCAGTGAGGGGAGTCCCTTCGCCATGTCACGTCATGGAGGAGCTTTGCAAGAAGACTACAGTTGTGAACCCAGAGGTGAGAGTACCTAGTGAGCCTGAGAAAGAAGATTTCTTTTTCAGATGAGGGGACAGTCACAGAGGAGATAAGATAAGGCATTTTCAGTCCTAGGAATGGCGCAGCCTTGTGGGGTGAGACAGTGAAACTGAGGTAGGTGTCTGTGGTTTGGGACGACTGGGCTTTATGAGGGGATACATGGTAGCCCTGGCTGGGCACTGAGGTAGAATAAGAAAAGAGTGAATGGGAGAATTTAGTAAGATGCAGTGTAGAGGTGAGGTGGCTAATGGCTGTGAGACTAATCCATCAACCCCCATAATAGAGACTGAGGAGTGGACAAGGGTCCCAGCGAATTTGGAGAGAGCAGAATAAGTGGCCCCAGTGTCAATTAAAAAAGAGATCGGCTTACCTGTCACCACAATCATTACCCGAGGCTCTGTCCTGGTGATGTAAGTCTGTGGGGCCCTGTCAGAGCCTGGGCAGCTTCTTCAGTGGCCAGTCCCAGGAGGTCTGGGAGCCCCAAACCGGATCCAGAGGGCAGCCATGCTGGACTGGCTGAGGCCTGGACCAGAGGGCCAGACTACAGTCTGATTTCCAGTGGCCTTTCCCTTCCGCACCTTGGGCAGGGCCCAAGCGGGGGTCTCGGGTTTGAGTAGGACTTGGCTCACTGTGTTTCCCTGCTGCTTTTAAGGCATGGGCCTGGAGGAGGCCTAGCCCTTGACTTACCCGTGGTTGGAGGACTGGTACATCGTTTGGGGTTTGAAAGCGGTGGCTAGGAGCTGGAAGGCCTCCTAAGGGGCCTCAGCCTTGGCCTGATCTCGTCTTTGATTTTGGATATGGGTTTCCTCGTCTCTATTATTAAAGACCTTAGAACGAGGTCTTCTTGAGGGGTTTGTGGAGGTTGCTGCGTATGTCAGGGGAGTAAAGGTGGTCAGGTCAGTGGAAAAAGAAACCTGAGATGCCTCTCAATCTGTGTGAGGCTTGACATAGAGAATGGGGCATGGACTCAGAGTATGCCCTCAGTTCCTGCTGCCTTCCTCAGGTAGAATGGACGTGGGAATAGAAGAGGCTATTGAGGAAGGCAGTCGGTGGGTGACCTGAGAATGAATGTTAGATGGGAAAGGCTGTTTTGGAGCTCACGTTCTCAGGATTTGGGCTTTCAGAGACTGGGGAGAAGGCGGCTGATGGTTAAGAGGGTCTGAAGAGAAAGAGCCGAGGTGTTTTTCGATTTGAGAAAGATCAGAGAGTGAGAAGGGAATGGCTACCTGGGTAATACCCTCCCCTGCAACTTTCGAGCAAAGGGAACTGGCCAGCCACCTGAATTCGGTTGTTGGCGGTCAAGAGGTGGAGAGTGCCCAGGGAAAGGTGGGCGGTTAGAGGTCTCAGAGAGCATGGGATTCAGGTTTCTACAGCAGGGCTGTAAGGGTCAGAAGACAGGAAGGAGCTGAGAATCAGTTTGAGAGGCAAAGAGGACTTTGTGAGGAGGATCTGATGAATGGAACATGAGGAGTAAAGAGAGGGGTGAGAGCAGAGGGAAAAGGAAGCCTGTTCGTAGGGATTTCGAAAGCTTTCCCTGTCCGGTGGAAAAATTATCTAGATCTCGGAGGATATTGGAATCGAAAGTGCTGTTTTCGGGCCACTGAGAGAGTTTATATTGTGGCCAGGTAGAGCTTCTTTGGTTTGATGCAGCCGGAAAGACCAAGGGTCGAGAGATTGGTGAGGAGACACCCTAAGGGTGTGTTTTGAGGGGGTTTGGACCAAGAGGTCCCTATGACCTGAGGGAAGGGCGAGTGGAAGTTAGGGAGGGAGCAAGGAGTGTCCTCCTTTTCCCTCAGCCAACCTGTAGCGAGAGAGACGAGAAAAGTTTCCACGGTCGTCACCCTGAGACCTTTCCCGTGGATTAGAAGAGAATTCCCGGCCAGGTACCTGGGCTTTTGTAGAATGCACGAAACGAGTAGACGGGAAACTCTGTAGGCCCTAATGCCCCTCCAGGTCACAGGGAGCTAGCAAAAAAAAAAAAAAAAAAAAAAAAAGTAGGGGGCAGGGGGTTGGGGAAGTCCCTGAAGCCTACCGGTGGAAGGGAAGCGACGAGATCCCCATGTGTCCTGGTGCGGCAGGGTTCGAGAGGTGTCTGGAGAGGGCCAATCTAATCAGAACCATACCACCGAGCAGAGCCAGAGCAGGAATCAGAAGTTCAGGCCTAGGTTCGAGGATCGTCCACATTCCCATTCACCTCTCCCGGGTCTTCGGCACCAAAATGAAAAATCACACAAAGGGTGAAAACCAGGACTACAGGCTTTATTAGAGGAGAAGCACCTGCTGGGCTGTCTCACAAGGGGAGAGCAGCAACACGTGCAGGGGTGGGCATGCCTTTTGAGGGGCGGAATGGGAAGGGGTGGGGGGCTTAATGTACTCGGCACACACTGATTGGTGGCTTACTGCATTGTCCATATAGGACAAGGGCTTAGGGTATTTGGCAGGTGTGGATTGGTGGTCCAATGTATAGTCTATATAAGGTACCTGGTTAGTCACGCAGGTATTTCTGGGCTGCTAGTTACATCATACCCTGCCCACCAGTTGGGGGAAGGGAGGATCTATCACTGGAATGATTCAAGGATTTATTCCCTCTTAAAAGAAATATTTTTTAGGCTGATCTAATACACTTGAAATCACATGGAAAGCTTTATCAAATAAAAATTAATAACTACATTTTATTTATATACATATATTTTATTTTTTTAATTTTTAAATATGTACCCCAAACTATTGAGATGTTATTATTTCTTTTGTTTTAATATATTTTATTGATTTTTTACAGAGAGGAATTGAAAGGGATAGAGAGTTAGAAACATCGATGAGAGAGAAACATTGATCAGCTGCCTTCTGCACACCCCCTAATGGGGATGCACCAGCAACCAAGGTACATGCCCTTGACCGGAATCAAACCTGGGACCCTTCAATCCACAGGCCCACACTCTATCCACTGAGCCAAAAACGGTTAGGGCTATATACATATATTTTAAATGTTATAAAGATTTTAACCTCTAAGGGAGGGCAAGACAAAGTTGCTAAATATTTCTTAAGCAAAACCAGGTTATTCAGCAGCAGAATTTTAAAACCCTCAGGCAGTCTGCTTTTTTTTTTTTTTTAATATATTTTATTGATTTTTTACAGAGAGGAAGGGAGAGAGATAGAGAGTTAGAAAGATCAATGAGAGAGAAACGTCGATCAGACCTCCTACTGGGGATGTGCCCGCAACCAAGGTACATGCCCTTGACTGGAATCGAACCCAGGACCTTTGAGTCCGCAGGCCGAGGCTCTATCCACTGAGCCAAACCGGTTTCGGCAAGCAGTCTGCTTTTTAAATAGGCTGGGGGAGGGGACAGCATCTGTACTTCTTAGGTCAAATATATGTTTACTTGCTTTGCTTTTTCAATAAAAATGCCTACTTTTATTACTTAATAAGTTAGCTTTTTATAATATAATCAAGGTCTCATATAAACTCAGTTATATGAGAAGCCAAAATGTTAAACAATTGGTTTTAACAAAGGCCAAAGTAAAAATTTGCATACATATGCAAATGAGCACTAGCCAAAAAGAATGCTGTTTAAACATAAATTTTAAGTTTAATATAAAGGAGAAATTTTAAAATCTCTTCCACTACTATTTACGAGGTAAACTAAAAGTTATTATTCAAGCATTAAATCTCATCATTAATAAGTCACCATAAGTAAAAAAGAGAGTCACTTGAAATGTAGGCATGGCAGTATTGACCAGTATCTGAAAAGCAATCAACTTTGTTGCTCTGTTTAAAAGAAACTTCCTAAATGTGGCCTAGAAATTACTCTGGGAGGAAATAAAAGAAGATTCCCTTCAAATATCTAGAAAACTGTAATTAAAAAATCAATGTATTAGGCTTCAAAAAGAAAAGTAAATAATTTGCGTTTTGCCTTCCTAACAAAGCTTATGTCCTTATATTTAAAGACTGATAGCAGAAATTCAATTAGTGTTATTTACTGTCCACACCTAAAGGACAAATGAAGTTAGAAAATAAGCCTTATTTCAGACTGATTTAAATTGGCAAATTGAAATAAGTAAACATTCAGGGGAACTTAGTTGTAAATGTTCTCTTTGCATGTTAAAGCAAAAAGGGGGGTAATGAAGTAATCTGTAAGTAAACTACATCAAGCCTTAATTACTTTAAATTTTTTCACTTTAAAATTTTTTCACTTGTAATACTGATGGCAAGACACCCATGTAATTACACTGGTGTCAGAATAAGCCAAAGGAAAATGGTTTGGCAAAATGAAAAGATCCTGAGGCTAGTTTATAGAAAGGTCCCTTTATTAACCTTTGGTTGAGGATATGCTTATGTATTTCCAAAATACTCCTCCAAGCCTGTGTGGATTCCTGCGGCAGTGGATCTGAGAAAGGAGCTGACCAGACTACTCCAGCCCCAGATAGCAGTGGCCCCAACCAACATGCTAATGAGATAGAGGAGAAACAGTCCAGAGATGGGGGATGGTAAAGATGCCTTGCCATGCTAGCAGTCATTAGCTGTGCGTTGGTGCAGGTTGTCCTGGACAAAGCCAAAGAAGTTCAGACCTGCATTGCCATTGCTCACCATTTGTCCATTATCTAGAACTGGAATATCATTGCTGTCATGTCACAGGGACAGTGATTGAGAAGGAAACCCATAAAAAACTGTTGGACATTGACTGGGAAGGGGACTCAAAGAACTGATGGCCCAGAAAGGAGCTTACTGCAAACTAGTTCCTCTGATGCCTGGCAGCAACTTAAAAGGACATGAAAGAATTCAATCCTTTCCATTGAATTTAAAAATCTTAAAAGTACCCGAGCTCTGAAATTTATTAAAACAAAAAGGGGAATATGCAGGTGGCAAGGGCCAAGAAAATGGTTAGCATGTAGATGTGAGAAGTTCATCAGAAGGCTGATGGACTTTGATATTCAGCAAAGGCTGAGACTAAGCATATTATTACCTGCTTTTGGCTGAATAGCTGAAAGCAATCCCCTAAGCTGATAATCCTTTATTGTTTACCAAATCTTACCATTGATGTCTGTTTGCTTTGCTAAAGGGCAAATGTATATTCTAGGAAATAAAAAGCCATGGGCCTGGAGATTCAGAGAGCCACTCCACTAGAGAGTAGGTTTCCACCTGGTTCCCCCAATGCCTTCTAAATTTATATTTCTTGTCTAGTGTATCCGTTTATATCACAGACCCTTCTTCAGTTTCTGATCCTTGCTGCAAAAGCTTATGGCACATGGGATCCCTTAGAGTTTAGGAGATGTAAGCCTGTGGGGAACAAGTTGGTGAAGGGAAAGACAAAAGTGTGTTCTCCTGAAAGAGAGAATGCCTTGGGTCCTTTGTCTTGGAGGTGTTTTTTTTTTTTTATCTCTCTCTTGCAGGCTGGAATGTTAGGAGAGGTCTCAGGGGAGGGTTTCAGCAGAATATTCATTAGTTTTCTAGGTGTGCCTTTTCACCGGAGGCCTAGATGTTATCTGCATCTGGCTGCAAATCTCTTGGACAGTTGTTTCAGCTATCTGTCTCAGTTTCTCTATTTCATTTTCCTGGCTTACTGGCCTGTCTCACAGGGAAAGAACCTTGGAGATCAGACAATTGCTCTTTGATTTCTGGGTGAAACTGAATCCCAATGGGAGAAAGGCCTTTACATATCTTCTCAGAACACAGCCTAGCGTTAGCACAGTGGAGATGACAAGAAACCTGCTCTGTAACTTTGGAGTTGGGGAACTTGGGCAGATGGTGAGAAACAGGCCCCTGGGGCCGAGGACATCATAAGGGGGCTGGAGAAGGAAAAGAATGTGGTAGCAGTGGCTAACAGACTGATTTGCTAGCTTGTGTGAAACAAAGGAAATAGTGAAGACTGTAGGCACTGGAGGTCTGTCAGCCCTAGTGCCATCAATGTCACTCTCACAGCCAGGTAGTTCCTTCTCTGCACCTTCTGGGCCTGGGCCAAGTAATGAAGCAGATACAGCCACCCTAAGGAATCTGAAGATGACAGTGCTTAACCCTCCTAAAGGATCTGCTTATGGCAGGGATGTAATGGGAAGCCTTTTGCATAGGCCTTTTGAACTTGAAGTCAGAAAGGCAGAGTCTGAACCGTAAGCTTCACTTACGAGCTCTATAAAATGGGTGAGTCTGGTTTTCCCTGTGGTCAAGTGGGCATGAATGTCCTCCTCCACAGGATGACTGAGGAATGAGAATTGTGAGGTGCTATCCACTTGAGGGACTCTTGCTGGGACTATGGCACTCTGAAGGCTGTTTCTGGTATGTCTCTTGGAGGCCTGGGGTGGACCAGGGCAGTGTCAGGGGATAAGACTGGCATCTCTGCCTTTTCATGGAAGGAGAGCTGCCCCCACACCCTCTGATCACCCCCATCCTCAGGGGACAAATCCTGCAGATCAGCTGGTTCCCTCCTTCAATTCCTCCTCTATCTGACAGAAACCCTGAGCCAGACCCTGGGAGTAAAGTTGGTGGCAGGGGGAGGAGAAGAAGATTGCACACTGCATCCCCCTCCATCCCCCCGCCTAAGTCTGGTCTACACTCATCAGGTCCAGCCAGACTCTCCCCAAGACCTTGGACTCAGAACCTTGGAGCAGGACTTAGAGCCAGCCCTGTCTGTGTGGCTAGCCTCAGAAAGGGCTCAGTCTCCTTATCTATAAAGCAGAGGCTAAGGCCAGAACTCCATCTCTTGGTGCCCAGCCTGCTCTTCCCTGATCCTTGGCACTTCTTAGCAGGAAGCAGATGTGGACAAAAGGGGCCACATGCTAACCTGACAAGCTCAGAGAAGGCCTTCATGGCAGTCTTACAAACTCAAAGGCCAAAAGTGACCACAAAGGATGGTCTGAAATTAAACTTGAACTAAAAGCAATTATGGTAGATGGTCAACTCCTAGGCTGCTATCTTCCCTGACAAGGTCAATCTTTACCTTAACTGAGCCAGTTGTCTTTTTGCATCTATGATAACATATCATTGAAATGTCAGGGTAAGTCATAACTTCCCTTTTTTTGGACCCCTCAGGGCATAACCAAATGCCTTGGTGCCAGGAGGGTTCCACAAATTCCTTCATTGTCATTGTTATCATGTTACTTGTTGACTGTTAACTATCCTGTACCCACCTAAGTAAAAGAAGTATGTGTCTATCATTTTACTCTTTATATCCAATTACAGAGGTTTCCTTGCTTTCTCCCAAATTTCTATTCTAACTCCAATAGATTTCATGTAACCCACCTACATCCACTCCTTTGATTGTAATATATAAAAACAGGTAAAAAAAAAAAAAAAACAAACAAAAAACAACCACCATTCTCTGGATTGTTATCCCAATCTGTTGAGATACTGCTTCCCGGGAATTGTCGATAGTTTGGCTCAAATAAACTCACAAAAATTCTTTACAGGTTTGAATGTTTTTACATTAACACAGAGCTTTTTGATGTATGAGCAGGGCAGGTGGGGAGACAGCTGGCTCCTCCCTCAGGGCCTCAGACCATGGCAGAAATGTGCTCTGGTCATTGCTGCCCTACATCAGGCTGCCTTTTTGTTTATTTTTTGCCGGGCTTCTGTAGACATTGCCGTTTCCACTTGGAAGGGCTATCTTGGGAACTGAAGGGCTTGTTCTGGGGGCTGGTCTGTTTCTGTGGGAAAATTTGGGTTCAGCCACCACTAAGACCCTAGTCCTGAATTCCAATACTGTAGGCTGTGGGCTCAGCTCTACCTCCTCCAGTCACTACCTCTTCCTGGGTTAATTTACAGTGAGTAGATGGCCAGATCTTCCATATACTTTAGCCAGAGGAATCTTCTAGTCCATATTCCTCACCTTCTATTTCACAGATGGGGAAACTGAGGGCAGCGATGGACAGGAACTTGTCCAAGTCTCCTCTTGGCCCATAGCAGAGGTGGGACTGAACCTAGGCCACCTGGTTTCCAGCTCAGGGAGCTCTCTATAAAATTGAAGTGCCCCTATTCCTTTGGGCTTCGCTGGGGTGGGATGGATACCCAAGGTTATCTGCAGCCCTGTTTCCCATGACTTCTCTCTGGATGAGGCCTGTCCCTCCTTTTTCACTGTGACATAGTCACAGTCCAGGCTCTGGGAAGAAGGGAAGTTGGGAGGAGGCCACCCCTTCTCTTGATCTCTCTGGGGTCTTCTTGGTGGCTTGGCTGCTGGGAGAGCCCATCCCATCCCTGGGAATCTGACCTGCCTTGAGAAGGCTACAGTACTCCTCCCTAGGGCTGGCTCCAAGTGCTATGTCTAGGAACCAGCCCATGGATTTGAATTCTAGCTTCCTCTTTCTTGCCTGCTGGCTGAGCAACCTTAGGCAAATCATCCCAGTTCTCTGCCTGTTTCCTTGTCTATAAAATGGACTTTATAACACCCACACCTTACAGAGGATAATGGGAATAGAAGGGCTGTGTGACCCATAAAGTGCTCAGTGCCCACATGGGAGTTGATTCCTTTGGTCACTGACTTGCTTAAAGCAGTAGCTAGGAAGAGGTTGAGATCCCTCTGACCTAAACAGACATGCTGTGGGGCTGTGGTGCAGCCCCAGGGAGCATGGTAAAAGTACTAAACCTTCTCTGGAGAATTCTTGCCCTCTCTAGGGAGTCTTAATACAATGTGTTGGGGAGAGGTATGGCCTGGTGAGCATCCCACTTTGCAAGGTCCACCCTATTCTTGCCACCTGGGTAGCCCAACTCTCTAGGAGAGACTCTAATTTTTAATAATTTTCAGGACAAAGAAAGCAGAGCTGTCCTGTTGAGGTGGCTTCAAGAAGAGAAAAAGGAAAATTGTTATCCCCAATCTTTCCTGCTGGGGAGATTGGTGGGTGAGGAGAGAAAGAAGCCCACAGGCCCTTGGAAGGGAGGTCATGACAGCGCCTGTCCCTCTGTTTAATGCCTTTTCATTGCTGTTTTTAAAAACACTTTTCCTCACCTCAGGCTCCCAGGGCCTCCTTGACAAAAGAGAAGCTCTGAGGATTCCAGTTGTAACACCCCCTGAATTTAGTGCTCCTGGCACTGGCTGGGCTGTTCCCTATAGAGGGAATAAGGTTTCAAGGTCAGGCTGATGCTGGCTGACCTTGAAAGCTTCTCCTGCCTTCCCTGACATGCTTCCATTTTCCAAGCTCAATGAGCTCCATCACATTAAAAAGCTGTTAAAAGCACGTGTCTGGTTCTTTGCCTCTATGGTTCTGTGATCGATGGCTGGAAGGGCAGCCTCAGTTCAAGGATGGGCCTCTGTGAGAGCCTTTGCAGGGTCTACCCTGGTGACCAAGGCCTGAGGGGCAACCTGGCAGCTTTCCACCCATCCACTCTCACTAAAGGGTGAATAGTCTGAGGAAGACAAAATAGAGTGGGGAGGTTGTGTGCTGTACATTATATGTATGTGAAAGGAACCCCCTGAAGTTGTGCTGTGATCAGGGTCAACACTTACCCTGTGCCAGATATTAGCCTAAGTGCTTTAGTTAGATGAACTCATTTAATCTTCACAGCAACACTGAAGTAGAGCTATTATTAACACCATTTTTCAGCTGGGAAAATGAGGCTCAGAGAGGTTAAGTAATTTACCCAAGGCCACACAGCTGTAAGTGGCAAGGCCAGGATGTAAACCTAGGAATTTTGGCTTCAGAACTCCTTCAGCATTGGGTGCTGGCTAGACTGCTCTCTGGGAAGCAACACAGCTATACTTTTCCCTGACATCCATATAGCAATCTTGAAAGTATAATCATACTTATATTATAAATAAAAGAAGGGGGCTCAGGAACATTAAGGCATGTCTCCAGGGTCACACAAGGTAAGCAGATGAGGAAATGTTCAACCCCAGAATGCCCTGGTTTCAACCTCACTTGCAAGGGTTTTTAACATTCACCTTCCCACTCTGCACAAGGAATATTACCTGTGCTACAGAATTCACCATCTGAGCAGAAAACACACAATGGGCACTCAGAAGATCAGGAACAACACTTTATTTCAGGAAGCACCAGTGCTGAATGGCCCAGGGGAATTGAATCCCAAATCTGAGCACCGAATTCTGGGGGGGCTCTCCCTTTTATCCTCTAAGTTTCTTTCTCTGCCAAAAATGGACCAGGCTTCTGGACTTTTCTTGGGCTTTGCAGCCCCCGTGGGTTGGAATGGGGGAAGTGAGACTACACCCAAAGGCCTGGCCTGGCTGGCGCCAACACTGCCAACCCCTTCCAGGGGTTGTGTATGGTTCATGGTTTATGGCCTCTGTAAAATGGAAGTATTCAGGAAAACAGGTTTTGCATGGCTAGCTAGGACACAAATGGAAAGTGGGTTGAGGCTAGCAAGTGTATGTATCAGAATGCTGGTTGGGGGTGGTGGCTCAGGCTGCCTTCACATCCACCCCCATCCTTGATCAACAAGCTGATTTTCAGCCTTGGGGATTCAATAGGAGACTCAAAGCTAGGGAGTAGGGTGTTCAGCAGCTTGAGTTTTTTTCATCTTCATCACCCTTCATCAAGGGATTGTAATGGCAGTCCAGAGATCTGGTCTGGAGTATCATCTGGAGCTTCAGGGCTTACTGATTCTATCTTCATTAACTGTTCTAAAACCTGTTGGCTTTCTTAGGGGAAGGGAGAGGGAGTCTACACAGGTTTCTTCATTTCCAGCTTCAGATCAGTTGGAGTGGTGAGAAGCATGTCTCAGGGTCCCATCTATTTCTCCTCCAGTTGGCCCATCGTCCTTGCTCTGCTCACGTCTGTCTAACTGCCTAACACATCCCCTCAAGGATCTTGGCTCTGAATTCTTTCGGGGAAAGAGTGCTTAGGTGGGCTCCTCTTAATTGCTTTCATGCTGAGGAGGGGAAAAGGTTTATTTCAGAGCCAAGAGATCCTTGCTCTCTGTCAGAGGGACAATGAAGCCTGGCCATGGAAGGAGGTGGGCTTGTGACCTGGTGAAGACAAACTGTATTATAAATTTAGTATTATTGAGCAATTAGAACAACAAGAATTACAACAAATGGTCTGGTGAAAGGGAAAAAAAAAATTTCAGTTCTAATAATTTCCTATTGAAATAGAATTTTTCTCCTTAAAATCACCAACCACCAGTGATGGCAGGGTATGGGACTGATGCTCCAGTGCCATCCATTTTCAGAGCTACCAAGCAAGATACCAGGCTTTCTCCATGGCACTCTTATTGGCTTCAAGTCTTTAGAGTCCAGACATGATTCTTTTAAACATGACACTCCAGTCAAAGTTTTTGGTCAATAAAACTACCATTGGAAACTGGTCTTATTAAATTTATGCAAAGAAATGCATTGCCATGATTCATTCATTAAGAATTGCCAAATTTCAGAGGGATAAAATAGGGAGAAAAATACACTAACTTGCTTTAAGATCTTCTGATTTTCCTTGCCAGTCCTTTCCAGGGACTCCTCAGAAGATGTACCTCTTTGGGGCAATTGATCATGGGGCTCCCGCACTGTAACAGGGCACAGGCCAGGCTGGGGGACCCCCATCCAGTGCATAAATTTCATGCATCAGGCCTCTAGTTAGTTATAACTGTATTTGACAAAGGTTCCTATGTACCTTCAGTATAAAATTTTCCTTCCTGAAGGAGAAAACAAATATTCCAGGCATTTCAGAGCCTATTGGGATGATCTAAAGCCAATTCTAAGTCAAGAGAAAGTTTCTTAAAATTCAAACCTTTAAAGGATTGTCAAACTTGATTTTACCAAAAGATTACATATCAAAGTGTATTAGACACAAACATAGGCTAGCAAACTTCAGTTCACATGATTAAAAGATGGACTTTTTAAAATTTTAAAATACCTTATTAATATAACATAATCATTTTACTAGAAAAGAACTAACCAAAATAAGGCTTATTTTCAAACTTCATCTGTCCTTGGATGTGGACAGCAAATGACACTAATTGGATTTCTGCTATCAGTCTCCCTGAGTACATTGACATAAGCTATTTTCCCTCTGTTTAGGGAGGCAAAATGCAAATCATTTACTCTTAAGTGTCTTGGTTTAGGGAAGACAGGGTTTACTAGATGGCTCCAAACTGCTTAGCATCTGGATTTTCTAGATGGTTGTAAACTGCGGTTTTACTATTTCAGTTTCCCTGTTCTGCTTGTCCTGATTTACTGGGCTATGTCATTTATATAACTGCCTTTTAACATTTCTTCCGAGGTACATGCCCTTGACCGGAATCGAACCTGGGACCCTTCAGTCCACAGGGCAACGCTCCATCCACTGAGCCAAACCGGCTAGGGCTCATCATTGATGTTTCTATCTCTCTCTTCTCCCTTCCTCTCTGAATCAGTAAGAATATATTTGAGAGAGAGAGAGAGAGAGAGAGAGAGAGAGAGAGAGGAGTGTATATGTTTGTAAATAACAAAACATGTATTTGATGTTCTTAGAAAGTCTTATTTTCTTTCATTAAAACTTGTGCAGTATAGGGAACTCTGTAGATTCTCTTAATTTGAAGAAAGTTAGAAGGAAAGGTACTAATTCAGAGTTCCTTGGGAAAATGTGTTGCTTATATATTTTTTTATGTTTATTTTTTTTAAATCAAAAACTGAAATATTTTCTATTCAGAAAATATATTTGGATCTAAATATCTGCTATAATTTAAAACCTAAAATATCAATTTAAATATTTTAAAAATGGTTGGGATGTTTTTTGTTTTTTTTTAAATAAGTTAGGTTACCAAAGTTCTACATGTTACTGGATCACCTGGGGTAATTTTCTGATTGAAAAATTAAGAATTATAGTCAGAGGAGAGGACATGAGAATTTTTAAAGAACATATTCAATTTACTTTAGAAGCCGAACCTCTCTTATCATGTGACTTGTTTTGTATGTTTGTTAAACTATATTATCACATAAGCATTGCTGCTATTGGAACAAACAGTGACAGTTGATTCGGGTCATTTGAATGTCCACTGTCTGTTTTAATTTATATGTTCATTTTGACTCTATCATATGCTCAAACTTCTGTGGAAGTCATGAGAACCTATTATTTTTGCCTGCTCCCTCCTTTAGTTTGGAAATATTCTTTTTTACTCAGAGGGACCTTAACTTTATTTTATTTTATTTTATTTATTTTTTGTTTTTAAATATATTTTATTGATTTTTTACAGAGAGGAAGGGAGAGAGATAGAGAGTCAGAAACATCGATGAGAGAGAAACATCGATCAGCGGCCTCCTGCACACTCCCTACTGGGGATGTGCCCGCAACCCAGGTACATGCCCTTGACCGGAATTGAACCTGGGACCTTTCAGTCCGCAGGCCGACGCTCTATCCACTGAGCCAAACCGGTTTCGGCAAGGGACCTTAACTTTAATGTAAGGGATTGTTCCCTTGCCAACTGTTTTCTTCCTTGTCAAGTAAGACAGTTGTTGTGAACTCTTCATGATGCCTTCACCAGGATATTTGCAGATGTGGTTGGGAAAAGTCATTTCATCCCCAACCTTTGCATCTCAGGTGCTGAGGTGCTGAGGGTGCCATGGCGATCACGGGGAAGCTGGCCAGCCAGCACCCAGGGACCCCCTGGGGGTCGGGGGTGCCGGCTGGCCTGCGCTGCGGCTCTCTCTGCCCCCAATTGCCATGGTGATCATGGGGAAGCAGTCCAGCCAAGGCTCTCTCTGCCCCCCATCACCATGGTGATCACAGGGAAGCAGGCCAGCTGGCACCCCCGGCCCCAGGGGGTCTGGGGATGCCGGCTGGCCTGGCCGGAGCTCTCTCTGCCTCCAATCCACAATGCAATCACCGCTCACTGGCCGCCTTTGTCCGGCCCCCACCTCTTGCCTGCTGCCTGGGTTTCCGATCCCTTTCGCCTCCCAGCATTGAGGCTACGCATGCAAATTAACAGCCATCTTTGTTGGCGGTTAACCGCCATCTTGGCTGGCAGTTAATTTGCATATGACCCTGATTAGCCAATGGGAAGGGTAGCGAAGTTACGGTTAATTACCATGTTTCTCTATTATTAGATAGGATACTTATAATTTTTACTGAAAAGCTTTACCATAAATCCTTCATTTTAGTTACATCTATTTATTATATCTTAACAACTTTAAGATTTTAAAGCCAGTTATTACCTAAAGCATTTTCTTGACCAATTTTTTAAGAGGGACAACTCAATGTGAAAGTACTATTTTCTTCTTCTTTATAAAAACAGGAGTGCCCCCACTTCACTGCTAGAGGGTACTTCTACAGATCTGTTCCTCCCAGTGTTGTGGGGAAAAGCAGAATATTTGGGACTAGTTATAGTTATGGGAAATATCAATTATGCTGTTAACCATGACTGCCCTTTCTGTTCAAAGCAAGGACATACCAACCTGGCTGGGAGTTGTATGTCCCAGGACCTGGGCATCACTCTTGGAATGTGGTCCATCCTCATTCAAGAACTGCCCATTATCATGGAAGCATTAACCTTTTGGCCCAAACCAGCCTGTGTAGCTCACTTCCTTATGTAATTTTTGTCCCTATATTCATAAACCAGGGAAGAGCAAACTGAAGTCCCTAAAAGATAACAAGTAACATTACATTACAGACACACAGACAGAAATCTCACTAGCTAAGAGTTTCTGGTGGCTAACATTCTGAGAGGGAGAGCAGGAAGAATCTCCAAGCTTAAAAATTCTTGGCAGTTGCTGGGACTTTCTTGCAGTCTCTGTTACATGTTCAGCCTCACTACACGTAACTGGGCTTCCCCAAAGGGGATCTTGCCCCATCTTTAAACAAATTTAACAAACAACAAAGAGACACAAAACATCAACAAACACTCCTACACATGTGAGTGTAACAAACTAAAAGTTTATACCACAGAGCAATGTCTTCTGTTCCTGGTTCGGGAACTGCCCCTCCCCAGAATCTCAGCATTCTCCCCAATGGACTATTTTGAGAGAATGTATTTCCTAGGCCTAGAATTTCTGTTTCCCATCCTTGGCCATATGCTGGAGGTCCTGGTTTTGCAGAGGGGCATCTGCATTGCAGGCAGCAATCTGGGCCCTTCTTAAAATTCTTTAGCATACATTTTAAGACTGGGTTTAGAGGAATTACTTCCCATGTTTATGTGTGTAGTCCTTCCCAGCTGAATGGAGAAGCAGGACAAACACAAGGTAATTTTCACTTCACACAGACTCTTACACTCACGTTCACACACCAGTCAGTTTGAATTTTGACTTCCACCCACGGAAAGTCCCTAAACTGAGGCAAATGTTTTGCATAGGTGGTGATCAGTTGGCTCTTCTGCCCCTAAAGGCAGGCCTGAACACAGACTGGGTCCCCAGGGAAACTTACCCATTAGACATCTAGTCCCGGGAAGGCTTTCCTATCTTCCTTGGAATCCACTGGAGCTCAGGGGGAGGCCTGATCAGTCTGGGCCTGGCAAGGACTGGGACCCAGACAATCGCTGATGGTGCCTTTCCTTCCTTGTGGGGCCTGGTCAAGCGGGCTCAACAGCCTGCTTTTGCACAGCGGTGCCTCCAAGGGGCAACTCAGCTGTGTGTTTCTAGGTCAGGGAACCAAATTATGTTACAGAATTTACCAGGTGAGCAGAAAACACACAATGGGCACTCAGGAGATTAGGAACAACACTTTATTTCAGGAAGCACCAGCGCTGAATGGCCCAGGAGAATTGAATCCCAAATCTGAGCACCGAATGCTGGGGATGGAAAGGGGAGGGGGACTCTTGCTTTTATCCCCTTAGTTTCTTTGTCTCCCAATTATGGATCAGGCTTCCAAACTTTTCTTGGGCTTTGCAGCCCCGGTGGGTTGGAATGGGGGAAGTGAGACTACACCCAAAGGCCTGGCCTGGCTGGCGCCAGCACTGCCAACCCCTTCCAGGGGTTGTGTATGGTTCATGGTTTATGGCCTCTGTAAAATGGAAGTATTCAGGAAAACAGGTTTTGCATGGCTAGCTAGGACACAAATGGAAAGGGGGTTGAGGCTAGCAAGCATATGCATCAGAATGCAGGTTGGGGGTGGGGGACGCTCAGGCTGCCTTCACACCTGGACTGAGGGTGATAATCTCATCTGGGCTGTGGCTCGCCCTCCACTCATAGGCACAAAAAAACTTCTTTTGCCTTGGGACTACCAGGGTACCTCTACTCTGGGCCTCAGAACTCTGGGGCTTTGGCCTTGAGTTACTGTGTGGCCACAGACAAGCCCTTTTCCTCCCTTGGATCTGTATTTCCTTAGGTAAGGAGTCTGGGAGTCAGTGGGTTAAACAGGTTAGATATCAGAAATTTGGGGATATGGCTAGGTTTTGAGCCCTTTATTTAATTCTAAACAAACCTCATTTCAAGCTTCCATGGTGGGCCTCATGGGCCTCCAGAGCCTTTTGTCTGCCTGCTAATGGTTGTTAGTGCTCCTGCAGGGCCTGGCAGTTCCAAAGCTCTTGAGAAACTTGCAGCCATCTCTCTTAGGCTAAGGAAGGCTCTACAGGAGGCACTGACTTTCCTCCATCATCCCAGTCTGGCCTGGCCTCCCTGGGATACATCACAAGAAGAGCTGGGGAAGGGGTCCAATGGGAGGTGGTTACCCAAAGGAACTTAGAGGTCATTTTCCACACTCTTCTCTGCTAGATGTCCCAATAGCTCCTACATGGGACTGTGAGGAGCCCATAACTCCATCATTTGTAGGGTCTTATAAACCCAATAACAATTTTTATGCCAAGGCCAACATGATCTGTTCCTTTCTCTTTATCACCATTCCTGCCTTATCACCTTCCACTCTTCTCCAGCCACAGTAGCCTCCCTGCTGTTCTCCAGCACACCAGACCCACTGCTGCCCAGGGACCTGGCACCTGTGACCCTCTGCTGCCATGCCCTTCCCCTGTATGATGGGTTCTCTTCTTCAGCTCTTTCAACTTTCTGCTCTTGACTTTCACCTTCTCACCAAGGCCTGCCCTGACCACTAAACTCCAAACTATTCCTCCTGGCCTCCCCATCCTCCTCACCCATCCTCCTCATTACCTTCTGGCACTTTATAATTGACTTATTTATGTTGTTTTTCTCTTTGTCCTCAGAATTTAAGCTCTAGGAGGGCAGGGATTTTTGTTTGTTGTGTTCAACATCTAATCCCTCCCCAGCATGTAGGAAAATGCCTAAACACAGTGTCGGTGCTCAATAATATCTGTAGAATAAATGAATGGACATATAAAAGCAGAGTAGGCATAGGGTTTGTTTGTTTAAGGACTATAAAACGGAGCTTCAGAAGACATACGTTGGACTCTCACCTCTGCCTTGTTCTTGCTGTGTGATCTTGCACAAGTCACTTGACACTGGGAGCCTCAGACTACTATTTCTTACTGTATGCTTGCCCCGTGCCCTTACAGGACTACAGCTTTGGAAGAGATGGCTTCTAGAAAGGTTTGGCAGCTGGCATGCCCATGCAGTCTCCCACATCCTGGCTTTGTGACATTGACATTTCAGTCACCCAACCTCTTTAAAGCTCACTTTCTCTAAAATGGAGGACAATGCATATTCAGCCCTGTGAGCAGGTGGCATTGTACATGGGACATGGAGAGCACTCTGCAAATGTTCACTCAATTCAGATGTTGCCTGATAAATAGGAAGGAATGGCCTTCACTACCCAGCTTTGGGCCATCAGACTGTGCTTGGCCCTCCATAATGAAGGAGGAAGGAGCCACCAGAGCAGAGGGCAGCAGAACTGGCAGGAATCTTGGGGGTCAGCAGGGTGGCTGGTTACCCCAGAGAGAGACAGGAGCTGTCTTCATGCTGAGTTATCCCTTCACTGAGCACCTGTTGGGGCTGGCCCTGAATCGGTGGGTCTGTGCTATCTAGCTGCATTATCAGCTTTCTGGCACCAGCATCCTGTGTAAAACCAGGGTGGTCATTGCCATGGCCTTGTCCATGGGTCCATTTTTAGCATCTGAGCCCTGGAGGGTGGCACATATCTCCTTTGACATCCACAATCAGATTAGAGATGGAGGACCCTCCTGGGGCTCAGAAACACAGTTGGGAGCAGTAAGACAGGGGAAGCAGAAAGAGTGTCATTTGAGAAACTATGCTCTAGTTCAGAGGGGCCACAGAGCAAGCAGATCAAGGAAATGAAAACCAGGATTTGAATCTGCTCTTATTGCCTCCAGAGTCCATGTCTTGTCCCAATGGATGTAACATTGTCACCTATTTATTCATCTTACTAGAGGCCCATTTCAGGAAGAGTCCTGCAAGAATAGGGCTTCCTGTGACTGGAGCAAAGCAGAGAAGAGAGCAAAACCTGCCAAGGTGGGCTTTGCTCCCGCCTCTGCTGTCCCCGCTTCTCCGCAGCTTTGCTCCCTGCTGCAGTGCTTGGCTTCCTTCTACGTTGTCTTCAGTCTTTGCTCCGTGCCTGTGTATGCAAATTAACCATCATCTTTGTTGGGTTAATTTGCATACTCATCTGATTGGCTGGTGGGCGTAGCAGAGTGACAGCAATTTTCATGTTTCTCTTTTATTAGTGTAGATTATTTTTTAAAATAAGTCTTTATTGTTCAGATTATTACAGTTGTTTCTCTTTTTTCTCCCCATAGCTCCCCTCCACCCCGTTCCCACCCCACCTCATGCCCTTACCACCCCCATTGTCCTCATCCATAAGTGTTTGATTTTGGGGGAAAAAAAATCGCCGAAACTGGTTTGGCTCAGTGGATAGAGCGTTGGCCTGCAGACTGAAGGGTCCGGGTTCTATTCTGGTCAAGGGCATGTATCTTGGTTGTGGTCACATCCCCAGTGGGAGATGTGCAGGAGGCAGCTGATCGATATTTCTCTCTCATCGATGTTTCTAACTCTCTATCTCTCTCACTTCCTCTCTGTAAAAAATCTATAAAATATATTTTAAAAAAAATCATAAGTGTTCAATTTTTGTCCAGTCTCTTCCTGCACCCCCCTCATCTCCTTCCCCCCAAGAATTGTCAGTCCACTCACTTTCTATGCCCCTGATTGTATTATATTCACCAGTTTATTCTGACTTAATTTTTAGGTTCACTTGTTGATAGATATTTATTTGTTGTCACTTTGTTCATAATTTTTATCTTTAAATTTTTCTTCTTCCTCATCTTAAAGAATATCCTTCAGCATTTCATATAATACTGGTTTGGTGATGATGAACTCCTTCAGCTTTTTCTTGTCTGTGAAGCTCTTTATCTGACCTTCAAGTCTACATGAGAGCTTTGCTGGGTAGAGTAATCTTGGTTGTACATTCTTGGTATTCATCACTTTGAATATTTCTTGCCACTCCCTTCTGGCCTGCATGGTTTCTGTTGAGAAATCAGCTGACAGTCGTATGGGTACTCCCTTGTAGGTAACTAACTGTTTTTCTTTTGCTGCTTTTAAGATTCTCTCTTTGTCTTTTGTCCTTGGCATTTTAATTATGATGTGTCTTGGTGTGGTCCTCTTTGGATTCCTTTTGTTTGGGGTTCTCTGCGCTTCCTGGACTTGTAAGTCTATTTCTTTCACCAGGTAGGTGAAGTTTTCTGTCATTATTTCTTTAAATAGGTTTTCAATATCTTGCTTTCTCTCTTCTTCTGGCACCCCCATAATTCGGATGTTGGTACGCTTGAAGTTGTCCCAGAGGCTCCTTACACTATCTTCATATTTTTGGATTCTTTTTTCTTTTTGCTTTTCTGGTTGGGTGTTTTTTGCTTCTTTGTATTTCAAATCTTTGACTTGATTCTTGCAATCCTCTAGTCTGCTGTTGAATCTCTGTATATTATTATTTATTTCAGTCAGTGTATGCTTAATTTCTAGTTGGTCCTTTTTCATATCCTCAAGGGTCTCACTAGATCAGCAATTCTCAACCTGTAGGTTGTGACCCCTTTGGAGGTTGAATGACCCTTTTACAGGGGTCGCCTAAGACCATCAGAAAACATATATAATTACATATTGTTTTTGTGATTAATCACTATGCTTTCATTATGTTCAATTTGTAACAATGAAATTGCGGGTCACCACAACATGAGGAACTGTATTAAAGGGTCGCAGCATTAGGAAGGTTGAGAACCACTGCACTAGATTTATCAAGGGTCTCACTAAATTCATAGGCAGTTTCTAGAAATTTCTTGAAAAACCTTATAACTGTGGTTTTGAACTCTATATTCAATAGTTTGCTTTCCTCCATTTCTGTCATTTGTTACCTCTTTCTTTGTCTCCACATTTTGGCCGCTTCCCCGTGTTGATAGAGTGGCTTTGTGTGCTAGGTGTCCTGTAGGGCCCAGTGGCTCAGCCTCCCCAATTTCCTGAGGTGGACACTCTTGGTGCACCCCTTTGTGGGCTGTGTACACAGTCTTGTTGTAGTTAAGCCTTGATTGTTGTAGTTATCACTGGGAGGAATTGACCTCCAGGCCAGTTGGCTGTGAGAATCAGCTGTGTCTGCAGTGGGAGAACTTCTGAGCTGGAGACACACTTCTGGGGCAAGACTTGCTTCAGTGGGGCTTTGGTGCTCACTGAGTCTGCCCCCTGAGTGTGTCCCTTATGGATCTGGGGAGTTGTAATCTGGATGGTCCCACTCTGACCACTGGGTACACTGGCTCTTGGATCTCTAAGGAGGTGCTAATTTAGCCTCTTCCTGAGGCTACACAGCAGGAGCTATGGAGAGATCTGCAGATTCCTCTTCTTTGTTTGGGGTTTGGAGGTGCCCAGATGAGGCCCTGCTCTGAAGCAATGCAAGCTGCTGTGGGGCTTTGGGTCTACTTTTGGATGTTCTGGGTCTCTCTGACCAAGCTGAAGTTTGTTAGGTAATTTTAGATTGCAAAGGGCCAGACCATTCATATGCAAAAACCTCTGTGCACCCTTTGGGTGGGGCATGGTCTCAGGGAATCAACAGGGTGGAGCAAACAGCTATGGCTGATCCTCAGCACTGCCCTAAGAGGCCCCAGGTCTCAGTGTCCTGTGGTAATCTCTGCAAGCACCTCTGAAAGAAAGCCGCCCTCGAGTTCTGCCCGATGCCAGACAGTTTAGTTTCTCCCCGTATGAATCTGGGTCCCCAAAGATTCGCCCGGAACTGGAGTTCAGAGCAGTCGGGAGCTTGTGTCTCCCCCCCTATTGAAAAAGACAATCGCGTCCTCCGTTGCCAGCCCTTTCCACGCATGCCTCTGTACCTCTGCTCTTTACTTCCGCACCTCCTCTGAGTCTCAGTGTGCTTTTCTCTTTTTTTTCTAGTTGTAGAATTTCCACTCAGCCAGCCTTCCTGTGGTTCTGGGTCATGTCCATTTTGTCTTTTAGTTGTAATTTTGAAGTGGTTGTGCGAGGCAGCAATTGCAGGTGTTTACTATGCTGCCATCTTGGTTTCATGATTTAAATTTTAATAGCTTTTCCATTGCAGTACCTGACCCAGTCCTGTCTGGGCTTGGAAATTACTAGGCAGAAGCAGGCTGTGTGCTTCTCCTATTTCTCTGGCCACCCTGCTTGGCTCTCCCCAGTGGTGCTCACAGGCTTGGCTTGTTTGTTCCCTTGGTTTGCAAGGTCTGGATGAACCAGGACATGGGAGAGTCAGTAGAAAGTCTGGTCCAATGGGATAACAGTAATCTAGGCCTGGGACTCAGCAATATCCATACTTTTCATCTGGAGCCTCACTGGTCATCCTTGAAGACTGCCAAGTAGTTCAAGAGGGCTCCTTTGTTTATTAATGTTCAGAGGTCAAGATCAGAGTTTAGCCACAGGTGGGGATTAAGGTTCAGTCTATAACCAGAATTAAAGTTCAGTCTAAAACTAAAATCAGGCCCTAGGTGGTTTGGCTCAGTCGATAGAGTGTCAGCCCATGGATAAATGGTCCCAGGTTCGATTCCTGGTCAGAGCACATGCTCTGATTGCAGGCTCCATCCCTAGGGGAGGGTATGCAGGAGGCAGCCAATCAATCATTGATGTTTCTATCTCTCTCTCCCTCTCCCATCCTCTCTGAAATCAATAAAAATATATTTAAAAATATAAAATAAAACAGTTCAGACTTAAACTTAGTCAGGATCAAGGCTCAGTCTATAACTGTTAAGTCTGATCAAATAATTGAATCAATGCCCCTCACCTGGGAACTGACCTTTAGGCCACTTCAAATGGACATTCCACTTGCTTAGACCACATTGCACTTCCTAAGACCATTATCTCTCCCCTTGGGACTTTCCCAGAATCCAGACCTGCACAGAGAATTCTCCTTCAATGACCCTAACAATAACCAAGGTCAGGGCTGAGACTCAGGCTGGGATCTAACAAAAAGGGATCAGACCACATCATTATAGAAGTCAATTCATACCTCTGAGCTTCAGTTTTTTCAGTCAAATGGGGTACTAAGCATTGCCTTTTCTGTTTACAAGGCTATTTAGAGGATCAAATGATAACAGGAACATCTTCCACTTTTATAGCATTTCACAGTTTACTAGAGGCCTGGTGCACAAAATTGTGCTTGGGGTGGGAGTGGGGGGAGTCCCTCAGTCCCGCCTGCATCCTCTCGCAATCCAGGACCTCTCAGGATATGCCTGACTGCTGGTTTAGGCCCAATACCTCAGGGCAGGATCGGGCCTAATCCGGCAGTTGGACATCCCTCTGAAAATCTGGGACTTCTGGCTCCTAACTGCTCACCTGCCTGACTGCCTGCCTGCCTCATCACCTCTAACTACTCTATCTGCCTGCCTGATTGCTTCTAACCCTCTGCCTGCCTGCCTGATCTCCGCCCAGAGAAAGCCCACCTAGAGTCCTTAAAAACCTTCTGACTCCCCTGTCTTTGGGTGCTGGTGCCATTTTGGGGCTCAGCACATCTGGCATACAGATGATCTAATAAATTTATATTTCCTTACCACTTTGGCCTTGTGCATTCCTCCTTCAGCGACCTTAACAATAACCAAGGTCAGGGCTGAGACAACTGACAGTTGGACATCCCCCAAGAGGTCCTGATTGCAAGAGGGTGCAGGCAGGGCTGAGGGACTCCACCCACCCCTGCCACGAGCACGAATTTTGTGCTCCAGGCCTCTAGTAAACTGTGAAATGTTATAAAAGTGGAAGATGTTCCTATTATCATTTGTTTCTCTAAATAGCCTTGTAAACAGGAAAGTCAGGGGTTAGGGGTGATCAGGCAGGCAGGCAGAGGGGTTAGGGGCAATCAGGCAGGCAGGCAAGTGGTTAGGGGCCATCAGGCAGGCAGCCAAGTGGTTAGGGGCCATCAGGCAGGTAGGCAGTCAAGTGGTTAGGAGCCAGAGGTCCTGGATTAGGCCTAAACTAGCAGTCAGACATCCCCCAAGAGGTCCCGGATTGTGAGAGGGTGCAAACCGGGCTGAGGGACCTCCCCCCCTGCATGAATTTTGTGCACCAGGCCTCTAGTTATAGATAAAATGACTGTACATACTTTATTTCATTTGGTCCTCATAATAACCCATATTTTATTTTAAAATTTTTATTTATTTATTTTTATTTTTAGAGAGAGAAGTGAAGGGAGGAGGGGGAGAGAGAGAGAGAGAGAGAGAGAGAGAGAGAGAGAGAGAGATCAAGACACCAAGGTTTTAGGTTCAATCACCAATCAGGGCACATATAAGAAACAACCAGTGAAGCATAAGTAAATGGAATACCCCTATTTTAAAGACAAGAATAGAATTAGAGAGGTTAAGAAGTTTATCTAAGGTCACACAGCCAAGAAGTAGGGGTGAGGTCCAGTTTTTCCTGACTCCAACCAGTCCCTAGAACACAGTAGCACAAATAAGATTTAATGAGATTTCACTTGTCTACACAGTACCCATTACCCCCTTTTTTTATGGTAACAGAATGCTTGTTCTCCTGGGGTGGAGGGCAATGTGTCCATCTTAAGGACTACATGTTCCAGCTTCCCTGCAGCCAGGAGTATCCAAAGAGATATGAGCAATGAGAGTTATTGGATGGGACCATGGGAAAATTCTATAGTAGGGAAACAGAGGGAGAAGATGGAACCCAGCAGTCATCTTGGACCATGATGCAACACTGAAGATAGAAAGATAGCAGTGCTGAGGACCAAGCTTAAAAAGAAAAAGGAGCTCCACATGATGACATTGTGGAGACTCCATACCAACTCTGGGCTGCTGACTTGTAGACAGAAAAGAGTAAAAAACACAATTCATTTGTTTAGGCCCGGGGTGAAAAACCTTTTTTCCGCCAAGGGCCACTTGGATATTTATAACATAATTAGCAGGCCATACAAAATTATCAACTTAAAAATTAGCCTGGTAGCACAATTTACAATAGCTAAGATTTGGAAACAGTTCAAGTGCCCATCAGCAGATGAGTGGATAAAAAAGTTGTGGCACATTTACAAAATGGAATACTATGCAGCTGTAAAAAAGAAGGAACACTTACCATTTGCAATAACATGGATAAACCTGAAGAGTATTATGCTAAGGGAAATAAGCCAGTCAGAGAAAGATAAGTATCACATGATCTCATTCATATGTAGAATCTAATGAATAAAAGAAACTGATGAATAAAATATATCCAGAGACATAGAAGCATGAAACAGACTGTTGAATCACAGAGGGAAGGTGGGGGAAGGTAAGTGGGTGGGAAGAGATCAACCAAAGAACTTGTATGCATATACACATAACTCATGGGTTGGTGAAGGCCTTGGGTAGGGGCCAGGGGCGGGCCAAGAGAAGTCAATGGAGAGAAAATGGGACATATGTAATACTTTCAACAAAAAAGATTAAATAAATAAATAAATCTACACTAATAAAAGACAAAGATGCTAATTGACCATACCTTTGCTACACCCACCAGCCAATCAGAAGAGTATGCAAATTAACCCAACAAAGATGGCAGTTAATTTGCATATGCAGGCACCCAGCGAAGACTGAAGACAGTGTAGAAGGAAGCCAAGCACTGCAGAAGGGAGCCAAGCAGTGGAGAAGGGAACGGATTGGAGGTAGCAGAGATGGGAGTGGAGCTGAGGCAGTTGACATGGGAGGGAGCAAAGTGGCAGAGAAGGGAAGGAGTAAGGCGGTGGACGTGGGAGGGAGGTGAAGCAGAGGACACAGGAGGGAGCTGAGGCGGTGGAGATGGGAGGGAGCCAAGGCAGCAGGGAAGGGAGGGAGCCAAGGTGGCGGAGACGGGAGGGAGCTGAGGGCAAAGCAACAAAGGGAGGGAGCAAGGCAGCGGAGAAGAGAGCGAAGCCCACCTCGGTGGGCTTTGCTCCCTTCGCTGCTTCGCTCCGGTCTCAGGAAGATCTATTCTTTCAGGAATAGGCCCGAGGAAGCCCGATTCTTGCAGGAATCTTCCTGCAATGGGCCTCTAGTAAATAAATAAATAAATAAATAAATAAATAAATAAATCAAAATAAAATAAAAATGAAATACACAGGGAAATGTCCTTCTATGGCTAAGCCATCCCAGCTTTCAGGGGAGGGGAGTGAAGATAATTTCATTATGGCTAACTAGTAGTGGAAAGAGTGATGCTACCTGCAGCTGCTCCAGTGAAAAAGTAAATTAAACACTAATGACATTGACCAAGCAGCAAACTACATTCATTGATTATTATAATTTTCTCTTTTCTGCACTCAGTTAAACATCAACAGTGGTGTATTTGAAGGTAACTTAAACATTGCTTAGCATGTTTTTGAAAGAGTCATGAATAAACAGAACAAAAATATCCCTATCAAATCAAAGAAAGAATAGTTTATCTGATACATGTACTATGCATGTGAATGTACACGAGTAATTATTTCTTTCTGCATAGGTGTATATGTTCACCAGCAGTGATACATGTGTGTCCCAACAGAAGAGGAAAAAAGGAAGCTAAGAAGTAGAGAATCTCAATAAGAAAGGGGAAATCGCCTATCCTAGCTGATTCTAGCTCTCTCTGAAATTTTAAAACAATGACATTTGTGGTAGGAGAAAATAAAAACTTTATAAGGGAATGATAAAATGAAAGGAAAAATGTTTATTTCTCTAGTTTCAGCTTCTTAAATGTCCACTGGTTGTATCTGAAAAGAGAGTTCAACCTGTTTGGAAATTTAGACTTCATAAATGAAGATATTTTCAAAATGACTAGCTGGTTGTTGAATTTTCATGGGGATTATACTAAACTAGAGGCCCAATGCATAAAAATTCATGGAAGAGACATGATATTGTACATAAAAAACCCTAAACACTCCATCAAAAAACTATTAAACTTAATAAATGAATTCGGCAATGTAGCAGGATACAAAATTAATGCCAAGAAATATATGGTATTTCTATACATCAATAATGAACTTACAGAAAGAGAGACTAATAAAGCAATCACATTTACAATCACAACAAAAAAAATTAAGATATCTAGGAATAAACTTAACTAAGGAGGTAAAAGACCTCTACTCAGAAAACTATAGGATGTTGAAAAAGAGAGAGAGGAAGACATAAACAGATGGAAGAACATACCATGTTCATGGATTGGTAGAATCAACATCATTAAAATGTCCATACTACCCAAAGCAATCTATAAATTCAACGCACTCCCCATTAAAATGCCAATGACATATTTCACAGACCTAGAACGAACTCTCCAAAAAATCACCTGGAATAAAAAAAGACCCCGAATAGCTGCAGCAATCCTGAGAAAGAAGAACAAAGTAGGTGGGATCTCAATACCAAATATCAAGCTGTATTACAAAGCCACTGTTCTCAAAACTGCCTGGTACTGGCACAAGAAAGACATATAGATCAATGGAATAGAATAGAGAGCCCAGAAATCAACCCAAACCAATATGCTCAATTAATATTTGACAAAGGAGGCAAGAACATACAATGGAGTCAAGAAAGTCTCTTCAATAAATGGTGTTGGGAAAATTGGACAGATACATGCAAAAAAATTTAACTAGACCACCAATTTACACCATACACAAGAATAATCTCAAAATGGATAAAGGACTTAAATGTAAGATGGGAAACCATAAAAATACTAGAGGAATCCAAAGGCAACAAAATCTCAGACATATGCCCAAGCAATTTCTTCACTGATACAGCTCCAAGGGCATTGGAAACTAAAGAGAAAATAAACAAATGGGAATACATCAAAATAAAAAGCTTCTGCACAGCAAAAGAAACCATCAACAAAACAACAAGAAAGCCCACTGCATGGGAGAACATATTTGCCAATGTTATCACTGATAAGGGTTTAATCTCCAACATTTATAGGGAACTCATACAAATTAACAAAAGGAAGATAAACAATCAATCAAAAAATGGGCAAAAGACCTAAATAGACACTTTTCAAAAGAGGACATTCAGAAAGCCAAGAGACATATGAGAACATGCTCAAAGTCACTAATCATCCATGAGATGCAAATCAAAACAACAATGAGGTACCATCTCACACCTGTCAGACTGGCTATCATCAACAAATCAAAAAACGACAAGTGCTGGAGAGGGTGTGGAGACAAAGGAACCCTCCTGCACTGCTGGTGGGAATGCAGACTGGTGCAGCCACTATGGAAGACAGTATGGAGTGTCCTCAAAAAGTTAAAAATGGAACTCCCATTTGACCCTGTGATCCCACTTCTAGGAATATATCCCAAGAAACCAGAAACACCAATCAGAAAGGATATATGCATCCCTATGTTCATAACAGCCCAATTTACCATAGCTAATATTTTGGAAACAACCTAAGTGCCCATCAGCAGATGAATGGATTAGAAAACTGTGGTACATCTACACAATGGAATACTATGCTGCTGTAAAAAAGAAGGAATTCTTACCATTTGCAACAGCATGGATGGAACTGGAGAGCATTATGCTAAGTGAAATAAGCCAGTCAGTGAAAGAAAAATACCACATGATCTCACTCTTTTATGTGTAATAAAGACCATTATAAACTGATGAACAAAAATAGATTCAGAGGTAGAGCAGCACTAAACAGATTGTCAAACTACAGCAGGAAGGCTGGAGAGGGTTGGGGGGCGGGTAATAGATCAACCGAAGGACTTGTATGCATGCATATAAGCATAACCAATGGACACAAGACACTGGGGGGGAGGGGAGGGGAGGTTGGGGGAATGTCAAAGGGAAAAAAAAGGAGACAAATGTACTACTCTTTGTAATATTTTAAGCAATAAAAACAATGTTAAAAAAAATTCATGCAAGAGTAGGCCTTCTTTCCCCTGGCTGCCAGCACCAGCTTCCCTCTGGCACCGAGGACCTGGGCATCCTTCCGGCGGCTGGCAGGCATCTGGGACCCGGGCTTCGCTTTGGCCCCCCCTTCATCTAGAAGGACATCCTGAATGACATCCAGTCTAATTAGCATATTATCCTTTTATTATTATACATTGGAAATAAGCAGAGTTAAAAAAATAGTAAGGAGTGCTGGTAACGATGTGGAGAAAAGGGAACACTAGTTCACTGCTGGTGGTAATTCAGATTGGTGCAGCCACTGTGGAAAACAGTATGGAGTTTCCTCAAAAAATTAAAAATTGAACTGCCATTTGACAAAATGATCCCACTTCTGGGAATATATCCTAAAATCCCCAAAACACCAATTCAAAAGAATGTATGGCCCTGACCAGTTTAGCCCAGTGGATAGAGCGTCGGCCTGTGGACTCAAGGGTCCCAGATTAGATTCCGGTCAAGGGCATGTACCTTGGTTGTGGGCACATACCCAGTAGGGAGTGTGCAGGAGGCAGCTGATGGATGTTTCTCTCTCATTGATGTTTCTAACTCTTTATCCCTCTCCCTTCTTCTCTGTAAAAAATCAATAAAATACCAATTCAAAAGAATGTATGGCCCTGACCAGTTTAGCCCAGTGGATAGAGCGTCGGCCTGTGGACTCAAGGGTCCCAGATTCGATTCCGGTCAAGGGCATGTACCTTGGTTGTGGGCACATACCCAGTAGGGAGTGTGCAGGAGGCAGCTGATGGATGTTTCTCTCTCATTGATGTTTCTAACTCTTTATCCCTCTCCCTTCCTCTCTATAAAAAATCAATAAAATATATTAGAAAAAAATGTATGCACCCCTATGTTCATAGCAGCACAATTTATAATAGCTAAGATCTGGAAACAGCCCAAGTGCCCATCAGTAGATGAATGGATAAAAAGGCTGTGGGACATTTACACTATGGAATACTATGCAGCAGTAAAAAAAAAAATAGTGACCTCTTACCCTTTGGAATAGCGTGGATGGACCTGGAAAATATTATGCTAAGTGCAATATGCCAATCTGAGAAAGAAAAACATAATATGATCTCATTTATTTGTGGAATCTAATGAACAAAGTGAATTGACCAAAAATATAAGACCCACCCTAGCTGGTTTGGCTCAGTGGATAGAGCTTTGGCCTGAGGACTGAAGGGTCCTGGGATCAATTCCGGTCAAGGGCACATGCCCAGGTTTCAGGTTCAATCCCTAGTGGGAGGGGCATGCAAGAGGCAGACACTCCATGATTCTCTGTCATCATTGATGTTTCTCTCTCTCTCTTCCTCTTCCTTCCTCTCTGAAATCAGTAAAAATATATTTTTTTAAAAAATAAGACCTGAAGCAGGGAGGCATGGAACAGGCTGACATACCTCAATGTGAGGTTTGGGTGACGAGAAGCAATAAACCAAAGAACTTATATACTTACTAGTGACCCAGTGCAGGAATTCATGCCCCAGTAGGGTCCCTCAGCCTGGCCTGTAGGATTCAGCCGAAATCAGCTATTTGACATCCCCCAAAAGGTTCCGGATTACATGATCAGGGCTGGGGAGGGCCACGGGAGGTTGGCCAGTCAGGGAGGGACTGCAGGAGGTCTCCAGGGCATGTCAGGCCCATCTTGCTCAGTCCCTATCTGCTGGAGCCCAGCAGCAAGCTAACCTACTGGTTGGAGCATCTGCCCACTGGTGGTCAGTGTATGTTATAGCAAGCAGTTGAGCATCCTTAGCATATCATTAGCATATTATGCTTTGATTGGTTGAACAGACAACCAGATGACTGGACAGTTAGCATATTAGGCTTTTATTATATAGGAGGATATGCATAGCCCACCCAGGCAATATGATAGTGAAGACTTGGGGGAGGGAGTATGGGCTAGGAGGAGAGGGGTAAAGGGAAGAGAATGGGAGATACCTGTAATGCTATCAACAATAAAAAATATATTAAAAATATTAAGGAAATGGTTTGGGTTGTAGTGAATGGTGTTTTCAAGAGAAAATAAATCTAATCAGGTGTCACTTAAAAAAAAATTAGCCTGCTATATTTGGTCAAACATTTAATTAACTCACCCCTAATGCCTTGGCAGGGCCAGACCAAATGATTTTGTGGGCCTTATACAGCCTTAGGGCCGGATGTTCCCCACCCCTGGTTTAGGCCATTATGGTTTAGTCTTTGTTACCAGCAGGCAAATGTAACTTCAAATTGATCAAAATGTTACCCTGGAAAAGAGTATAGTCAAATAAGCTTGCCCTGGCTGGTTTGGCTCGGTGGATAGAGTGTCGGCCTGCGGACTGAAGGGTCCCAGGTTCGATTCCGGTCAAGGGCATGTACCTTGGTTGTGGGCACATCCCCAGTAGGGGGTGTGCAAGAGGCAGCTGATCGATGTTTCTCTATCATCAATGTTTATAACTCTCTATCTCTCTCCCCTTCTCTCTGTAAAAAATCAATAAAATATATTTTTAAAAAAATAAGCTTGAGAATTATCAAGTTCAACAGAGTCTTTCTTGCAGGACTTTCCAGAGCCTTTGAATGCTAACCAATTTTTGGGAACTTTCAAGCAGGGGATGTAGTATGCCACATTTCCCAACCATGTTTGTCATAGAACCCCTTTGCCATGGCACACTCTATGTGTGTTAGGTAGTAGAGGTTTGTGTATGTGTATGTATGAGTGTGAATGTATGCATAATGTGCTTGAGTATTGTTTGAGGTTGTGTGTGAACTATGTATGTGAGGTGTGTGGTATGTGTGTATTTGGTTTTAAGTACTTGAGTATATATGGGGGGTTGTGAGGTGTGGGTGTGGGGATATGTGGTTTGCCATATACTAGTATATGTGGTGTCTGTATGTGTGGGGAGTGTCCTTGTGGTGTGTGTGTGAGTGTGTGTGGTTCTCCTGCCATGGCCTGTATAACTTGTGGTCCAGCCATGTCAAACTTGCCACCACCACAGCCTATTACTCTTCTCTACTTGCCTGGAATGCTCTTTCTTCTCTGCCTCTTCACTCCAATTCTGCTCAGAAGTTACCTTCTTCAGGAAGTCTTCCCTGACTTCCTAGGTTGCAATGAGTGCTTCTGCTAGGCTCCCCCAGGCCCCGTCTACAGCTCTCTTCCTCCACTGAGTGATCACCATGTGTTTCTACATCTTCTCCTGAATGAACTCTTCAGGGGGAGGGACTCTGTACTAAGTGAGATGATCACTATAGCAACTCCCCTGTCTCTTGATGGGGCTCAGTTTTTTCCATTTGTAACATGAGGAGCACAGGACAGTGGTCTTTGGGGACACTTTTCACTGGTAAGGGTGGCTAAATCTGGGCTGTTAGAAGGAGACCGAGGACAGTAGACCATCTTTGCCCACCCCAACCTCCTACCTCCCACCGCTCTGAGTTCAGGGACCTGATTTGTGAGGGCCAAGTACTCATTGTGTGGTCCTTAGTTCCTTATGTTAAATGGGGAGAATAACTGTTGTGACCTGACTATTCAGCCTGCCTATTCAGCCTTGGATGGCAGCCAGACCAGGCTTTTTCATCAGGAACATCAGAACTCAAGTTGGCTAAGGGAACAGCTTGGCTAGGCTGCTGCCCTGTGGGCTCAGGGGTGCCTGGGGTTCTGCTGCCCTCCAATGGCCAGAGGCCTCTGGGCACTTACAACTTGTAAATTCAACTGGCGTCTGTCCCACCCTAGGATGGATGGAGACGCTGAAGCCCAGAAAGTGAGTGGGACTTGTGGGAGATTGTGAAGCAAGTCAGGAGCAGTGCCTGGACCAAAACCTATGCCTCCTGGCTCCTGGCACATCTAAGCTCAGGGTAGTGCTTGTCCTATTTCATCACTTCTCCTTCACCTGCCAGGCCTGCCTCACCTGGAGACCACCTGGGTAGTGAGCCACACCCTGCTGGCTGCTCTCAGCATTGGCTTCCACTGATCCTCTGCGAAATGTTCCCCTTGCCCACCCAGGGGCCCTCTCTGATTGGAGGCTATAGTAACAAGGGCTGGGAGGGGTGCCTAACCCCATCCTTTCTTGATTAATTAAATACTTAAAATAAAGGCCCAGGTTATGATTGCTGGACAGAGCAGAGCTAATTACCCTGGAGATTAAAAGGCTGTAAATGAGTTAATTATTTCCTTTGCTCACCTCTCTAACCTCATTACACTTCTAAATGAATAGCAATATTGATCTTGGAACTGATTTTGGTATTACTCAGCCTGAGCAGGTTTAATTAGGGTTTGAAAATGCTGCAGTGCCTCTTCCTTTTAACAGAGGAAATTAGCTTTGGGTTTTACTTACATTTCACAGCCAAGCCCTCCACACAGACAGAACTAGAACTTGGTGCAGCAATGCCTGATGCTCCCTAACTCTTGCCCTGCCCTGGCTCCCTCCCTGCCCACAGCAGTGCTAACCAACTCCTCACCTCTCATATCCCAGGAAGAGGTGGTAGGGAGGCCATCAGGGTCAGCTAGTTTAGCTTCCTCTTGTCACAACTGGGGATTTGGGGGCTCAGATACAACATAGAAGGGCCCTGCATCATCTGTCAAGGTGGGGGCAGGTCTGGGACCAGAAACTGTCCTTGATTCCCAGACCTTGATGGCTCCCTGTCTGAATAAATATGTCTTCTTCAGGTGCCCAAAGAGCCACCCACACTTTCAGCTCCCTCCTGCCTTTCCTTTTCTTAGGGCCATATGGAACAAAGGCTGCCAGCCCAAGACAGGAGCAGGGACAGGAGACCTAGAACTGGTCTGCCTATTTCTGAGCCCAAGCCTTTCTCCTCTGAACTTGACAATCTGTTTTACGTCATTCCTTGCCACCTCCCCCAGTATGAGTCATCAAGAGCAAGGAGTTATGGGGCTGGAGGTGGGGCTCATGGATGAGGTAGCCTTGGCAGTATCTGGGGGTCTCCTTTGGGCAAACTCAGGCATCTAAGCCAGCCTGACTTGGCCCAGCAACTGGGATTAGGAGGAGGGTAGACAATAAGAGTCCTGTGGGGGCTTGGTTTCCTGACCTCACCCCACCAGTTCTGAGAGGGGAAACTGGCATTCCCAGCCAGTTCCTGCCACCCCTGCTGAGTGGGTTGCCTCTGGAAAACTAGTGGCAGTGCCTATCCTGCCAGTCCAGCTCCAGGATGGGAGTGGGGATGAGGCATGACTGCTTTCCTGCCCTGGTGACCCTTTGCTGAGAGGCATCCCATCAAGCAGCTCCACCTGCTTCAGAAAAGGATTTGTGTTCACTCAGCACCTCCCATGTACCAGCCTCAGGCACTTGAGGTATCTTACCTCTAAGAATCCTCCCAGCAGTCTTATATGTCACCATTTCACAAATGAGAAAACAGGCTCAGAGAGGTTGAGCACCTGCCCAAGGTCACACAGAAGAACTAACAAATCGAAACCAGGCTTTCCTGGTTCCAAAATGGAAGCCTCACACATACCAGGACCAAGCCTTGTACTGGCTATAAGGGATCCTAGTAATTTGGAACTCAAAATCCATGTGAGGGATCCCACAGGATGTCATGTGGCTCCACCCAAGGGGGTCAGCAAGGAACCCAATAGGGAGTTTGTGTGACCTTTGGGAGAAATGGACAAGGTGTCAGTATTCTTGCTCTCCCGTGCAGTGGCCCCAAGGTCAGGAGACCCCATCATTCCTTATTTAGAAGCAAGCACAGAGCCCCAGGACATGGAGGTTGCCCAGGTAATCCAGCCTGATTATCAGGCCTAGTGAAACTTCATTAGGATGCTAAAGGAGGCACTCTAGGATGTAGGCCTGAATGTCATCAATGAATGCCTTCCATGACCTAGTGTAAGCCAGGCTGCCACCTCTGAGAAGGTTCCTATTAACATGGAGAGGCATGAAGGGTCAGGGAGAATGCACCCACTCAGGATCAGAGCAGTTGAGGGAAGACTCTCCCTGCATTCCAGAAAGGGAACCTGACAAAGCAATCCTTTGCACCTGTCTTGGAGACCCTTAGTCTTGCCCCACCAGCAGAACAGACATGTCTAAGAGTAAAGTGGAGGCTGGAGGTGCCCAGGGAGAAGATGGAGGGGCTGATTGCACCTGGAGAACCCTTGATGGCAGGGCTTATTGCTCTGACCCTGGGTTTGGCCAGTGCTGGGTGAAGTCAGGCATTTGAAGCATGAGAAGGTCTCTCTGGGGCCATAAATCCCATTGCTCAGGAGAGCTGTTGTGACAGCAGTTACTAAATTAAGTGAACATCAAGGAGCTAAGTGAGGCTGGCTTCATTAGGATTTATGGCCTCCCTGCCTCATTTACTGCTCGGTCAGCCTGGGCCTTCCCCAGTATCTGCCTGTATGAAGGAGGTCCATTCCTGGAGCCCGGGAACTTCTAGCATGTGGGAGAGCCAACTGGTATAGCCATGTCTGGTTTTCAGGAATTAGGGGCCTCTTGGGGTGGGGTCCTGGAGCTACACCACTGCTTGTCTTGGTGCTCAGAAGAGGAGGGCAAGGCCCAGAGAGAGCATGAGGTCATGTGAGGCCTGACCCAGTCTCTGGTTCCCAGATGACACACCCACACTTCTTTCCTCATGATTCTGCTCTAACTGGTTGCCTCTGACACCCTCCTGGCCTGGGCTTAGCTTGTCGCCTTACTCCCACCACCTACCATGTTCCCTGGCCCTCTTGCAAGCTGTTTCTCCTAGGACTTGATTTTCTACTGGAGCCTAGTCAGTGGTGACAGAGCAGGAGGCAGAGGGTTGGCTTTGTCTTGCCTCATTCTCATATAAGTGTGCTCATACACACAGACACACACACACACACACACACACACACACACACAGATGGGTAGCAACACACATGTGCCAAAATTTCAGGTCATTTTAGAGTGAGTCTATGCTTGGGGCATTTTATCTACAGAATTCACTAATCTGGACATTGTCAGTTGTTTACTTGGAATAAACAGAACATCAACAATGACAATGAAGAAGTAATATACATAACATAAAATGTGGGACTGGAGTCCTCTAACCAGCCTGTTCTGTGCAATGACCTGGTCTAGGACTCTAGGTTAACAGGAAATCTTAGCCAATAAGAGTCCAGAAAGGCTGACCCTCCCTACCTGGTTCCCCACCCTGGGTCCTCAACAGGTTCATGGCCAAGCCAGAGAGCAGGACCTGCCCCCTTCCCTGATGCTCCTTCCTGGAACCCTACTGGATCACATTAACCCATGGAAAAGTGAATTGTAGGTGGCTAGTGACTAATCCTCAAATAATAAAGTTATACCCGGCTCAAAGATATCCTTCAGCAGAAGCATGTGGTGGCTCTGGAGCCTGCCAACTAACTCAGGTGAGTTGTTTGCATGGCTTCACCTGAAGGTCAGCTTCTGGGCCCTAGACAGCACCTAGATCAACCCACCCCCATGCTACACCCTGCTACCTCTGCCTACCTTGGTTCTTTGAGGCCTTGAGGGCACAGTTTCTCAGTAGATTCTCTTCTACATCAAGGCTGTCAGGAAGGTCTCACCCTGACCCTGGTCCCTGCAGGCTGAAGTTCCAGCCAACTTTTCCAAACCCTTTTCTTTCTGCTCCTCCATATGCACAAGATCAACTGTTGCTGTTGTAATGTATACCTTGTACTTATTCTCCTCCTACCCTCTGCTCAAGTTGGCTCCTCCTCCTGGAGGCACTGCCCCTCCAACTCCACCTCTGATCATCACCATCCCCAAGGCCCTGTCAGACATGACTGCACCGTGTAGTTTCCCCCTGGAGGGGGTCTGCCTATGTGATGCTAGATGTGGATGTCCTAGGCTTTCCTTTTAGCTGAAAGAAGGTTGATGTGGGATGAATATGAACAAAAGGCCCATTTTCCCTGTTAGGTCCTTAATAACTTCATCAGTAAAATAGGGAGAGTTGCCCTGCCCCTGTCCTTGGTGATCCTCACGCCTAGAAAAGAAGAGTCAGCATAGGAGAAGAGGGAAGCCCAGTGCAGACCATGTCTGGTGTACTAGTATAAGGATGGGATTGGGGGTGGGTGGGAATTCCTGAGCCAGGACCTGCTGGTGAGAAAACTGGAGGAGTTAGAGCAGAGAAGATAGGCTGTCTCTGTTCTAGGGCCTGTGAACAGTGAGGTTTATAAACAAAGGCAAACAGGGGAGGCCCTGCAGGGGAGGTCCTGTGTCTAGGAGAGGACATAGGGGCTGTGTATGTGTGTGTGTGTGTGTGCTGTGTCTACGTGTGTGCATAGTGCACTTTGCTGCTGTTAAATGTGCCACAAGCAAATGTGAGCATATGTGTGTGCCCATGTATATTTGTATGTAAATGTGAATATACTAGTATATGTGTGTCTATGCCTGTGCATGTGATGTGTTTGTGTACCGAATGAGTATGCATATATGTGTGATGTGTGTATGTGTGCAACAAATATATGTGATTTGTATATATAGTGTGCAGGGTGTGTGTAGGGAGTGTGCATGTGTGTATGTGTGAGATGCATACCCCTGTGCCTGTGAGCATAGAGATTCCTTGCCTGGCACCCTTGGCCCTGGACCTGCCCGCTGGGCCCCCATAGTCCACAGTTGCCCATACATATGTAGACAGAGACCCTCACTTCCCCCTACATAGGCCACTTTTCAATTTTCTCCTAGGAGAGCACCCCAGCCCCTCTCAATGTCCCTCTCATCCAAGATCCTGGATGGGCCTAGACCAGTGGTGGTGAACCTTTTGAGCTCGGTGTGTCAGCATTTTGAAAAACCCTAACTTAACTCTGGTGCTGTGTCACATATAGAAATTTTTTGATATTTGAAACCATAGTAAAACAAAGATTTATATTTTTGATATTTATTTTATATATTTAAATGCCATTTAACAAAGAAAAATCAACCAAAAAAATGAATTCAGGTGTCACCTCTGACACGTGTGTCATAGGTTCGCCATCACTGGCCTAGAACCTGGGGTCCATTGCATTTCCTCCTCTGGATGCCCCATTACTTTTAACAAAGACTGAAATCTCCAGAACACAGGTCCTTTCCCCACTTCTTTAACCAATTCCAGATTTTGCACAACCCTTTCACTCCAAACCCCTTGCTGGAGAGGGCCCTGATCCCATTGCCCAAAATGAAAAACAGAGATGGGGAGAGAAGTGTAGCAGAGGATTTGCAACCAGCAGCTGAGAAGTCTCCAGGGAAGTCCCCAACCCACTGACTCAGAGTGGAACATGTCCCAGAACCAGCTTGGGGAGCTTGGGTCTGTTCCCCTTGGGCCCATGGCCCTTCAAGTGACTGCCTGTTTCCTATAGTCCTTTCATTACCTATGTTTCCCACCTCATGGGAAACATGATGGATGGGTGACAGAGAGAAAGTCAGCTTGCTCCCCCACCTCCTACCCCTGTGAAGCCAACTTCCTCCACTCCCAGGGGTGCCTTTGAGCCTGGACTGAGAAGCAGGGTGGCCATGGCCCTCTTATTCTTTTCCCCATCCCTAGGTCCCGCTATGAGTGTCCAGGAATTCCTCTAGGTCGTAATATCCCCTTTCCTCCAACTGTTTCTCTAGGCTCTGAGACTGGTGAGGTTCTTCAGCCATTATTTACTGATGCCTGGCTCTCACCACCCTGCAGAACTATGAGCACCTTTCTGAGGGGTAGAAGATGGAGGACTTAGGCCCTGGGACTTTGGCGGTCTCCCTGTCCTGGAGGTGGGAGCCCAGCAGATATTACACACACACACACACACACACACACACACACACACACACACACACACACACCAGTGAAATGATGGGTAAATGGGCCTGGTGGGGGTCTGAGGCAGTGGCAGATTCAACCTTGACAAGGGAGAGCACCAGGACAGAGCATGTGGGGAACCCCCATTCAGACTAAGGGACTGGGCAGAGGTGGAGGTCTGGCCCATTCTGAGCCAGTGCTAGTCCAAAGGGCTAGAGCTGAAGAGGGAGCAGACCTGGGCAGATGCTGAGAGAAGGGAGATGTAGAAGAGAGCCAGAGGAACAGTGTGTGGGGGAAAAAGCCTGCCAAGGGCAGCAGCAGCTCTGAGGAAGTGGTGAGGGGAAGAAGGGGTTGTTGGCCTGGCCAAGTGGGCTGAGCTGGACCTCAAAGCTCAGAATGTGTTCTGAGAATGCTGGTATCTTCCTCCCAGGGATGTTAAAAAGAAAAGATGTTGTACATCGAGGGCAGGGTAGTGGGACAAAGTGAGCTGGTGTCTCCTCCCTGTGGCTACCTAGTGAGTGGGAGAGACCATCACAAGTGTCACGTTCTTCATTTTCAATGGACTCTGAATCCATACATACCACTGGAGTCCTCCTCTACCAAGGGAACAGAGAGCTGTCCTGGTTTCAGGGTCCAATCAGGGATTGACCATTGGCCAGTTCCTAACACCTGAAATCCAGTGGCCCCACCATTTGGCTGCTGAGTCTTGCAGTGGTGGGACAACCATGTGCTGAGTAGGCTCTATGCCCACTGACAACTTCACGTCTCCCAGCAGCCACCTCAGTTAGGTGTGTCACCTGTGCCATATTATGCACATGCACGTTTGTTAGTTCTAGGTGCATATGTGCTGTGTGTAGGACTTGCACCTCCAGCCCCAGTGACCCTATCACTCCAGCAAAAGCTAGGCATGCTCCCCTTACAGTCCTTCAGCCTCTCTGACCCCACTCCCACCATCACCCTTGGCTAACAATTTTCCTGCCTAGCATGCCTTCTGAACCACCACAAAGCCACAAGATGCCTGTGTAAGAATTAGCAAAAGGCACCCCTTCCTCCACATGGTCTTCTGCTGTCTGTTGGAAAGTTGTCACACTAAATACACATATCTGTGATGAACTGCAGCTGTGAAGTAAGGACCTTAACACTCTCTCTACCCCTTCTATAGGTTTCCCCAAGCCACCGTGTTCTTCCACAAAGTCCTATCTAATCACCCATTTCTGTGACCTCTACAGCCCCTTCTATGAAGTGACCAGATCTTGGTGAGAGCAGTGATAGCCTTGGTGTCTTGTCTAAAAGCCAGGTTGGAGGGTTGTGGAGTCCATTTTAACAGTGGGTTTGGCTTTCTCTGAGGCCAGCCTCTTGCAATCCTATCACACCCAGAGAAGGCACATTCTGGGGAACTCAGCCCCATCTCCTCCAGTACCTAAGAGGCATTGGGTGTCAAGCAGCAGCTGTGTCATTGGTAGGTTCATGAAGCCAGACTGTGCCAAAGACCCCTTGGCTGCCCTCCCACTTCCTCCTAGAAACCAGTGCTTACAGACTACAGTATCTACACCTGGTTATCAAAAATACCCAGCCTCTCTGGGGTTAGACGTCCTGCATCAGAAATTCAGCAGAGCCCCCTACATATCTAAGGAAACTCCACTTGGGCCCAGGTGCCATCAGCAATCTGGTGGAAAAACTCGGTCAGCCCCAGTGGACTTGGCTCTGATCCCTTTGGAAGGAAAGTGGTAAATAAAATAGAGGTGAGGGACAGATGGGAAAATTAATTTCCCAATTTAGATTGTGGAGGTACCACCCCAGTAGCCACTGCCATCATGGAAAATAAAAGTTGCTGGCTTTGTTTTTCACCCTTTCTTTCTAAACAATTTGATGTTTTATTCTCCCATCATAAAACTCTCTATTCTCTGCTAATGGCAGAATAATAAAAATTACCATTTATAATGTGTGAGTGAGAGGCCAAGATTTGCACAGGCAAGGAAGAAAAGATCATTATAAAGGTGTCAGTCTTGTTTATGGTCCTTTATCACTGAGGGAAAGAGGGGGAGAGAGATACACCACCAGCACACAGTTTAAAAACAGCCTACCAGTTTGGTTGGGGAGTGTAAATAATTTTAATTTTCAGCTGCTTTTAGATATTTCAAAATATACACCCTCCAGACCTGGAGAGTATCATGCTTAGAGAAAAAAGCCAGCCAGAGAAAGACAAGTATCACATGATCTCACTCATATGTGGAATCTAATGAACAAAATAAATGGATGAATGGAGTGGAACCAGAGACATGGAAGCATAGAACAGAGTGTGGAATCTTGGAGGGAAGGCAGGAGAGAGTGGGTGGGAGGTGATCAACCAAATAACTTGTATAGCCCATGGACACAGACAATAGAATGGTGAAGGCCTGGGATGGGGAGTGGGGGCTGGCTGGAGGGTGTCAATTGGGGAAAAAGAGGACATATATAATATTTCTAACAATAAAGATTCAAATATATAGTAGAGGCCTGGTGCACAGGATTTGTGCACTGGTGGGGGATATATATATATATATATATATATATATATATATATATATATATATATATATATACTAGAGGCCTGGTGCACAAAATTTGTGTACTCGGGGGGTGGAGTGGGTCCCCTCAGCCCAGCCGGTGCCCTCTTGCAGTCTGGGACCCCTCAGGGGATGACCACCTGCTGGCTTAGGCCCACTCCCCGGGGAATTGGGCCTAAAATGGCAATCAGACATCCCTCTGGCAGCCCGGCAGCCCTCGGGGGATGTCCACTTGCCAGCGGGGAGCAGGCCTAAACTACAGTCGGACATCCTTAGCTCTGCTGAGGAGGCAGGAGAGGCTCCAACCACCACCGCTGTCCTGGAAGCCATCAGCCTGGCTTCTGGCTGAGCAGAGCTCCTCCCATGTGAGAGTGCCCTGACCACCAGAGGGCAGCTCCTGCATTGAGCGTCTGCCCCCTGGTGGTCAGTGTGTGTCATAGTGACCAGTCATTCCCAGTCCTTCTGTTGTTAGGGTCAGTTTTCATATTACCCTGTTACTATATAGGATAGAGGCCTGGTGCATGGGTGGGGGCTGCCTGGTTTGCCCTGAAGGGTGTCCCGGATGAGGGTGGGGGTCCTGCTTGGGTGCCTTGCCAGCCTGGATGAGGGGATGATGGCTGTTTGCAGCTGGTCACACCCCCTTCAGGGTGGGGGTCCCCACTGGGGTGCCTGGCCAGTCTGAGTGAGGGCCTGAGGGCCATTTTCAGGCTGGCGGGTGACTGAAGCTCCCAACCTCTCCTTTTTTTCTTTTCTTTTTTTTATTCTGGGATTTATTTACCTTCTATGGCTGTCACTGGAGCTGAGAGCCGGCTTTAGCTCTGAGGCTTGGCTGCAGCTCTGAGACCTTGGCTGTTGAAAGCAGGTTTCTGGGCTTTGTTTAGCTTCTATAATTGAAACACTGTTGCAACTCCAGCTCTGAGTCCGGCTGGCTGAAAGCAGGTTTCTGGGGATTGTTTAGCTACTATAATTGCAACATAGTTGCTTTGAGTGCAGCTCAGAGCTGGGCGGCGGCAGGCGGGGAACCTTGGCTTCCTCCATCACTGGAGCAAGCAAGCCTCCTGTTTGCTTCAGCTGCCTGGCTGCCGGCCACCATCTTGGTTGGCAGTTAATTTGCATATCCCCCTGATTAGCCAATGGGAAGCGTGTCGGAGGTATGGTTAATGACCATGTTTGTCTATAATTAGATAGGAGATATATATATATATATATATATATATATATATATATATATATATAGCCTGTCTCAGGAAGATTCCTGCAAAAATAGGGCTTCCTTGGGCCTATTCCTGCAAGAATAGGGCTTCCTTCTCCCTTCTCTGCTGCCTCACTCCCTCCTGTCTCCGCCGCTTCACTCCCTTCTGCAGTGCTTGGCCTGGAGCACAAAATTCATGCACTCGGGGGAGTCTCTCAGCCTGGCCTGCACCCTCTCACAGTCCGGAAGCCCTTGGGGGATGTAGGGAGGGGCCTAAACCGGCAGTCAGATATTCTTAGTGCTGCTGCAGAGGCAGGAGAGGCTCCCGCCACCCCTGCGCTCACCAGCCATGAGCCCAGCTTCTGGCTGACCGGCACTCCCCCTGTGGGAGTGCACTGAACACCAAGGGGCAGCTCCTGCATTGAGCATCTGCCCCCTCGTGGTCAGTGTCTGTCCTAGTGAACAGTTGTTCCGTCATTCAGTTGATTTGCATATTAGCCTTTTATTATATAGACTATGTCAACTGTAAATTAAAAATAAAAAAATGATTTAAAATTGAAAAAAGTGGTACTAATGTCATATTGTTATGGAGATTAAAATGAAATGATGAACATAAGGGCTTTGCTGCCAGACACACAGGAAGAGCACACTCCACAATGTCACTCATTTGCTATATAGAGAAAAGGTCATATTAAATCCTGTCAGTACCCCTAAATGTATCAAGTACAGAGGTTAAGATCAAGGGAGGCTGTAAGAGGCCATGCTCTGTTTTCTGGGACCCACTGATCAGGCTGGACAGAAGGGCTGTGTGTGGGGCAGGTTCATTAGGGCAACTCTGGGAGAAGGGTCTTTAAAGGAGTGGTATGATGGGTAGGGTGTGGGAGGAATCTGGCCTGGCCAGAGAAGAAAGAGTGGATAGTGACCAGATGGCAGAAGAGATTTGACACTAATTCCCCATGAAGGTTGTGTGCCAGGTATGTGGCCAGCACATTACCTGTCCCCTGTCTCTTGGGGCTTCTAGCTCTGGTGCCCACTGGATGCCACATCTGACTGTTAGAACAGGGATTACATCCTGGGCCTTATATGCCTCTCTAGATACTAGTGGTTGGGCAAGACTGACACTGGCAGACATTGGGCACAGACAGGCTCTGAGAAGCAAGTGAGTATAGAACCAAATTTCCAGGTCTGCAACTGCTGGTCATAGGATAGCAAGTCCATGGAGCCTTCCCAGTAAGTTCCTTCTTCTTCTTGGAAGGACAAGTGACATCAGGTGTCAAAGGGAAGCTGGATGCTTGGCTCTGAGTAGAGATTTAAACAAGTTGGGCAGGATCAGACTCAGGACTTTACTTGGCCCCTCATGGGGTCTGTGGGCAGAGAGCAAGCCAAGAGGCAGAGGGACAGGAGGGAGAGAGAGCAAATATAAACTCTGCCTGCCTCCTACTCTGAGATTGGCCTTCAAGGTACTCACAGTTTAAGAAGGAGACATATTTGTAAACAGACAAGGATAAGCCAGTATATGAATTGGTGGTCTACAGTGGTATGAAGATGGGGAGGGGGGTGGACACAAGGGAAAGAGGAACAGAGCAGGAGACTTGAGTGGGCTTCAGGATTAGACACAGTTTTCCAAGAAGATCAGGTGGAGATGACTGCTTGCAGAAGGTGCAGCATGAACAAAGGTCTGACAACACATGGCTACAGAGATCACTGGGAAAAGTACAAAGTCACTATGCAGAGTTGGATTCATGATCAATGCTACTTGAAACAGAGTTCATCTGGACAGATATAGTTGGGAAACATTAGACTAAACAATGAAGAACACAGGATACAAGATTAATATACAAAAGTTAATTATATTTCTATACAAAGTAATGAAGAATAAAATTGAAATACAATTCCATTTACAATATAATAAATAATAATAATATACTTAGGAATAAATTTCACCATGGAGGCACAAGATTTGTACACTAGAAACTGTAACATATTTCTGAAAGATATTAAAGAAGACAAATAAATGGAGAGACATTCCATATTCATGGATTCAAAGACAATATTGTTAAAGTTGCAATACTCTTTAAATTGATGTACAGATTCAATACAATCCCTATCAAAATCTCAGATGGCTTTTTTTTTTTTTGCAGAAATTGACAACCTGATTCTAAAATTTATATGAAAATGCAAGGGACCGCTGGTGGGAATGTAGAATGGTACAGCCACTTTGAAAGATGATTTAGCTGTTTCTTTTAAAAAAATATATATATTTTTTTTTTTTTACAGAGAGGAAGGGAGAGGGACAGAGAGTCAGAAACATCCATCAGGTGCCTCCTGTATACCCCCCACTGGGGATGTGCCCACCACCACAGTACATGCCCTTGACCGGAATCAAACCTGGGACCTTTGAGTTCGCAGGCCGAAGCTCTATCCACTGAGCCAAACCAGTTAGGGCTGGCAGTTTCTTACAAAACCAAACAGACTCTCATCATATGCTCCAACAATCATGCTCTTTGATATTTAGCCAAAGGAGTTGAAACCTTATGTTTACATACAAAAACTTGCACACAGATGTTTATAGCAGCTTTATTAATAGTTACCAAAAGTTGGAAGCAACCAAGATCTTTTTAGTAGGTGAATGGATAAACTGTGATACATCCAGACAATGGAATGTTATTCAGTACTAAAATTAGCTGAGCTAATAAAAAGAGTGAACCCTAATGTAAATTATGGACTGAATGATAATGATGAGGCAATGTAAGTTCATCAATTGTGAGAGGTATCATTCTGCTATTGATCATGGGAGAGGCTATGCATATGTGAGGGCAGGGGTATATGGGAACTTTCTGTACCTTATGCTCAATTTTGTTGTGAACTTAAAAATGCTTTAAAAAATAAAGTCTAAACCTAGCCTGTTTGGTTCAATGGATAGAGCATCAACCTGTGGACCAAAGGGTTCCAGGTTCAATTCCAGTCAATGGCACATGCCCGGGTTGTGGGCTCGATCCCCAGTAGGGGGCGTGCAGGAGGCAGCTGATCCATGATTCTCTCATCATTGGTGTTTCTATCTCTCTCCCTCTCCCTTCCTCTCTGAAATCAATAAAAAAATATTTTTAAAAAATCTATTTGTAAATAAATCTATTAAGAAATGCAAGGGACTCAGAATAACCAAATAATCTTGAAAAAAGACAAAGTTGGTAGATTTATACTTCCAAATTTCAGAATTTACTACAGTAATCAAGACAGTGGGCATAAAGACAGATCAGTAGAATAGAAATGAGAGTTTAGAAACAAACCCTCACATTTATGGTCATTTGATTTTAAACAAGGGAATCTAAGACAATTTGGGAAAAAGAATAGTCTTTCAACAAATGATGCTGGAACAACTGAATATTCACATGCAAAAGAATAAAGTTGAACTCCTTCCTCACACTATATATAAAAATTAACAATATAGATTAAAGACCTAAATATAAGACCTGGAGACTAGGAAAGGCCAGGCTTTGGGGGTTAGAAGCAAGGAAGTTAGATTACCACATAGTCAACCCCTCTGGGTCTTCTACAATAATCATTATTATTATCCTTGTCCTGGAATTTACAGGTTGACAAGTGTCAGTAACAGATCTTGTGGTGAATTAGTAATGACAGGAAGGGTCTGTAAAGGTTTTTCATCTGTCCTTCAATTTATCTGCTTTGAAAGTTGGTGGGAGTGGACATTGGTACAACCTTTGGAGGACAACTTTGCAGCTAATAAAACCCTCTTACAAGAATGTGAGAGCTTTACTACCCCATTTTACCCTTTTGGCATCTACAGAAGTCCCAGACTGGTTTAGCAGAGAGAGTAGGTGTCCATCACAGATTTGTTTGTAACACCCTCCTTGGCAGATCAATTACAAAAATGGTCCCAATCCAGTACTTTCCTGTATCCCTTTTCAATGTCACTTTGTAGCTCTTTCCATCAAGATGTGAAGTTGGTTTCTCCACCGTTTGAATCTGGACTGGCCTCTGACTGGCTTTGGCCACTGGAATGTGGTGGAAGTGATGATATGCCAGTTCCAAATGTTGGCCTCAAGAGCCCTTTCATGCTCCCGCTTGTTCTCTTAGAAACCTGCTACCAACATGAGGACAAACCCAGGCTAGTTTGCTGCAGAATGGAAGATCACATGGAAGAGAACAGAATCACCTCAAGCAAAGCCATCTTAGACCAGCCAGCCCCTGGCCAATCCTCAAACTGAGTGGACCCACCTGGGAAGCAGGCTTGCCTGGCCCAGACCAGCTGATTTCCAGACTCATGAACATAAATGCTTTTTAACATCATTAATCTTTGGGGTTGCCAGTTAGCCATTATCTACACTAATAAAAGACAAAGATGCAAATTGACTGCACCTTTGCTATGCCTTAAGCCATGCCCACCAGCCAAACAGAGCGACTATATGCAAATTAACCCAACCAAGATGGCGCCTGCAGCCACAGAGCTGGAGCAAGCAGGAGGCTTGGTTGCCCCAATGATGGAGGAAGCCATGCTTCCCAGCCTGCCGCGGCGGCTCTGAGCTCCACTCAAAGCAACAAAGTTTCAATTATAGAAGGCAAATAAACCCCAGACACCTGCTTTCAGCCGGTTGTGACCACGGAGCTGGAGCAAGCAGGAGGCTTCCCTCCTGCCCGCCCTGGCTGGCTCTGAACTCTCAAGGCTACAAAGTTACAATTATAGAAGGTAAATAAATCCCAGAATGAAAAGAAAAAGAAAAAATGGAGAGGCTGGGAGCTTCCGTCGCTGGGGGGGCTTGGCCAGCCTGAAAACGTCTCTCAGCCCCTCACCCAGACTGGCCAGGCACCCCAGTGGGGACCCCCACCCTTAAGGTGGTGTGACCAGCCTGCAAACACCCATCAGCCCTTCATCTAGGCTGGCCAGGAACCCCAGCGGGACTCCCACCCTGATCCGGGACACCCTTAAGGGAAAACCAGCTGGCCCCCACTCATGCACCAGGTCTCTATCCCATATAATAAAAGGGTAATATGCAAATTGACCCTAACAGCAGACTGATTGGAAATGACTGGTCACTATGACACACACTGACCACCACGGGGCAGATGCTCAATGCAGGAGCTGTCCTCTGGTGGTCAGTGCCCGCCCACAGGGGGAGCTCTGCTCAGCCACAAGCCAGGCTGATGGCTGCCAGCACAATGGTGGTGGTTGGAGCCTCTCCTGCCTCCTCAGCAGCACTAAGGATGTCCAACTGCAGCTTAGGTCTGCTCCCTGCTGGTAAGTGGACATCCCCCGAGGGCTCCCGGGCTGCCAGAGGGATGTCTGACTGCCAGCTTTGGCCCAATCCCCCAGGGAGCAGGCCTAAGCCAGCAGGTGGACATCCTCCAAGGGGTCCCAGACTGCAAGAGCACATAGGCTGGGCTGAGGGACCCCCCAAGTGCACAAATTTTTGTGCACCAGGCCTCTAGTCTATATGTATAAAAGCCAACCTACTGTAACGACAAAACGACCAAAACAGGTCGCTATGATGATGCACTACAGTGGCCTACAAGCCCGATCAGGCCCCAATCAGCCACCCAACCTCCCACAGCCCCTCCCTCCCACCAGCCCCACCCCTGATAGGCCCCCCCAAAATCAGGGGTGGAGGTGGCTGGCCAACTGCCTGTGGCCCCTCCCTCCAGCTGGCCCCACCCCTGATTGCCCCCCCATCAGGGACGCGGCCGGCTGGCCTCCTCTGGGCCTCTCCAGCCCCAATTGGGGGCAGGTCTGGCGGCCAACCTCCCATGGCCCCTCCATAACCCCCCCACCCCAATTGGGAGTGGGGCCAGCTGGCCAACCTCCCGTGGCCCATCAGGGAGGGCCGGCTGGACTCCACCTGTGAATGAATTCATGCACTGGGCCCAGCTTATAGTACTAAAAACTGATACAGCTCCAAACTGGAAGCAACTCAAGATGTTCATTGATGTATGTTGGAGGTATAAATGGTGACACAATAGAACACTCTATAGTCAGTCTCCCCACACCTACTGACCTGGCAGATGTCCATGATATATCAGTGAGGGAAAAAGCAAGTGAATGATCAATATGTGTGCCATGACCACATTTTTGTTTTTTCAATAAGTCCATATATAAAAATATATAGAATAGAGATTCCAAGATGGCTTCAGAGAAGTTAGAAGCTCTGTCTTCTTGCTTCCAATACTGGACCAGACTTTCAGCTAAACTGCTGAGCAATTGGCTTGAAAAACCAGTTGAAGTGTAGCTGATCTGAATTATTGAGAGCAGTGAGCACAGAGGAAGGACAGGAGGAGATGCGGTGAAGGTGAGCCAACTGGTACAGCAGCGACCTCAGAGGGATTTTGTGGCAGTGAAGTTCTGCCCTAGGGATCTTAGCTCTACACAGGGATCCCTAATCCAGAGCAACACACAAAGGAAGAGGAGCCCACATAGCATCACATGGTAAAAATCAGTGGGGATTCAGTCCACCTGGGAGACTTGGCCTACACCATCCCAGGCAAAGAGCAATTTCTTTGTTACAACACCAGCCTGGGAAGTTCATTCCAATCTGTGTCTGAAGGAGAGGCCACATGACAGAGCTTGGGGATGGCAGAAGGGTCTAATCAGGACAGCCAGCAGTGACTTTGAGGTACCCCTTATTATCTGGAAAAAATTTGGACAGAGAGTAGATGGGGACTTGACAGTGTGGCTTGGGAAATAGGATCAGTCTTACCCACCAAGAGTGCATGGGTGGCAACCCTCCCCCAACTGTGGAACTGCTAGGTCTTCCATGTCCTGCTGTGGCCCAAGGCAAAGGAGAATGATATTGGGCTGGTAATCTGTACACCATACTGCTTGGTAGACAGTACAGAGGACATTTGGTCCATTTGGAGCCTGGGTGAAGGCCTGGCCCAGTGAGGGGCAGCAAATGGAAAGATTGGAGTTCCAAGCATAACTGTTATTTCTCTTTTTCCTTTTCTTATTATTTTTTCTCTCTTTCTCTTTTCTTTTTAAATATGTTTCTGTGTTTTTTTCCTATCCTATATTTTATTTTATTCGCTACTAGGCCTGGCGCACGAATTCGTGCACCAGTGTGGTCCCTCAGCTTGGCCTTCAGGATAGGGCCAAAACCACTCTCCAACATCCCCTAAGGGGTCCCAGATTGTGAGAAAATACAGGCCAGGCTGAGGGACCCCACTGGCACACAATTGGGGTCAGGGAGGAACACAGGAGGTTGGCTAGCTGGGGAGGGACTGCGGGAGGGCTTCAGGATATGTCTGGCCTTTCCCACTCAGCCCCAATTGGCTAGACCCCAGCAGAAAGCTAACCTACCAGTTGGAGCGTCTGCCCTCTGGTGGTCAGTGCACATCATAGTGACTAGTCAACTGTCTGCCCCCTGGTGGTCAGTGCATGTCATAGCAAGCAGTTGAGCAGCCTTAACATATCATTAGCATATTACACTTTGATTAGTTGAACGGATGACTGGACGACCAGACACTTAGTATATTAGGCTTTTATTATATAGGATTGTTACTTTTTATAAAATTATTTCATTTCTTATTTTTTCCTTTCTTTTTTATTCTTATTCTTTTCTCTTCCTCCTTTTCTTTCATATTCTTTTTTTAAAATATTTTTTTTCTTTCCTAATCCTTTTGGTCTCTTGTCTTTTTTTACTTTTTTTTTCTTATTCTTTTTTTGTTGTTGGTGGTGGTTTGTTTTCAGTTTGATCTTGTTTTGTTCTGTCTTATTTTGTTTTATAAGCACCTGCATAGAAGTTGGCATGACGTAGTTGGGGTTGAGCCTTACAGTCAGCTAGCCCGAGGGATGAGCCCACCCACGAATGACACCACAGCAACCAATTACAACAGGAGGGCCCACATAACCCACAAAGGGGACATTTCTAGAGCACCTAGCTCAGAATATCAAGGAGACTACACAACTGGGTTCCAAAAGAAACCCACTACAGAAGGCCACCCCAACAAGTCTTGGAGTCATAGCAGTCTTATCAATACATATAAACAAACAAAAAAAATTAGCAAAAATGAGGAAATGAAGAAACAGGACCCATATCAAGGAATAGGGTGAATCTCCAGAAAAAGAGTGAAATTAAATGGAGGTAAGCAATTTATCAGAAACAGAACATAAAGTAAACATTTTAAGATTGTTCAACAGGATAAAAAAGGACATAGAAACCATGAAAAACAGCCAGTCAGAAATGAAGAATGACATATTTGAAATAAAGAATACACTGGAAAGAATAAGTAGTAGGTCAGAGGAAGCAGAGGATTGAATCAGCAAATTAGAAGACATGGTAGAAAAAAATCACTTAATCAGAGTAGCAAAAAAAAAAATTAAAAAGCATGAGGATAGTGCAAAGAAACTTACACAACAATATAGGTATTATAGGAGTGCCAGAGGGAGAAGAAAGTGAACTAGGGATAGAGAACCGTTTGAAGAAATAATGACAGAAAATTTCCCTAAACGGATGAAGGAAAAAGTCACACAAGTTTAGGAAGCACAGAGAGTCCCAATCAAGATGAACCCAAGATACATCAAAATTAATATGGCAAACTTTAAAGACAAAAAGAGAAAATTCAGAGCAGCAAGAGAGAGACAGTCAGTTATATACAAGGGAGTTACCATAAAGCTATCAGCTGATTGCTCAAAAGAAACACTATAGGCCAGAAGGGGATGGCATGAAGTATTCAAAGTAATGACAAGTAAGGATCTGAAACCAAGACTACTCTATCCAGCAAGTCTATCCTTCAAAATAAGGAGCTTCCCAAATAAAAAAAGGCTGAAGGAGATTATCTCCATCACACCAGCATTGCAAAAAATGTTAAAGGCACTGCTATAAGAAAAAGAAATATCTATATATAGAGAAATATAGGCATAATAAATAAGTACCTGCCAATAGTAACCTTAAATGTAAATGGATTAAATGTTCCAATCAAAAGACATAGGATAGCTGAATAGATAAGAAAACATGAACACCATATATATGGTATCTACAAGAGAGTCAACTCAGAACAAAACACTCACACTGGATGAAAGTGAAGAGTTTGAAAAAATATTTCATGCTAATGGAAACAAACACAACAAAAAGCTTGGTAGGAATACTTATATCAGACAAAATAGACTTCAAAACAAAGGTAGTAAAAGAGACAAAGAAGGTCACTACATAATACTAAAGGTATCAATCCAACAAGAGGATACAACCCTGGTAAACATATATTCATTGAATATAGGAGCACCTAAATATATTAAGAAGACACTCTTGGAATACATTAAGGGAGAGATTGACAACAATATAGTCATAGTGGGAAACTTAAATACCCCTCTAACATCACTGGATAGAGCTTTCAGACAAAACTCTACTAGGAAACAGCAACACACTAGATCAGATGGATATAATTGATATTTACAGAACATTTCATCCCAAAGCTTCAGAATATATATTCTTCTTAAGTGCATATGGAACATTCTCAAAGATAAACCATATGTTAGGACACAAAAAAGTCTTTACAAGTTCAAGAAGATTGAAATCATCTCAAGCATCTTCTCAGATCACAATGGCATAAAACTAGAATCACATATAATAGAGAAAACTAAAAAAACATTCAAATATATGGAGGCTAAATAGCATTAAACAATAAATGTGTTACCAATGAGACTGAGGAAGAAATAAAAAAAAAAAAACTTCCTGGAAATAAATGAAAGTGAACACACAACAACCCAAAATCTATGAGACACAGTGAAAGCAATTCTGAGAGGGAAGTTCATAGCATTACAGACCTATCTGAAGAAACAAACAAAAAAACCCTTAAATAAACAATCTAACCTTACAACTAAATGAACTAGAAGAAGAACAGCAAGAATAGCCCAGAGTAAGTAGAAGGAAGAAAATAATAAAGATCAGAGCAGAAATAAATGACATAGAAACTAAAAAAAGCAATAAAAAAATCAATCAAACCAAGAACTGGTTCTTTGAAAAGATAAATAAGATTGATGAATCTTTAGCCAGACTCATAAAGAAACAAAGAAAGAGGACCCAAATAAATAAAATCAGAAGTGAAAGAAGTGAAATAACAACTGCCATCACAGAAATACAAATGATTATAAAAAAAAAAATACTATGAACAACTATATGCCAACAAATCGGAAAAATTCCTAGAAACTACAATCTTCCAAAACAGAATCAGGAAGAATAAAAAAAAAACCTGAATAGACCAATGACAACTGATTTTAAGCAGTAACAAAATAAAAACTCCAAGCAGGCCCTGGCCAGTGTGGCTAAGTTGGTTGGAGCATTGTCCCATACACAGAAAGGTTGAGAGTTCAACCTAGGGAACATACCTAGGTTGTGGGTTTGATCCTCAGTCTGGGCACATATGGAAGGCAACCAATTAATGTTCTCTCTTATGTCAATGTCTCTCTCTCTCTCTCTCTCTCTCTCTCTCTCTCTCTCTCTCTCTCTCTCTCTCTTTCTCTTTCTCTCCCCCCCCCCTTCTAGAATCAACGCACACATCCTTGGGTGAGTATTAAAAACAAAACAAAAATAAATAAACAAACAAATAAAGAAAAACCTCCCAGAAAACAAAAGTGCAGGACTGGATGACTTCACAGGTGAAAACATTCTAAGAACTAACATCGACCCTCCTCAAATAATTCTAAAGAATTCAAGAGGAAGGAAGACTTCCAAAGTCTTTATATGAGGCCAGAATTATCCTAATTCCAAAACCAGCTAAATACTCTACACAGAAGGAAAATTACAGGTCAATATCCCTAATGAACACAGATGCTAAAATCCTCAACAAAATATTAGCAAACTGGATCCAGCAATACGTTAAAAAGATCATACACCATGACAAAGTTGGATTTATTCCAGAGATGCAAGGCTGGTACAATATTCCCAATTCAATAAATGTAATACATCACATAAACAAAATTAAGGATAAAAATCACATGATTATATCAATAAACACAGAAAAAGCTTTCAACAAAATCCAGCACCCATTTATGATTAAAAACTCTCAACAAAGTGGGAATAGAGGGATTATCCCTCAACATAATACAGGCCATATATGGAAAACCTAAGGCCAATATCATATTCAATTGTCAAAAACTAAAAGTATTTCCCTTAAGATCAGGAACAAAACAGGCATGTCTGCTATCACCACTCTTATTCAACATAGTATTGGAAGTGCTAGCTACAGCGATCTGACAGGAAGAAAAAAATAAAAGGCATCCAAATTGTAAAGAATGAAGTAAAACTGTCATTTTTCGCAGATGACATGATATTGTACATGGAAAAGCTTAAAGATTCCACCAAAAATTGCTAGATTGAATAAATGAATTTGGCAAAGTAGCAGGATACAAAATTAACATTCAGAAATTGATGGCATTTTTATACACTAATAAACTCTCAGAAAGAGAAACTTAAAAAACAATCCCATTTACCACTGCAACAACAACAATAAATAAGATACTTAGGAAAAACTTAAATAAGACAGTAAAAGACCAGTACTGGAAAAACTACAGGATGTTGAAAAAAGATATAGAGGAAGATATAAATAAGTGGAAGAATACACCGTGTTCATGGATTGGTAGAATTAACATCATTAAAATGTCCATACTACCCAAAGCAATCTACAGATTCAATATAATTCCTATTAAATTACCAACGGCATATTTCATAGATCTAGAACAAACACTCCAAATACTTATAGGAAACCAAAAAGACCCTGAATATCTGCAGAAATCTTGAGAAAGAAGAACAAAGTGGGAGGGATCACAGTACCAAATATCAAGTAATACTACAGAGCCATTGTAATCAAAACAGCCTGGTACAGGCATATAGACCAATGGAACAGAACAGAGACCCCAGAAATTGACCCAAGTCATTATGCTTGATTAATATTTGACAAAGCAGGCAAAAGCATACAATGGAGACAAGACAGTCTCTTCAATAAATAGTGTTGGGAAAATTGGACAGGTCCATGCAAAAAATGAAACTAGACCACCAACTTACACCATACACAAGAATAAACTCAAAATGGATAAAAAACCTAAATGTAAGTCGTAGAAGAAATGCAATATTAGAAGAAACCATAAGCAGTACAATCTCAGACATGTCTCATAGTAATATGTTTACTGATACATCTCCTAAGGCAGTGGTTCTTAACCTGTGGGTTGTGACCCCTTTGGGGGTCGAACGACCCTTTCACAGGGGTCGCCTAAGACCATCGGAAAACACATATATAACTACATATTGTTTTTGTGATTAATCACTATGCTTTAATTATGTTCAATTTGTAACAATGAAAATACATCCTGCATATCAGATATTTACATTATGATTCATAACAGTAGCAAAATTACAGTTATGAAGTAGCAATGAAAATAATTTTATGGTTGGGGGTCACCACAACATGCGGAACTGTATTAAAGGGTCGCAGCATTAAGAAGGTTGAGAACCACTGTCCTAGGGCAAAGGAAACTAAGGAGAAAATAAACAAATGTTACTATCTCTATATATAAAAAGCCAGAGACCATAATGCCATTATGACCATAACAACCTAACAACTGGTCACTATGATACCCACTGCAGCCAGCAAACTGGCCTGATCTGGGCAGGATTGCCCCCAACACCCTGATCAGGGTAGGCTAGCTGGCCAACCGCCTTGGCTGGCAGAAATTTGGGGTCCGGGGACCTTGGAGTTTTTCGGTCTCAGTCTCAGGCAGCTGTGCGGGCAAAGCTCTCCTTTGGCGGAAGTGGACCCAAGATCAGGGTGCTGGAGTCAGGGATCGGGTGCGGAGGCTTTCCTGGTGGCCCCAGCAGTCCCCGCAGGCTGTACACAGCACCTGGGCATCTTGCTCCGGTCGGAACAGTGGCAGGAATAGGGGCTGCAGGGCAAAGGGGACAGGAGCCAGGAGGTGGGAGGCCCGGCATTGGCTGTTATCCTGCCCGCTGAGCCCAGCAGCACCAGCAGGTGGTCCATGATGTACAATGAGGCACTGGGCCGCAGACGTGAGGGGAAGTGAGCCAGGAGGGCAAGACCTCATGCCAGACAGAGCCCCGAGCAGTGTGGGCAGGGCTGGAGTTGGAAACCCTGGAGAGGTGGGCGGGGCTGCAGCCCCATGCCTTTTTGGCCTTGGCCTTGGAATTCAGAGGTCAGCCCCACTTCCACAGAGAGGACGTGGCAGAAAGTGGCAAGGCCACAGGAGGGATGGGAAATGTTGTGGCCATCTTTGGGCAACACAGCTGCCACAGTCTTTAGTAACTATGAACAGATAATCTTTGGTCTCCCTTCTACAGAAGAGGAAGTGGAGACTCAAAAAGGGAGCCTACTGCAACACCTCACCCACTTCTCAGACCTGACCCTGTGCAGCATTGTTTTCTTTGAAAGTAGAGGATCCAAAATGTTTTTAGATCATTGCTATTTTAGGCAGGAAAGAATTTAGCACAGGTAATTGGTGCTTGGGAAATCATTGGAAAGCTGGAGGAGTGGGTATTAGGCTGGGCCCCCAGGAAAGACTCCCTGCCCAGCAGGAGGAACTGCCCCCTCAGCCACAACTGAATTCTAGGGCACTCTGGCACAGCTGTGACCTGGGGATCAGGAAACTGCTGCCCCTGCAAGTGTCCTCCAGCTCCCACAAAACTGGTCACTGGGCACTGCCTCTGCCACAACTGCCTGTGCACAGCCTGGATTCTGCTGCAGAAAACCTCCACATCTCGGCAAACATGGTCACCAGCAACAAACAGCCCAAATGGCGGGAAGATGCCTCTGCTCCATTTCTACCTTCAAAATATTGTGCAAGCACATCCAATTGGCAGAAATGAATTCATATCCAGAAACTTAGCTGCAAAGGAGTTTGGGCAATTTTAGACTTTTGTCTAGGAGTGAGTTCTTGCCAATGTACCTCATGTGCCTGGTATTGATAAAAATGGGGCCTGGCTGGTGAGGCTCAGTGGTTGAGCATCGATCTATGAACCAGGAGGTCACGATATGATTCCTGGTCAAATTTCAGGCTTGACCCTCAGTAGGGGCATTCAGGAGGCAGCTGATCAATGATTCTCATCATTGATGTTTCTATCTATCTCTCCTTCTCCCTTCCTCTGAAATCAATAAATATTTTTTTAAATGGGGTCATGCTGTATATATGTGTTATAACGAGTTTTTCACTTCATAATCATTAATGTCTTTCCTGTTAAAACCATACTTAGAGAACATTATTTATCATTCATTTTAATTGATCTCAGAGAGAAGAAGGGAGAGAGAGAGAGAAACATTGTTCAGTTGTTTCCTGCACTCACCGAACTGGGTATTGAATCTTGCAACCTGGGCATGTGGGCTGACTGGCAGTTGATTCACCACTTTCTGGTGTATGGGACGATGCTATGCTGGTATCCTGACCCCAAATTCCAGCCTCCAGAACTACGAGAAAAATACATTTCTGTTGTTTAAGCCACACAAACATGATATTTTGTTATGGCTGTCTGAGCTGACTAATCTAATCTAATAAAAGAGAAACATGCAAATTAACTGCACCTCTGCTATGCCCCAAGCTACGCCCACCAGCCAATCAAAGGGCTATATGCAAATTAACCCAAACAATATGACGGTGGGCAGCCATGGAGCTGGAGCAAGCAGGAGGCTTGGTTACCCCGGCAATGGAGGAAGCCAAGCTTTCCACCTGCCCTGGCCAGCTGTGGCCTCTGCTCAAGGCAACAAAGTTTCAATTATAGAAGATAAATAAATCCCAGATACCTGCTTCCAGCCAGCCTCCACTGGGAGCTTGGGTGGCTGGGGGAAGTGGCCAGCCTGCAAACAGCCATCAGCCCCTCACCCAGGATGGCCACACCCTCATGGGGTGAGGGGTCCCCACTGGGGGGCTTGGCCAGCCTGCAAACAGCCATCAGCCCCTCACCCAGACTGGCCAGGCACCCCAGCATGACCCACCACCCTGAAGGGGCTGTGGCCAGCCTGCAAACAGCCATCAGCCCCTCACCCAGGCTGGCCAGGCACTCCAGCAGGACCCCTATCCTGATGTGGGACCCCCATCCTGATCCGGGACACCCTTCATGGCAAACCATTCGGCCCCCACCCATGCACCAGGCCTCTATCCCATATAATAAAAGGGTAATATGCAAATTGACCCTAACAGCCGAAGGACTGGGAATGACTGGTCACTATGACACACACTGACCACCGGGGGCAGATGCTCAATGCAGGAGCTGCCCTCTGGTGGTCAGTGCGCTCCCACAGGGGGAGTTCTGCTCAGCCACAAGCCAGGCTGACGGCTGCCAGCACAGCAGTGGTGGCGGGAGCCTCTCCCGCCTCCTCAGCAGTGCTAAAGATGTCCGACTGCAGTTTAGGCCTGCTACCCGCTAGCAAGTGGGCATCCCCCAATGGCTCCCAGGCTGTCAGAGGGATGTCTGATTGCCAGCTTAGGCCCGATCCCCCGGGGAGCAGGCCTAAGCCAGCAGGTGGTCATCCCCTGAGGGGTCCCAGACTGTGAGAGGGCACAGGCCAGGCTGAGGGACCCCCCCTCCCCCTGAGTGCACAAATTTTGTGCACTGGGCCTCTAGTCTACTTATATAAAAACCCTGGGTGTAACACCACATCCAGAAGCTCCACCAACTGGAAGGAAGTCAGTCCTGCAGGGGTCATCTTGGAAATGGCTGCACACTCCCCCAACTGTTACCCAGAGGGCGAGGTTTCAAGCAGGAACCTACCCTCAGGGCAAGGTTTCAGGCAGGAACCCACCCTTGGAGCAGAGCGTGGAAGTACTGAGTCTGGCCTTCAAACCAGACCGTGACAGTAGAGAGGAGGCAGCCCCATTCCTCACAGAATCTGCTATTTCATAGCTTGCTGTCAGTGGCCTGCCAGCCAGGAACCCTATTCACCTGCACCCCAGACCCTGACAGGAGGGAGGAGGGAGCCGCATTCCTCATGGAATCGACAGGTGGCCAGCTTGCTGTCAGGGGCCTGCCAGCTAGGAATCCTATTCACCTGCATATCTGTATAAAGTTTTAATACATTATATTAGAGGTAGTGGTGGTACTGTTTTACCCACAGTGTCTACAGGAATTGCTGCAAACTTACTTCTTGGTGGAAGCACTTGTCATTCCCAATATAAATTACCGATTCCATTAAATGAAACTTCCATTTTTAGACTCAATATAAAGGGTGAAGTTGCTAAAACCTCAAATAGCTTCAGCAATCTTGAGAAAGAAGAACAAAGTAAGAGGGATAATAATATTAGATATCAAGTTATACTACAAAGCCACTGTAATCAAAACAGCCTACTACTGGCACAAAAATAGGCATATAGATCAATGGAACAGAACAGAGAACCCAAGCTATTATGCTCAATTAATATTGAACAAGGAGGCAAGAGCATACAGTGGAGTAAACACAGTCTCTTCAATAAATGGTGCTGGGAAAATTGGACAGGTACTTGCAAAAATAAACTTATGCAACTCCACAGCAGGAAGACAAACAACCCAATTAAAAAATGGGCAAAGTACCTAAAAAGACACATCTCCAAAGTGGACATATAGATGGCCAATAGACATGAAAAAATGCTCAACATCATTAATTATCAGAGAGATGCAAATTAAAAGGACAATGAAGCATCACCTCACCTCAGCCATAATGGCTACCATCAATAAATCAACAAACAATAAGTGCTTCGGATGTGGAGAAAGGGCAACCCTTGTGCATTGTTGGTGGGAATGCAGACTGGTGCAGCCACTATGGAAAACAGTATAGAGTTTCCTCAAAAAATTAAAAATGGAACTGCCATTTAATTCAGTGATCCCACTTCTGGAAATATATCCTACAAATCCCGAAACACCAATCAGAAAGCATATATTCACCCCTATGCTCGTAGCAACATTACATACAATAGCTAAGATCTGGAAACAGTCCAAGTACCCATCAGTAGAGGAGTGGATAAAAAAAATGTGGTACATTTACACCATGGAATACTATGGGGATATAAAAAATAAGGATCTCTTACCCTTTGAGACAGCATGCAGGGACCTGGAGAGTATTATGCTAAGCGAAATAAGCCAGTTAGAGAAAGACAAATATCACATGATCTCAATTATATGTGGAATCTAATGAACAAAGTAAACTTAGTGTTGAGTGTTTCCTTCCCACGTCCCGCGTGGGTCAGGGTTCAGGAACTGGAAGCAGAGCCGCACACAAATGAATATGAAAAGACAAGAGATAATTTGGAAATATTGGGGGACCAGGCAAGTAAGTCCAACTCAAGGGGAAGGACTTCCTCCATGCTCAGACCTCACCAAGCTTTTGTTGATCTGGGATGCACCCATAGCATAGCTCTTAGGCAGGTGACCCCTTAGTAACAAGCAGAGTAGCCCATCAGCAAGGATTTACATAATAATAAATGGGGGAGTAGTTTCAGCTACCACTGTCTGGACAAACAGAGGTGGCTGCCTAGCTCCGACCTTTGCTAGGGCTTCAAAGGGCACCCAGCCTTCGGGGGGGTTCTCTGTCTACGCTTATCAGATAGTGAAGGTAATAAACAGTTTCCCACATCTCCCCCTTATTTTTTCCTTAAGAATCTTGTATCTGCAGACCAGAAATAAACATATAAGAACAAGTCCCAATTTCAATGTCCAAGAGTTCTGAGTCCAAGTTTCAATGTCCGACAGTTCATGTGTGCATGCCAGCAATGAAATGCTGGTTCTGGATGGTGGACAAATGCAGGTCCGGTCCTCTCTGGTTTGGTCCTGGGCACCCTGCAGCAACGCACAGCTGCTGACTGCTAGCATGGCAAGGTGTCTTCGCCATCTCCATCTCTGAACTGTCTCTCCTGTCTTTGTGGCTGGAGCAATCTGGTCAGTTTCTCTCCGGTATCCCTTGTTGCAGGAATCCACATGGTCTTGGAGTTGTTTTCTGAAAATATACAAACATATTCTCGACCAAAGGTTAATAAAGGAAATTTTACTTGGGGAATCCTTTTTATATTTGCCCAAATGATTTTCCTTTGGCTTATTTTGACACCAGATATGTTGTTCATGGGTGTCTTGCTGTTAGCATTACAAATGAAGAAAAAAAAAATTTTCTAGATGTAATTTAGTTACAGGATATTTTTCCTTACATGGTATTCTTCCACTATCCCCCTTTTTTGATTTAATTAGGAGGTTTATGGAAAATTTTTTAATGCAGTCTAGATAACTTTAAATTTTTATTTTTTTTTTTTTGCACAAAAATGACTGCTTTAGGTTCATTGCATGTTAAGCAATTTTACGATGAAATGAAAATTTTGGTTAATACTTTTTGAATAATAACTTATTTCAAATTAGCCAAATTTAATTAATTTGAAAACTTGACAACTATTTTACTGTCAAATTTAATACTCTAACAATAATCTTAATTTACACTGTAAATATTAATGGAAAGGATCATTTTACATCCTCGAGGAAGCCTGAGCATTCCTGTTGTTAGGCTAGATTTAAATTTAGAGTGTGTTAAACTAAGCCTTTGTTTTTCTGGGTACCATTTTCAGCTGGACCAAGTCTTTTGTTATTTGGTTCCTGATCTGGGCTGTGCATGGGAAGCAAGAAGCAGCCATGGGGACAGGAGACCTTCCTCAGAAGGGGCAAGTGTTCAAGCCCGTGCACCATTGGGGGGGTGAGGATCTGTGTCCCACCTCTGTTGAACCCCAAGTTTTCTCCTACTGGCCCCCGGCTGTGCCTGTCTTAGGTCGCCCCACCCTGTGGGGTCTTACCCGTCATTGACTACCAACCATCTCTGGGCCAAGTAGGGTGATGTGAAGTTCAGTTCTGTCTCCTTGTTAACCTATGTCCCTCTGGCCTCCATGCCCAGCAACTGCCTTTGGATCCCCTTGCCTGCTGGTGGGGCCCCGGCATTGATCATGGGGAACCCAGGTTTCTTCTCCAGAGAAGGCCCAGCTTACGCCATTGGGCAAGAGACTGATCCATGGTACCAGCTTTTCATGATCCCAGCTTGAACGGAGAGCTCAGGTAACAGCTGTAGGCAATTGGATTCCTCTTGGTAAAAAAAAGTCGAGAGGTCAATACAGAATGCTTAAGTGCCTTCCCAGGAGGGAATAAATCCCTTCATGTCAAAGAATTAATTTGTAAGTTTGTTTGGGATAAATGCACAATATACTGTTGTAAAATATCAAAAATTATTAATGAAACTTGTAGAATAATACCATGTAAGAATATTCTTTGCTCTAGGTCATGACAACTTAATTTTAAACTGGCTGTCTCAAGGTTTGGAATGAGGAACCTAGTTTGCGGGGGGGGGGGGGGGGAGCAATTTACAGAAGCAGAGACAGCATGCTATCCAAATTACAGTTTTGGGTAAACACATTATCTAGAGTCCTTGGGTAACCTGGTTAAACTTAGGCATGTTATCTAAATTACAGTTTTGGGTCTCCAGAACACTGAGTTGACATGCTAACTGGAGCCCCCTGACCTTGGGATAGCTGTGCTGTCCTTCCCAGGTAAAGGAAAAATATGCCTTCTAAGACATATGAAACTTATAGTTTTTACCTGAATTAATTATTACCATACTTCACTTTACCATGCCCCAGTTGGTCTCTGGGCTGCTGGTTGTCTGGTTTGTCTTCTTCCTGCTGGATTATACTTGGAGAATTTTAACTTAAAAAAGAAAAATCTTTCTTTTTTACACCAAGTAACCTACAGGGTTACTTCTTGGATGTTGACTGATAGTGCCACAAGGCCATGTATTTCAAGTCAAAGTCATTAAACATTTATAGTGACTGTACTTATTTTCAGATTTGGTATTTTAACAACAAATCATTAGATTATCCTGTAAATATTAGTGGAAGATATTTCAAAATATTAAAATTTCTCCTTTTTATTAAATTTAAAATAATATTCTTAAACAGAATTCCCTTTTGGCTTATTTGCATATACAGAGGGATCATGGGAAGCCTTCAGTAACTTTTTAGAAGATTTTTACTTTACTAGGATTCAATTGCTTACAAAGATTAGTAAATTTAGTAAAGTTTTATGTCTGATACTCGAGGTGCAAATGCTGCCCCACCTCCAGCCTAATTTAAAATGCAGCGGCGTGGTGCTTTTGTTAGTTTAAATAAAGACATTGCTACTAATAAATCAATTTTTTCTTTTATTTGGCAGAAATTCCTTATGCAACCAAGCATATTATATTTTAAAATATTGCACTCGGGAAAAACTTCCAAATACATATCTAATTAAAACATTTTCAACACTTAAAAAAAAACCAGTTCTCAACATTAATAGGATCTAGTCTTGACCACGGAATCAATTACTCTTAATTTGTTTATGATATATGTATAATGTGGTTGTACTGAGAATTTAAGATATCTTTTAAAAATGTCTCTATCTACAAGCCTTTTAAGAAATATGAGCTCCATTGTTGGCCCTTATAAAGCCAACTGCTCAAAACATTGGTCTATCATACCACTGAAATTATATTAAGACCGTGATTGCTAATTTATTAAGTATTAAAAATATCTTCTTAAAAATAATATTAAATAAATCCGAGAGGCAAGCACACTTTTTGCCCCATCTGCATTTCCGCAGTAAAACTCTGCCTTAAAACTCCACCCCTGAAATCCCATCCTGCCTCAGTGAGCAGATACTCCTTTTGTGATTGGCTAAGTCAGAGGGAGGGGCCTTTGCTGTTCCAAGATGGCGGCCCCCAGGGGCGCAGTAAGCCATGCGGCCAACATGGCTGCTGCCAAGTCCGGCAGCTCAAAGTGGCGGCTTTCTACACTGTTCTTTGACAGAGCAAACCAAAACCCCTAAAAAATAGATGGCCAACATTATATTGCAGACAAGCAGAAATCCAATTAGCTGTTTATATCTTTTATATTTATCTTAATATTGTTAACGTAAAAAAACCATTGAAACCTGTAAAGAATTTTTGTGAGTTTATTTGAGCCAAACTGTCGACATATGCCGAGAAGCAGAACCTCAACGAATTGAGATAGTGCTCCGGAGAATGGCAGGGTTACATCCATATTTATACATGAAATTCATTGGTGACACATTTAAGGAGGTGGGATTAAGCGAAGTGGGGGAAACCTCTGTGATAGGATAAAAAGTAAAATGATGGACACATACTTAGGTGGGTGCAGGAACAATTAACATGATAAATGAAAGAATCTGCTGCATCTGTCCTGGGCTTAGCACACCTGGTTGTGCCCCAGGGGCTCCAGATACAGGGAAATCACAAGTTACCCAGACATCCCAAGGACATGTTATCATAGATGCAAAAAGACAGATAGGCTCAGTTGCAGTAAAGGTTGACCTTATCAGTGAAGATAACGGCTTAGGACGTAGCTGCCCAACATAACTGCTTTTAGTTAAGGTTTAATTTCAGACCATCCTTTGTGGTTACTTTAGGTCTCCGAGTCTGCAAAACTACCATGCAGGCCTCTCCTGAGCGTGTCAGGTCAGCATGTGGCCCCTTTCGTTCACACATCCCCCTTTTGATCATAAATCAATCCAAAGGATGCATTGATGACCAACCTTTTGGTTGGATAATGGAATCCCACGTTGCTAGGAAGGCTCATTCCTAAGATGTCTCATTGTCAGCATGTCTTGCTGAACAGGTGGACCACTGGGGATGGGGCAAGACCATAACCTTAGATGGCATTTAAGGTCGAATTATTATTATTTTAAAAGGGCAGGTAAATGGGAGGCAGTCAGGTCCTATACGTCCTTGTTAAAAAGTATTCTGGATCATTTCTAATTTTTGAGCCATCATGACCCGAGTCTTTTTGCTGTTTGTCTTAAGTTTTGCTTTTTTGCATCTAGTATAACATTTACATATCATGAACACAAAAGTAACAAAGGTATTGATTACATCCTAGGGTTTGGAATGAGGAACCTGGTTCACAAAAGAACAGTTTACAGAAGCAGAACCAAGCATGTCAATTATAGTCCTGGGTCTCGGGGTTACTGAATTTACAGAAACACCTTATCCAAAGCCCTCAGGTCTTGAGACCACTGAGTTGCCAGGAATTTATTAAATTTAGAGTAATTGCACTGCCCTGGCCTTGGGACCACTGAGTCCACTGGAATGCATTATCTGTGGTCACTAAAACAACCTAGGATAATTGCGCTGTCCTGTTTCCCAGGTACAGAAGAATGTGCTTTCCAAAACCAGTAAGATAACAATCAATGGGATGGTCATTCAATTGAATGGGATGATGTATACAATTCAGAAAATCAGAATAACTTTTCCACTGTTAAGCTAAGCAAATAGGTACCATACTTCATTCCCCACTGGTTTTATGTACATGAGTCAAATCATGGACTCATCTTTACTAGTTAGGGGATTGTACTGCCACCTAACTACACGTAGTTTGACCGAATTAATTATTCTAAACTGCCAGTTTGGCACATTTAATTTTCATTTACTCACCCCACTTCTTCTAGGGGCATTCTCTATTCTGTTCCTGCTCTCCTGTCCCCTAGCACATCTAGCCCACTTGTCCCTGGACTTTCTCACTGGCTAGAAAAAAATGTTCTTACAGTTACCAAGTGCCCTAGTGCCACGGTCCCCATCAGTACTGTCCTCACTGAAGTCCAGTTCCACTCCTGCGGGCATTGAGCCTCCTCCTGGATCTGCATGGAGCCCAGGCTAGGGATCTCACGGGTGAGGCCGCTGACTGCCGGGATCAAGGCCATTTCCTGGTGCAGGAGCTGGGAGTGGTGTAGCCAGGTCTGGATGCCATCAGCAGGGCAATAGTGTATAGTCCTTTTCAAGTTGGGGTGAGTCCTTGGGTAGTGAGCTTCTTTATCCACACTGAGTCCCCAGGCTGGAAAAGATGTACAGAGTTCGAGGTGGCATTCGCAGGGAGTCTCGAACAAGCTTATGGGTGGCTTGTAATTTCTGTAAGAGATCACGTCCAAGAAAGGGGTACAGGCATTCTGGCAAATACAGGAATTCATGAACCACCTGGTGGCCGCCTAACTGACATCAGCGGGGGTGGCAGAACAGTCTGCAGCTGTGGTCCCAGTAGCTCCAATAATGGTGAGGGGAGCTACCTTCTGAGTAACTACAGAGTGCTCTGCTCCTGTATCAACCATAAAATTCACAGTCTGGCCTCCGATTTTCATTTCGACCATCGGCTCATGGGGGCCCATTTGGAAAGAGCCCAGTTTGTCCTAGTCAGAGTCAGCTGTTGCCAGTCCGAGGAGGTTTGCCTCAGGTGGCTCTGGCCAATAGCAGCTGGGTGGTTTGGATGGCCTTGCCAGCTTCTTCTGGCCTGCTCCTGCCCTGACTGCTTCTTCACTCCTGCTACTAAACCTTACTCTGTCCGTTCTTACACACGCAGAACCGGACCCAAGGCAGCAAGATTTGAGCAATTTTAAAATTCCTTAACATACATTCTAAAAGAACTAATCAAAATAAGGCTTATTTTCTAACTTCATTTGTCCTTGGGTGTGGACGGCAAATGACACTAATCAGATTGACATAAACGATTTAACCTTTGTTTAGGGAGGCAAATGCAAATTATTTACTCCCAAGTGTCCTTGGTTTAAGGAAGATAGGATTTCTGCTCAGTTTCCCTATTTTACTTATTCCAGCTTACTGGCCTATCATGCATTCAACTTTCTTTTAACATTTCACTTTTCCTTCTCATCACATACAAAACCTTCACAAATATCATACTTTCAAATTAGCCTTCAAGCCTTCTTTCTATGTCCTTCAAAAATGCATAACCATGCTTCAGACCTTCCATTAAGTATTTCTCTTTACCTTCCTCCATCACACCTAAGCCATACTTTCCAGCTAGTTAGAACTCTTAGCCTTAATTTTTAGGTACCATGTAAATAATTAACATTCCTCAGATTAGCAATACATTCATGTTGTTTTTTCTTGTTTTTTAAGAGACACAGAAATTTTACTAGCTAAATAATTTTAAACAAAGACACATACTTAAACAATAAAGACAGATAACATTCCCCATCAAAAACTTTGAATCACCACGGCTAGCAATATCAGTTTGTGAGTATACAGGCCTTGTTGACATCATCTTGGGATAGCTGTCTGCCTTCGTGGTCAGCAACTTCTCATCCTTGAAAGACCTCTGCTGTTTCTCGTCCTTGAAAAGTCTTTGATCTCCGCTCCAGATGGAGATGGGTGTCAGAGATGGAAGTAGATGTCCATTCACAGTCAGGTGCCTTTTTCAAATGAGAAATGTGAATCCAAAGCTAACTCCTTTAAGTTTAGCTGCACATGGGTTAGTTAGTAATACCTGGTAAAGTCATCTCCAACGAGGTTGGAGAGAGTCTTTTATTTGGTGTCTTTTCCAACACACCAAATCTCCTGGTTGTAAGCCATGGTCTTTGAAATCTTCATCGCCCGGGAGTGCACAGTGAAATGAATCTGTTACCAATTTTGTTAGTTCCTACAATGCAGAATGTCTGCTCTTTACTTTTCCTTATATTTGGGAAACAAAAGATTTAAAAGTCAACAATATTTTAAACAGTCATAAGAATAAATATCCTCAATTCATTTAGTCCCATAGTTATTTTTGTTTATCCTGATTATTTACCAGTAGGTTTTGAATTCAGTTATTCCTTGAAGTTCTATAAATCTTCATCCAGTTCAAAAATATGACCTGCTTACAACCCTGCAATTTAGATTAAGTCAGAGTCCTTTGGATTTTTTTCCAAACATATAATATACCTACAAATGCATCAGAATAAAGCAGTCCACAAATAACAAAATTTAAAAGTGGCATGGTTATAGATTTGATAAAAACTTTGCTTTTAACATTCCAAGACAACAATTTTTGGTAAGTAATAATCTCTGTAAAATGACATAGAGAAAGTGACATAGAAAATTTGTATACCTTTAGACTCCATTATAATTAATAAATAATATGTAGGATTTTAAAGTGAGGCACATGGCTTATTGCAAGCAGTGTATTCAGCATTGAAAATAATTCATAAACTCCCAATCTGTGAAAAGCAAACTCCAGAGCATCACTGGCAGATGCCGCCACAGGGATCCCGACTCTTGGCTGTCCAGTCCCGGACGGACAGATGCTACCCTACCCCATTGAGAGCCTCCTGTATGAACCTGGCTCTGCGAGTTCTTTCTGATGCAGATGCCTTAACCACCCAGTGACCATCCCTTACTCCTGACTAGAGCTCAGGCGCATGGTCTCTCCCTATTGGCTAATTCAAAGGGATGGTTTGGCCTTTGCTGTTTCAAGATGGCGGCCCCCAGGGGAGGGGCAAGCCATGTGGCCATCATGGCGGCTGCCAAGTCACGCAGCCCAAAGTGGTGGCTGTCTACACTGTTCTTTGCAATTAAATTTAAACTGGTTTTTGTATTAAAAATTTCAGTTGAGATCACAGAGTTAATCCTTTTTTTTTAATTAAATCTTTCTTGTTCAGATTATTACAGTTGTTCCTCTGTTTTCCCCCTATAACTCCCCTCCTCCCAGTTCCCGCCCCACCCTCTGCCCTCACTCCCCACCCACTGTCCTCATCCATAGGTCCAGGATTTTTGTCCAATCTCTTCCCGCATCTCCCACACCCCTTTCCCCCCCAAGAATAGTCAGTCCATTCCCTTTCTATGTCCCTGATTCTATTATGATCACCAGATTATTTATTCACTTGATTCTTAGATTCACTTGTTGATAGATGCATGTTTGTTGTTCATAATTTGTATCTTTACCTTTTTCTTCTTCTTCCTCTTCTTAAAGGATACCTTTCAGCAGTTCATATAATCCTGGTTTGGTGGTGATGAACTCCTTTAGCTTTTCCTTATCTGTGAAGCTCTTTATCTGACCTTCAATTCTGAATGATAGCTTTGCTGGATAAAGTAATCTTGGTTGTAGGTTCTTGGTATTCATCACTTTGAATATTTCTTGCCATTCCCTTCTGGCCTGCAAAGTTTCTGTTGAGAAATCAGCTGACAGTCGTATGGGTACTCCCTTGTAGGTAACTGACTGTCTTTCTCTTGCTGCTTTTAAGATTCTCTCTTTGTCTTTTGCTCTTGGCATTTTAATTATGATGTGTCTTGGTGTGGTCCTCTTTGGATTCCTTTTGTTTGGGGTTCTCTGTGCTTCTTGGACCTGTAAGTCTATTTCTTTCACCAGGTAGGGGAAGTTTTCTGTCATTATTTCTTCAAGAGATTTTTCAATATCTTGCTGTCTCTCATCTTCTGGCACCCCTATAATTCTGATGTTGGTACGCTTGAAGCTGTCCCAGAGGCTCCTTACACTATCTTTATATTTTCAGATTCTTTTTTCATTTTGCTTTTCTGGTTGGGTGTTTTTTGCTTCTTCGCATTTCAAATCTTTGCCTTGATTCTTGCGCTCCTCTGGTCTGCTGTTGGGAGTCTGTATAGTATTCGTTATTTCAGTCCGTGTATGCTTAATTTCTAGTTGGTTCTTTATCATAACATCGAGGGTCTCATTAGATTTCTTGAGGATCTCACTACATTTATCGGCGGCTTCTAGACAGTTCTTAAGAGACCTTAAAAGTGTGGTTCTGAACTCAATATCCTCCATTGACAGTTTTGTCCTGTTTCTTTGTCTCCGCATTTTTTATGCTTTCTTGGTGCACCCCCTAGTGGTCTTTGTGCACAGTCTTGTTGTAGTTAAGCCTTGAATGTTGTCGGCAATACCGGGGGTGATTTGACCTCCAGGCTAACTGGCTATGAGAGTCTGCTGTGTCTAATCCTTTTTTTTTAATCAGACCAATAAGCAGCATATTTTGAATTCCTAATTATTTCAGAGAAAGCCAAAATTATTTTTCAAAAATACCACAACTACACAATTTCTCCCAATTCAATCCGAACCTTAAACTTTTAGCTGGCAAGTCAAATATTTAGCATTTCTTAATCAGTAACATTTTTAAGAATAAATTTCAAAGATATAAGACACAATCAACCAACAGATTCAATTCTACCCTCTAGATTTCGTATGAGGCACACTCAGATCAATATTATGTATTATGTCACTTCAAAATACCTAGACATAAGTTTTTATCGTTTGATTCAGGAAACTTTAAGGTCACAAGTTCCCAGCAGCTCTGGAAAACCATACCTCAGACTGGCAAACAGGTCTGGAACAGCCCTTGACTTTAAAACGACCATTTTTCTCTGGGGAAAGTCAAGAAGCAAACTTGCAGCTACATAATTTCTTGAGATTCAAATCCAATTATTATTATTAAGGCATTTACTTTGGCAAAATTTTGTAACAGAGACAATTTTACTGAATTTTCTTTTGGAAGCTTGTTGCTAGAACAAGCCAGCATTTCTTTCCTGGGTAAAATTCGCCATTTTCTTTAGGAAATAATTAGTCTTGGGTTTTATTCTGTACATTGTGAAGAGAATCCAGTTCAAAACTCTATCTAAATGTCCAAAAACAGGACAATTGTGCCCATTAGTTTTAAACCAGCTTTTCTCTTTACATGTGAACAGAAGTACCAGACGCATTTTTAAGTTTTGTAAAACTTTTCAATTACGAGAAGGAGATTTTAAACCAGAATACTTGGGGAGGAGGAGTCCATATTGGACCACCATGTGTTCCCTCCTCCCCTTCCCCACATCCTGCTTTGGGGAAGTTTCAGCAAATGACTCAAATGGCGTATTTTTCCCAAAGTCATGACTAATAGAAAGACATTCTAAATTTTTTTCCTATTTCACTACAACAAAGACACAAAAACATCAAGGCACACAGAACACACTAAAAGTTTACACCAGAGAATGTCCAGCATTAGAAACTACCAAAGCAGTGTCCTTTGTCCCTGGTTCAGGAACTTCCCCTCTCTAGAATTTCAGTATATTCCCAATGGACTATTCAAAACACAAACAAACGAACAATGGGCTTAGGAAAAAAAACAGGGTGTAGACATTAACTAACTTCAGAATAGTTCTGAGACAGTCTCTAAAATTTTATTAATTTCCATCTCATTAGAATAAATTTTTCCTGTGCTTTTCTCTAGAAGCTTCCAATTTTCAAATCAAGATATGCTTCCCATGTACTCATTCAGTTTAATTTCAGAGCCGCCATTTTCCAATTTCTGCATGCAAAATATTAACCTATAGGTACCCCAAACAAACTGCATTTTAGCCATTTCTCAGTTAATATTTTAAAGTACTTGCAAGTAAAGGCTTCCTATCAGGGGTATTAAATGAGGGCTGGTGTCTCGGTAGTTTCTGGCTTTGGAGGCACAATTTCCCATGTTAATTTTTTATTATTATTGAATATCTATAGTCTGAGCAAACTTTCTAGACATGTTATGCAGTGGGTCAAATGTGGCCTCAGTTTGTCTTCCCCGGCTGTCTAAAACCACAGGAAAGGTTTATGGCCCAGGCAGACCGAGCCTTAAGGTGGCCCCCTAGATAAGCCATTTATACCACGAAGGTTTTCTCTTTTGCTCAGACTCTCAGAAAGCCATTTTAATTAAAAAGCCAAAATCAAACCCAGCCTCCCATTTTTTTTTTTCCAATCCTGCCTTACCCTGGGTTCCGCTGTGAACCCTTAACCTGGGGTCTTAGCAACCCTGGTTCCACCTCAAGGATACTAAAACAGCTCAAATAAAGTCCGAACTTTGACCAAAGAAAGGGAAGGCTCTGGGTCCAAGAGAAAACTCACCCATGTTCACCCAATGGGCGGAGAACCGGCGGGCTCAATGGGACCTTTGCTGGATCCTAGCACTGAGTAAAAGTCCAAGGGATGGTCCTAGGTGAGCTTCTTTGGAATCCTGCTGACTACGCCAATTAATGTTAATGTAAAAAAACCATTGAAACCTGTAAATAACTTTTGTGAGTTTATTTGAGCCAAACTGTCGACATATGCAGGGAAGCAGAACCTCAATGAATTGAGATAGTGCTCCGGAGAATGGCTGGGTTACATCCGTATTCATACATGAAATTCATTGGTGACACATTTAAGGAGGTGGGATTAAGCGAAGTGGGGGAAACCTCTGTGATAGGATAAAAAGTAAAATGATGGACACATACTTAGGTGGGTGCAGGAACAATTAACATGATAAATGAAAGAATCTGCTGCATCTGTCCTGGGCTTAGCACACCTGGTTGTGCCCCAGGGGCTCCAGATACAGGGAAATCACAAGTTACCCAGACATCCCAAGGACATGTTATCATAGATGCAAAAAGACAGATAGGCTCAGTTGCAGTAAAGGTTGACCTTATCAGTGAAGATATCGGCTTAGGACATAGCTGCCCAACATAACTGCTTTTAGTTAAGGTTTAATTTCAGACCATCCTTTGTGGTTACTTTAGGTCTCCGAGTCTGCAAAACTGCATGCAGGCCTCTCCTGAGCGTGTCAGGTCAGCATGTGGCCCCTTTCGTTCACAATATCAATTACATTTAAACTGGTTTTTGTATTAAAAATTTTCAGTTGAGATCATAAAATTAATCCTCTTTTTTAAATCAGACCAAGAAGTAATATATTTTGAATTCCTAATCATTTAAGGGAAAACACATTTTATTTTTTCAAAAACAAGTTATACATTAGATATTTAATTAATTTCTCCCGATTCAATTTGCACTTTAAATTTTCAGAGCTTTAAATCTTAGGTAGCAAATTAAATACTTAGCATTTTTTAAATCAATACTTTTACATTTAAGGATACATTTCAAATAAAATATAAGGCATTTTCAATTAATAGATTAACTTTTATCTTCTAGACTTCATACTAGGCATACTCAGATCAACATTTCAGTATTGTAAATCTCAATACTTTTAGATGATTTGAACTTTAAAGGTTTAAGCTTCCAGCCAATAAGCCTGGCATAGCTGCTAAATTTCAAAATGGTCACAATTTTCCTGCTGGGGAAGTCAAGAAGCAAATCCATAGCTATTCACATGTAAAGTTGACTATCAACTTCCTGGTGGTACTTGCCTCAGGGCATGAAATTTCAAAAGAGCTACTTTAAATCGCCTTGGGAAACCTGTCTGCATTTCTTTCTCAGGTTCATCTTCACCATTTTTAAGGCCTAAACAGCCTCGGGTTTTTATTCTGTACACAGCAAAAGGTCAACTTCAGCTCAAAACTATGCACACTTGTTTTTAAACTGGCCTTTTCTCTTTACATGTGCACAGAAATCCCGGATGCATTTATGAATTAGTAAAAGCTATTCAATTACAAGAAGGACTTTAATTTTAGAATACTTGGGGGAGGGGGGCGTCCATATTGGATCACCACGTGCTCCTTCTTCCCTTCCCCCACATCCTGCTTTGGGGAAGTTTCAGCAAATGACTCAGATGGCGTATTTTTCCCAAAGTCATGCTTAATAGAAAAGGATATTTTAAATTTTTTCCTATTTCACTTTCTAAAGCAATGGCTAGCACCCAAGGTTATCTTAGCCAAAGTTTGGTTGTCATAAGATGTTCTCCAGTAATTTTTAAATAAAACATTAAGTAATCTCATTGTGGGAGAGCTTATAGCTCTGCCTTTTCCAGCCACCTTTGAATCTCTCCACACCAGAGGTGGATTCAGTAGCAGGATTTCATTTCTTATTACAGATTTTAGATTCCAAATACAAATTGAGATAAGAAAACACATTAAGATGACCATGGCACTCTTTTTATTTTCCAGCCTGATTCAAAAGAGTACCTTTTAATATTCCAATTTCTTTATAATTTGGCCTTTTTGCACAGGTGATTCTATTAACGGCAAATTAAACATTTCAAGATTAGGACATGGAGGTGGAGGGAGCCATGAAGGCCATTCCTCCCATTTTTTCTTTTTCTTTCTGCTCCTCTTTAGGAGCTGAGGGTGCAAGGGGGAGGAGATCTACCCTCCTTGACCTCTCCTAAAGCCTCTAGCAAATGAAATACCGTTTTCCACAAGGGGAAACAATTTTTGGCAAGTTCTGATTAACTTTTTGGCAAACTTTTAAGATCTAATGTACCTTTTTCAAGAAACCAAGGGTTATGTTCTATAATAACATGCAAAAGCTATAAGAGATTACCTTCTAAAATTTTAACTCCTTAAGCATGCAAATCAAAAGTCTATAATAAAGTTTCTTACTTTTTAAAAGCCGAATCTACTTTTTTAAAGCCAAATCCTGCCCCATTAGCCTGGCGAAAGAAAACGTTCCCAGCCTACTTACAGCTTGCGACTTCTGAAGTTGATCCTGGGCATTGCATGCGGTGAATTTCCCCCACCTTTTCTCGGTGAATTTTCCACACCTTTTTCTCGGTGAATTTTCCTTTTTTCACTCTAGCGAAACCTTTTCTTCCAGTTTTCCCGTGGGGGTGCCAGATGTTGTGTGTTTCCTTCCCACATCCCGCGTGGGTCAGGGTTTAGGAACTGGAAGCAGAGCCGCACACAAATGAAAATGAAAAGACAAGAGATAATTTGGAAATATTGGGGGACCAGGTGAGTAAGTCCAACTCAAGGGAAAGGACTTCCTCCGTGCTCAGGCCTCACCAAGCTTTTATTGATCTGGGATGCACCCATAGCATAGCCCTTAGGCAGGTGACCCCCTAGTAACAAGCAGACTAGCCCATCAGCAAGGATTTACATAATAATAGATGGGGGAGTAGTTTCAGCTACCACTGTCTGGACAAACAGAGGTGGCTGCCTAGCTCTGACCTTTGCTAAGGCTTCAAAGGCACCCAGCCTTCGGGGGGTTCTCTGTCTATGCTTTTCAGATAGTGAAGGCAATAAAGTGTTCCACACTTAGGAACAAAATAAGTCCAGAGGCATGGATGCATGGAAAAGACTGACAGATGGAGGGATGGGAAAAAGATTAACAAAGAACATATATGCATATATTCACAATCCATACCCACAGATAATAATGTGGTGAAGGTCTGGGGTGGGGTGGGGTGGGGCCTGGATAGAGAGGGCAAAAACGGGGAAATGGGGAAAAACTGTAATACTGTCAACAATTTAAAAAGAACGAAAACAGGAAAAAAGAAAATGCTAACCTGGTCTTTGAGAAAAAAAAAAATGATACACCTGGGAAAAAATCAGAAATTATACATAGCAAACTATACATAAGAGTTGCCTGTAGAGGAGACAGAGAGGAGTTTTATATTTTTTGGTTTTTTTCCTGTGTGTGGTGTTGTTGTTTTTTTAAGTAAAGATTATTTGGAAGGAAAAAAGGTGTTTTTAGTGACTGTATTTGTTGAAACAAAGGCCTAGCTATCCCTATATAAATTATCTAGCAATTTCTCTTCTGCCTGGCTCTCCTGCTCTGCCTCTGTTCCTGGCCCAAGCCCAACCTTTCCTGCAGCAAGAACCCACATTATGAACTCCCCCCACACCTTCATATACTCCTTGATCACTCAGGCATTTTTTACACATCCATTATCCCTTTAGGTATCTACCTTCAAATATTAGAGTATGAAAATCCTTTGGGGATCATGTCCCACCTCAAAACTGAGGAAAAGAGGGGTCAGGGACATGGTGGAGGCCTCTTTGAGAGGCTGCAGCTGAGGTGAGGCAAGGTGCAGGTGTCCTAAGAACCCATTCACTTCAAGGATCCCAGAGCAACCCTCATCCCCAGTCATTCACTCCCTGGGTACCACTTTCCTCAGAGTGGGTCTCCCAAGCTTCTTTTTGGAGAAGGAGAAAGGACAGAGCCAAAGATGGGGAGCAAGAGGGTGGCAGAGGACATCAGTGCCAGCCTCTGTCCAGAGCTTCTGGCAACAGCCAAATAATAAGCAAGAATAATAGAGAAGGGAGAACCAAGATGGCGGCATAAGGTATAAACTTGTACATGCTGCCCCCCACAACAACATTAAAACTACAACTATAAGACAAAGCTGCTATCATCCAGAACCATGGGAAAGCTGACCGAGTGGAAGTTCTACAGCCAGAAGGAAAGAAAAAAACGCATTGAGACTGGGTAGGAGGTGCAGAGGCACCTAGAACAGAGGTACAAAGGCGTGCACGGGAGACGGCTGCACCTGGGTGAGCAGTTTTTTACAATCGGAAGGGGATACAAGCTCTTGAATGCACTGAACTCATTTACGGCAAGACTCTGGGGTCCCAGACTCCTACGGGGAGAAACTGGACTGTCTTGCAGTGGGTCGGAAAGTGAGGGTGGCTTTCTCACAGAGCTGCTCACAGGGATCATTGTTGCTGTGGAGGCGCGGGACTCGGACACGCAGAGAGACTCGGGATGCAGAGACATGGAGTCGTGGTAACGCGAGGAATCATGGAGAGGCTGACGACAGCCATTGCTGTTTGCTCCACCCTGGTGATTCTCTGAGACCACGCCCCACTCAATTTACATCCCCAACCAAGCTGTGTGCAGCAGCGCAAAGGAATCATCTGCACTTTTGCAGCCTAACCTAACAAACTGCAGCTGGGTCAGAGAGCTCCAAAACTTCCAAACCCCAAACAAAGAGGAGAAATCTGCTGATATCTCTGTAGCTCCTGCTGTGTGGACTCACACAGTAGTTGACTTGGAGATCCAGGAGCCAGGTGCCCCTGGTCAGATACCAGATTTCAACTCCTCACATCCATAAGGGACACACACAAGAAGCAGAGTCAGTGAGCACCAAAGCCCCACTGAATCAAGTCCTGCCCCATAAGGATGTCTCCAGCACAGCAGTTCTTCCACTGTAGACACAGCAGGTCCTCACAGTCAGCCAAAAGTGTGGAGAAAAAGAAACATGTCACAAATGAAAGAAATGGAGAAAGCAAACTAATGGAGGACATAGAGTTCAAAACCAGTTATAAGGCTACTCAAGAATCTTCTACGAACCTCCGAGGAACTTAGTGAGACTTTCAAGGATCTTAATGAGAATGCCAAAAAAATGGAAAAGGGACAGTCAGAAATTAAACATAAACTGACTGAAATTAAAAATAATATACAGAGATCCAACCACAGACTAGAGGATTGCAAGAATCAAGTCAAAGATTTGAAATAAAAAGAAGCTAAAAACACCCAACCAGAAAAGCAAAAAGAAAAAATAATCCAAAAATATGAAGATAGTGTAAGGAGCCTCTGGGAAAACTTCAAACGTGCCAACATCTGAATTATCTGGGTGCCAGAAGAAGAGAGAGAGCAAGATACTGAAAGCCTATTAGAAGAAATCATGACAGAAAATTTCCCCTACCTGATGAAAGAAATAGGCTTACAAGTCCAGGAAGTGCAGAGAACCCCAAATAAGAGGACTCCAAAGAGGACCACACCAAGACACATCATAATTAAAATGCCAAGGGCTAAAGACAAAGAGAGAATCTTAAAAGCAGCAAGAGAAAAACAGTTAGTTACCTACAAGGGTGTACCCATACGACTGTCAGCTGATTTCTCAACAGAAACCATGCAGGCCTGAAGGGAGTGGTAAGAAATATTCAAAGTGACAGCCAGTTGGCCTGGAGGTCAAGTCCCCCCCACCCCCCCATATTACCTACAACAATCAAGGCTTAACTACAAAAAACTGCACACAAAGACCACAAGAAGGTGCACCAAGAAAGCATAAAAAATGCAGAGACAAAGAAACAGGACAAAAATGACAGAAATAGAGGATATAGAGTTCAAAACCACACTTTTAAGGTCTCTCAAGAACTGTCTAGAAGCCACCGATAAACTTAGTAAGGCCTTCGAAAAGACTGGTGAGACCGCTGAAAAATATAGTGAGATCCTCAAGAAATCTAATGAGACCCTCGATGTTGTTATAAAGAACCAACTAGAAATTAAGCATACACTGACTGAAATAATGAATATTATACAGACTCCCAACAGCAGACCAGAGGAGCGCAAGAATCAAGGCAAAGATTTGAAATGCAAAGAAGCAAAAAACACCCATCCGGAAAATCAAAATGAAAAAAGAATCCGAAAATACGAAGATAGTGTAAGGAGCCTCTGGGACAGCTTCAAGCGTACCAACATCAGAATTATAGGGGTGCCAGAAGATGAGAGACAGCAAGATATTGAAAAATCTCTTGAAGAAATAATGACAGAAAACTTCCCCTACCTGGTGAAAGAAATAGACTTACAAGTCCAGGAAGCACAGAGAACCCCAAACAAAAGGAATCCAAAGAGGACCACACCAAGACACATCATAATTAAAATGCCAAGAGCAAAAGACAAAGAGAGAATCTTAAAAGCAGCAAGAGAAAGAAACTCAGTTACCTACAAGGGAATACCCATACGACTGTCAGCTGATTTCTCAACAGAAACTTTGCAGGCCAGAAGGGAATGGCAAGAAATATTCAAAGTGATGAATACCAAGAACCTACAACCAAGATTACTTTATCCAGCAAAGCTATAATTCAGAATTGAAGGTCAGATAAAGAGCTTCACAGATAAGGAAAAGCTAAAGGAGTTCATCACCACCAAACCAGGATTATATGAACTGCTGAAAGGTATCCTTTAAGAAGAGGAAGAAGAAGAAAAAGGTAAAGATACAAATTATGAACAATAAATATGCATCTATCAACAAGTGAATCTAAGAATCAAGTGAATAAATAATCTGATGGACAGAATAAACTGGTGATTATAATAGAATCAGGGACATAGAAAGGGAATGGACTGACTATTCTTGTGGGGGAAAGGGGTGTGGGAGATGTGGGAAGAGACTGGACAAAAATCGTGCAGCTATGGATGAGGACAGTGGCTAGGGAGTTAGGGCGGAGGGTGGGGTGGGAACTGGGAGAAGGGGAGTTATGGGGGGGGGAAGAGGAACAAATGTAATAATCTGAACAATAAATATTTAATTTTTTTTAAAAAAAGAAATATTCAAAGTGATGAATAGCAAGAACCTACAACCAGCATTACTCTACCAAGCAAAGCTATCATTTAGAATTGAAGGTCAGCAAAAGAGCTTCACAGATAAGACAAAGCTAAAGGAGTTCATCATCACCAAACCTGGATTATATGAAATGCTGAAGGACATTCTTTAAGAAGATGAAGAAGAAGAAGAAAAAGGTAAAGATAAAAATTATGAACAAAGTGACAACAAATAAATATCTATCAACAAGTGAACCTAAAAATTAAGTCAGAATAAACTGAATATAATATAAGCAGGGGCATAGAAAGGGAGTGGACTGACAATTCTTGGGGGGAAGGAGGTGTGGGGGGTGCAGGAAGAGACTGGACAAAAATCTTACATCTATGGATGAGGACAGAGGCAGGGGGTAAGGGCATGGGGTGGGGTGGGAACCAGGTGGAGGGGAGTTTTTGGGGGAAAAAGAGGAACATCTGTAATAATCTGAACAATAAAGATTTATTACCCTTTGTAATACTTTAAGCAATAAAATAAATAAAATAAAATAAAAATTAAAAAAATAAAAATAAATAAAGATTTATTAATTTAAAAAAAAGAATAATAGAGAAAAGAAAGCAAAATGCTCTGGTGCCATTAGCCCGAGAAGGAAAATATCACATAATTAGGCTGGTTTTTGTTTGCCTTTGTGGAGAGAAGGATGAGGGGGTTCTGGATGTGGGGGGGGAAGGTGCCTAGAGGATGGGCCCATTTACCAGGGCAGGGGTAGGGGCCACTGAGATGAGGACTCAAAGCTGGGGCTCTGGGATCCTTGAGCCTCCCATGCCCCAGTCCCTGGGCTTCACGTGACTTGGAAAGGGGGAATGGAGATTGGAATGGGAACAGGAAAGAAATGGGACTGAAACACAGAGCTCAGAGGTCTCCTTGCTAAACCTAATTTGCTACTTTTTGTTTATAGTTCCGTTTCTACTCAAGTCACAGAAACGCTCTGGTAATAACTATAAAATTACACACTTGCAGCTAATTTGGGTATGACTCTTGGCAGAGCAACAATGTTTTAAGGAAAAATAAACAAGGCCTGAAGTAATAGTCAGCAGGAATACAAATCAGCAGCAATTTGACTTATACCCCACTTCCCATGCAGCAACTCACGCACTCATCACTCTCCCCACCCATGTGCTAACTCACACCAAGGCCCAGGACACAGGTCAGCCTTTTCCAGTCCTTACAGGGCCACTGGAGGGGCCTCTTACCACAGCTCTAATCTGGATATGGGCCAGGTCCTTGTTTGTGCAGGCCCAGGCTACTACCTTATTCTGCCTCCTCTGTGGAACACCCATCTTCCTTTCTCCCTTAGCTAAGGAGGTTCAGACCACCAGCTCATTCATTCATTCGTTCATTCATTCATTCATTCATTCATTCATTCAACATATGTTCCTTTAGCACCTACTTTGTGCCAGGGACTGTGCTCTAGTGGTGAGAAAATCAAGACATGGGTTCTCTCTTGTCTGGTGTAAGAGACAGACATTAGACAACAAAAATGTGTAAATACATGTATAATAATAACAAGCTAGGATCAGTGCTCTAAAGGAGAATAACAGTGTGAAGTGGGAGAGGAGAAAGGAGGACCTGATTGGGGTGCAGGAAAGATCTCTGTTAGGGAAAGGAAAATCCTATTTGAGTTGAGACCTGGAAGTGGGAGTTTTCTGGGTACAGAGTGGGGAGTAAAATAGTCTAGGTAGAGGGATCAGCATGGGCAAAGGCCCTGAGGCAGAAAGGCCAGTGTGCTAGTGAACAGGGAGCATGAAGTATAAGAGAGTGTGAGCATGTGAGCTATGCTGAAAGCAAGAATTCCAGGCCCCTCTCCTCTTGAGAAATGGGATAGAGAGTGAGGCAGGAGGCCCTTGTTTGGCAGAATCCCAAACTCTTCCTGGTACCCAGGCTCCCTTTCTGAGGACTCAAAACCTCATGAGGTGTTGCCTGGCCTGCCTGGCCATTTGGCTTACCTCCAGTATCTTTTAGCCCCAAGCTTCACTGTGCTCCATGGTTGTCCACCTATGTGTGGGGGAGACATGTTTGCTCATGTGCATCTATATTCTATGTTCCTGAGTGCAAATGAGTGCATAAAAAGTATGCACAAATGTGCACACTTGTGCGCATTATGTTGCATGGGCTTGAATATGTGTGTGTACAAGTATAAGAGCATGAGGGGAGGGGCTAGACCTTAAGCTGCAATATAAGTAGCAGCCTCCTAAGGCCCAACTCAGTCTCTTCCCCAGAGAATTCCCATCCATCTCCCCCTTTCCCCATGGCAAGACTCTTCTGCCCTTGTGCTCCTGTAACTGGAATTGCATCCACTGTCCTGGGGTTGGGCCACAGGCCTTCTCTGGGTGGCTCAGACTGACCACTAGCTATCCTGGAAGAGGTGGTGGCTGCCCCTTGTCTTTGTCAGGTTGGTGTGCTGTGTTGGGAGTAGAGACCCAAGAGTCCCAAGACTGCTTGTACTCTGAGACAAGTGTCTACTCTGGCCTGGGGTTGCTGAGGGAGAAGTGTGCTTCAGCAACACCTAGTTGGACCCTAGGCACCCTGGACAAGGTCTGGCTTATGCCTCCTTACCTTTTGGAAAATCTCAGGGAAGGAGAGGCTGCAAGTTAAGTGACCTCATAACCAAGGACATCTGGCTAAGGGAGGCCTTGTCATAGATTGTTGAAGGAAGTTTGGCTTGTACACTACAAATTGTCTAGATTCCAGGTCCAGCCTGTCACTGACAAGTCCTTTGATGCTGATCAGCACCTCCATTCAGGGCCTCAGCTTGCTCATCCATAAAACTGGGTAAGGGGGACTGGATGAACCCTGAGGGCCTGTCCTGCTCTAATGCTTTGTTGCATAATTGAGGCTGAGGCAAGTAGCCCTTGGTCACTGAAGACCAGAGCAGTTGCATGTGTAGGGGGCAGGAAATCCAGAAGCAGTCCCAAGACCCTACCCTCTACAATGCACTTGCACATCCCTGCATTGCTCCACGGTTGCAGTGTGGAGAGCCTCTCCCTAAAGCATCCAGGGTCATAACAATTGTACTCTGTGCTTTCCCAAGTGTGCAAGCCTGGAGAGACGGGTGCTAAGCATCTCAAACTGAGAGCTGTTACAGAAGCTGGTGCGGACAGCTGGCTCTCCCGACCCTGGCTGGCCATCCTCAAGCAGGGTCCACCTTTCCACCTTCCCAGCTTCTCTACTGCAACTAAAGGACTTAGGAGACCATGGACTGAGGAGTAGCCTCAGATTTTTATATATTACTAGTAGCCCATTGCACAATATTGCGCAGTAGGCTGCCCACTGCTTCCACAGGAGCTGGCAGGAACAGCAGTGCACTGCCCACAGCTGAGCTGCTTCCACCAGAGGCAGGAGGGAGCCGCACTGATTCCGTGGGAGGTGGGAGGGAGTCATGCCGCTTCTGCTGGAGCATGGAGGGACTCGTGCAGATTCCGTGGGAGGTGGAAGGGACCCGCGCTGCTTCTACGGGAGGCAGGCCTGCCGTCTCCTCTCTGGGCCTGCGCTCAGCTGTGGAGGCTGCAGGCCACCCCCCTGTCCCTGTCCATGTCTGTTCTGGCCGGACTGCCTCCAAGCCTTCGTGGGCCAGGGGCAGAAGCCGCCTCCAAGCCTTCATGATCAGGATCACAGGCCACAGGCAAGGTGGCTCCTGGGTTCTGGGGGTGCCGCCTTGCTTGCAGCCCGGCTTTCCGATCGCCATCACCGGCTGGGGGCTGGCAAAGGCACCCCGGTTCTCCGATCCAGGGCCAGGGGTGCCTTTGCCCGCCCGCCCCCCCCCCCCTTGCCTGGCACCTGGGTTTCAGATCCCTTTCGCCTCCCATCATTGCGCCTACATATGCAAATTAACCACCATCTTTGTTGGTGGTTTACCGTCATCTTTCTTGGCAGTTAATTTGCACATCACCCTGATTAGCCAATGGGAAGCATAGCAAAGGTATGGTCAATTACCCTGTTTGTCTTTTATTAGAGAGGATTGTGAAAAGGTCATATCTTCCCATGTTTCAATTATTTAAAAAATATAGCACAGTATAGAGCAAAAATCTGCCCTGCTGCTCTCTGCTATGTGAGGCCTGCTTTTAGTTTCCTGTGTGCTCTTTCAGGCTTTTATCTGCACATACAAATGAGCAGATTTTGAATGTATGACAAAATGATTCAGGGGCTTTTGAATCAATGTGGGCTGGGCTGTCTGTCCCTGCCCCACCTCAAGCCCAGAGCTGCAACCATCACACAATGATAATCAATAGGGCACTTTCAAATACTTATGAAACACTGATGGATTTTTCTCAGTTCAGAGTTGTAGCTTTCTTGGAATTTGGCTTGATTAGTCAGAAAGTTTTTCCCGAGCCATTATCATTCCTGTTGTGTCCAGGACCTGTGGGCCTGGCTGCTTCTGCCATGTTAGCAGGAGAGAGAGAGAGAAAGAGAGAGAGAGAGAAAGAGAGAGAGAGAGGGAGAGAGAGAGAGAGAGAGAGAGAGAGAGAGAGAGAGAGAGAGAGAGAGAAACATCTATGAGAAACATCAACATTGATTGGCTGCCTCCTGCACGCCCCCTACTGGGGATGAGTCTACAACCTGGGCATATGCCCTGACTGGGAATCAAACCGGTGACCTCTTGGTTCATGGGTCACCACTCAGCTACTGAGCCACACCAGCTGGGCCATGTCACCTTCTTGCTGGCAGCTCTCAACTGCTCTGCCTTGAGGGCTGATGGAGGAGGGCACAAAGGCCATGCCTCAGATTGGGCAAGGACAGAGGACTCAGCAGATTTTCTGGGGGCTTGGGCAAGACCACTCCTCCCCTAGCCTCACTTACCTGATTTGGAAAATGAGAACTTGGGCTAATCAATGAGTTCCATTTCTGCTCAGTGCTCAAGGGGACACTCCAAGGCTTCCCAGACTGGAGCTCCTAAGTGCAGGCCAGGTCTTCTTCCTTTATCACTTTACCCCCATTCCCATCCCCCTCCCCCACCCCCAGCCCTCTAGTATCCTCAGACACAGGAAAAAACTTGGGTTAGGTTTGGGCTCTTCTTCATATTATGACAGAATTAAGGCACTGTTATGCTGGAAATGGCTGTTTCCATGGGACCAAGGGGGTCAGGACCCCTGGACCTCATCTGAACATACCACTGCTTGATGATGTCTTCATGCGAGGGCTGGGGGGTAGCAGCTGTTACAAAACTGCTGGGATCCAAGTTGAGAACATGGCTGATGGGAAGTTGTGAAAACAGCTGATGTTTCTACAACCATGAGGTCAAAAACAAGGCAGCACAGAAAGCTAATGAGCTTGGCTGTGGTGGGTGGGGTAAGGGGAGCTGGGGGCAGAGGGTGCGTGTGTTTGTGCAGCCAGGATGGAGACAGGCAGGGGTTCACCTGGCTCGAGGGGGCTTAGAGTGGAGTTTCCTGACTCCTGTCTAGCCTTTTGAAGTGTGTGTGTGTGTGTGTGTGTGTGTGTGTGTGTGTGTGTGTGTGTATTTACTTTTATGGCCTTATAAACTTAAAAATATTTTAAAATATATTCAAGTAACATGAATACAGACTACATTTTTACCACAAAAACTTGAACAATATACCAGCATATTAAATGGGAGGTTTCCTTTCTCTACCCAGCACCTTCCACTGTTCAGCATCATTAAGTTTGATATGTAGCTTACAGACTCTCCCCAACATATTACATTTACACACAAAATATCTACATGTACACAGATGATACATAAATGGGATCCTATTTGACATATCTTATTCTGGAAATTACTTTTCCCCATAAGCTTAGGGGGTCTTTTTGTCACCATACAAGTTTTGTGCCAGGAACTGGCCCTGCCTGGGCACAGTCCAAAACCATCAGTATCTTGACTTGCTTTGGAAAGAATTCAAGAACCAGATGGAGTAAGAGTGAAAGCACCTTTTATTCAGGTAGAGAAAGAAAGAGGCCAGGACGTGGGTTCCTGGAAACAGAATCAGGGGTTGAGCCTCCTGCTGCTCCCATGGCTGCAAGTGTCACAGGGCACCACTGTGAAAGAAGCAAAAGTACCCATCTGAGTGGGCACAGTGGACACAAGTGAAGTGTGCACAGGGTCAGCCAGTTCTTGGGATTTTATGTGTTTTCAAGGGTCATTTTTTTCTGAACTTCGTGGCACCAAATTCAGTCTCTGGCTTCTGACTGGGAGGGGCTTTGCTCCTATTATAGTCTACTAGAGTCTCAGTGCATGTGGGGGAGGAAGAGTTGTCCCTCAGCCCAGCCTGCACCCTCTCCAATCTGGGACCCCTTGGGGGATGTCCTTCAGTCAGACAACCCTTTCACAATCCGGGACTGCTGGCTCCCAACCGCTCACCTGCCTACCTGCCTGATTGCCCCTAACTGCTTCTGCCTGCCAGCCTGATCACCCCCTAACTTCTCCCCTCCCAGCCTGATCAATGCCTAACTGCTCCCCTGCCAGTCTGATTGCCCCTAACTGCCCTCCCCTGCCAGCCTGGTCACCCCTAACTGCCCTCCCCTGCCAGCCTGGTCACCTCCAACTGCCCTCTCCTGCTGTGCTGGTTGGCCCCAACTGCCCTCCTCTGCAGGCCTGGTCGCCCCCAACTGCTCACCTCTGCTGGCCATCTTGTGGCGGCCATCTTTTGACCACATGGGGCAGCCAACTTGTGTGAGAGCATGATGGTCAATTTGCATATTACCTCTTTATTATATAGGATTCTATAAGTGTCATGGCATTCGCCCCACCCCATTCAGCCCCCCTCCATCTACTTGTGGTGTTGGTTTTCATTATAATGGTGGTATAATGAGCTTTGAGGTGGGCCTCTGGTCAATTTTCTCTCCATCTTGGAATGATCTGGTTTTAGCCAGTCCTTGCTGTTGACTTCTGTGACCCTGTAGGAGTTTTCTGCCATAAACTGTTTCTTTTTTATCATGCGTGGAGGTGGGGGTTCTGATGAGAAGACCTGTGATATACACTTCTACTTCCACATTCCACATTCCACATTCTACTTCCCAACTTCTTTCTATCCTGCCTCATTTTCATGTTGTTATATGTAGATCTACCTTACTCCTTTTAACTGCATCCAGGTATTTCTTACAAAGGTTGGGCCTTAGTGCTCTTAACAATCCCCTTCTTGATGGGTATTCAGGTTGTCTCCAGTTTTGCTGTTACAGTAATTCTGGAAACAGGATCCTGCTCTCCTGGCCTAGCTCAGACCTCCCCTCAGTCCCCAGGTGCACAGGGCTCACCTGGCCAAAGGAAAATGTTTGATCTACAATGGCACTTAGTAGGTGTGCTTTCTCCTGTGGGAGAAAAAGAATGCTGAGCCCAAGGGCTGACCCACGTGTGGTGGCATTTCAGGCAGTGAGATGAGGTGGTAGAGTTAATAAAGCTGCCCCTCATCTCACATCATGTCTCCCACTACCTCCTCTCTCCAGAGAGGGAAAGAGGGTCTCTGTGGGTGGAGCTGGGAGTGGATATGTCACTGATAGTTTCGAACCAGACTAGTCAGAGAGGAGCTTGGGATTTGACTTGGGCTTGATGAGTGCACTATTTGAGATCACAAGCCAGGGTAAAGAGTTGGGTGCCTACTTTCTCTGAGCGCTTATGATGTGCCAGGTGCTATGGTGGGGGATCTGGATATTCTTTTGCTTCAATCCTGCATAGTAACAATTCTATTACAGATACTGCAGCTCAGGTGAGATGTCTTGCCCCAGGTCACATAGCCACTCAGCCTGACTGCACAGCCCAAGTCCTTCCATTGTCCCTGGTTGTCTCCATTTGGCCTTTTGATACCCTGCTTGATGATGCCATGTTTGGAGCCCCATAGCCACTTGCCAGCATGGAACTGTCAGGTAAGGTGTCAATGGTGACTGCTGGACTATAAGCCTCACCCAGGAGAGCAGGGGTCACCATGGAGGTAGCCGGAGCTCATACCATCCTAGAATTACCTGGTTAAGTAAGAAGCAGGCCCTGGAATTGGGACAGACATTGGGAGAGTCAGGCAGAGGCCAGGTATGCATAGATTAGTGGCACTGAAGTTAAAAGCATATGCTACCCCAGAAGAGGTTCCACATCTGTGAACTAAAGCACAATATCCAGAGGGTTCCTGGTATAGGGGAAGAATGGTGGGGCCCTAGTTAGAATCTCTACCTGACTCAGTATCCAATCTGCTTGGGTGCTGATCCTGAACCTCCCTAAGGTCTCTCAACACCTCCAGTTGGATTCCCCTTCCAGTCCCAGGAGAGAGAAAGGAATTCTGGGAGGCCCAGCTAGTGGTGCCCTCAGAGGGTCCCTGGGATCCAGAGGACAAAGAATAGGAGAGCTGGCTCCTACCTCAGGGAGCAGGAAGTGCTGAAAGAAGTGAAGTGCGATACAAAGATAAATCTATCTCTCTTTTTCCTCTAGTGGAACTTGGCAGTGAGGAAACATCTACCATGGAGAGCTGGGGCTCCATGTGTTGGGTGCTGAATGCTTCTGCTGCCCTGGTGATACAGGGGCCCAGCTCTGTGCTGGTCCACAATGGGGAAGATAAAGGAGCCCTTCCCTGTCCTTAAGAGAGTTCTTGCCAGGCCAAGCCACAGGATTTGGACTCTGGGGCTGCAAAAGTTCAGGGATGGAAGCAGCCCTGAAGCCTGGATCCATCAATGAATGAGGCCCTGACATTGGCAGATGGTCTTAGCATCACATAGACAGGGCAGCCATTCTGAAGGAGGGGGAGGGAGACTGCACTGAGCAGGTCTCCTTGCCCTGGTGCCAGTCACTCCTGGATACTCCCCCTCCCCCATCACTTATTGGATGTGGAATTATGAACAGCTGACTTTGCCTCTCCGTACCATAGTCCCCTTGCCTATGAAATAGGAATAATAATAGATTCTGACCCAGAGGGCTATTGTGAGAATTCCAATTGTTTATAATGGTGCCTGGCCCAAAGCAACTGCTCATCAAAGATGAGTAATTTTTGTGATGTGGTTAGAGGATGGGGAGAATATGAGAAGATGGAGGAGCTGTTGCAGTCACAGAGGAGGTTCCACTTCTCTGGGAACAGGAGTTCAGCATGGATTTACAAACTGCTGGATTATCTAATTCCTGGGCTCCAGCATCCCCACCAAACTTTGATCAGACTTTGCAGACTTTTAGCCCCAAATTCTGTGATAACTAACCCCATCACAGAGACCAGGTGGAATCTAGGTACAGTGATGATTAGGAACAATATTTGGGGCCTGAGAGAAGGCAGGAAGTAAGTGAATGGCCACCTACTTTGAAGATGCAGAAGTTCAACCCTTTTGGGAGGTGGTGGGTGGGTGGGTCAGATGTAGTCAATCAATAGCTTCTCAAGGGACAGAGCAGGTCTGTTTCCTGGTCTGGACCTTTATCTCCTCATATGTACAATGGGAAGGGGATGGCTGGGCCAGGTGACCAAAAAGGCCCAGCTGTCAGGGGTTGTCTCTGAGCTGGCAGTCCAGGGCAGAAGCCAGTTGTAGAGGGTTGATTGGAGGGTTGACCTTTGAAAGGGCACCCCAGAAGGAAGGGTGGCAAGAAGCTGGGATAAGGCAGACTTTGTCCTTCCCTTCTTGCTGCCCAGTGGGTGATAGCGCCTCCATTCCCTGAAGGAGACTGAGGTTGACTGACAAGAAGGCTTCAGAGCCAGGCTGTCAGCAAGTGCCCCCTGACACCTGTGTGGATAATTTGCATAAAATTTGCACAAATCTACATAATTTAGGAAGCAGCCAGTGCTCATCTTGGGCAGTTCAATTTGCTGTGATTTTATGAACTTTGAAGTAACACTTTTTTCTACTGCCCATTTCCCCTCCTGCTTTCCTTTTCTGAGTCTGACCTGTCAAATCCTGCTGCCTCTGCCTATCTTTTCAAGGCTGGAGGGTAGGCCTCTCAGGCTTGCTTGGATCCCCAGAAAGGGCCCCTCAGCACCTGCTGAGTGCAGTTGTTTGTGAGCTTGACATTGGTCCTGGTTCATCCATCCAACAGGCCTTCATAAAAGAACTTTGAGGAGCCTGTGAAAGCTCTAGTTCAGTGGTTCTCAACCTGTGAGTCTCAACCCCTTTGGGGGGTCGAACAACCCTTTCACAGGGGTCGCCTAAGACCATCAGAAAACACATATATAGTTACATATTGTTTTTGTGATTAATCACTATGCTTCAATTATGTTCAATTTGTAACAATGAAATTGGGGATCACCACAACATGAGGAACTGTATTAAAGGGTCACAGCATTAGGAAGGTTGAGAACCACTGCCTTAAGCCAACCTGGAAGGGACCTTATCCAGTTGTACTAACTACCCCTTCAGCTCTAAAAGTTGCAGGACTGAACACCTGGATCCACCACTGCTGGGTGAAAGCAACCCACCAGCTGGACAATCAGCATCCAGAGTGGAAGGTGACCTTCTGACCTGAACCACCCCCTGCGGATCATCTTCAAGAAGATGGCAGATCCGGCTGACCGGCCTGACTTTGGTATTTCTGGATACCAGTATCACTGAATCCCCAGACTGGTACTGGGAGGAGAACTTCTCTGCCCTTGTTACTCCGAACTATTATTATGACCCCCTTGGGGAAGATGATGAAGATCAGCATGCTATACCCCCCTTTTCATCGCCACCCCCCCCACTTTCAGCAGGAAATAGCTAGAGCAGTTGGTGACCTTATCTCCAATTCCTGAGTCTTCTGTAATCCCAAGGCTAAGGCTAGCTTGTGGAACAAGAGTGGGGAATGAGAAGGAAAACAGGGGGGCAATTTGGAGGGCTTATTTCTTATTTCAGTATCTAGTTAAACAGTAATCTTACTTCCCCATTATAACTGACTTGGGCAGAGCTGCAAAGCCCAATCCGAGAGGCTCTCCACAAGAAGATTATATATATATATATATATATATATATATATATATATATATATATATATATCCCCACATATCCCCACATTGGCAGTTCAGGCTTTGGATCAGAGTCCCCTGGACTAGCAGTGCTGTGTAATAAAGGTAACTTTCCTGATTCCTCTGGGTGCTGGCTGTCTTTAGCCTGAGCCATTTGACACAACAATAGGGAGCAGAGGCCAGCTCTGTCCAGTGTGAGCTCCAAACCCAGAACTTTCCACTGAAAGCCCATCAGGGCTGTGTTTCTCTTAGTCTCTGTTTCCTCATCTGTAAAGTGGGTACGACATCAGTACTACAGGGACCCTGGTGAGGAGGCAATGGTTAATGAAGCCCCTGGCAGGAACTTTGCAACCAAAAGGTGAGGTGGCCATACCCTTTCTTCCACCAGCTGAACCCTGCTCTGACCCAAGCATGCTGTTTCCTGTGCAGCAGGAAGCCTTCTCCTATCCATGCCTTATAAGCCTCCTTCCTTCCACCCCTTCTAGCTAAAATACTCCACTGGTAGTTATGATCTGGCTCCCTCTGGCCTGGGCAGCTGCCCTCCACCCACCTTCACTATTCAGCTAAGGCCCATTCTCCTTGTGGATTAAAAAAAAAAAAAAGGCCATAGGCTAACCTGATAAGCTCAGGGAAGACCTGCATGGCAGTCTTGCAAACTCAAAGACCTAAAGTAACCACAAAGGATGGTCTAAAATTAAAACTTTAACTAAAAGCAGTTTATAGTGGATTGTCATGTCCTAGGCCAGTATCTTTCCTGACAAAGGTCAATCTTTACCTTAACTGGCCTATTGTCTTTTTGCATCTAAGATAACATCCTTATGAAATGTCAGGGTAACTTGTAACTTCCCTTTGTCCAGACCCCTCAGGGAACAAGCAAATGTGTCTGGATGCTAGGACTGAGACCATAAATTTCTTCATTGTTGTTATCATGTTAATTGTTGACTGTTAACTATCCTGTACACACCTAAGTAAAAGACGTATGTGTCTATCATTTTACTTTTTATCCATTCCCAGAAGTTCTCTTTCCCCAACCTCCTTTGCTTTCTCCAAGCTGTCTAATCTATCACCAATGTATTTCATGTAACCCATTTATGTCTTCTCCTTTGATTGTAATGTATAAAACAAGGTGAAAACTGCCATTCTCCAGAGCATTATCCCAATCCGTTGAGATTCTGCTTCCTGGCAATTGTCAACAGTTTAGCTCAAATAAACTCACAAAAATTCTTTATAGGTTTGAATGTTTTTATGTTAACATCCTGAAGACCCACCTTCCTCCTCCATCTTCCTTCACACATTCAGTCCACCCAAGTCTGCTAGGGCTGCAGCCTCACCTTCCCATTCTCCAAGGCAGTGAGAATAGGACTCTGGCTTAGAGGACATTTTTCTCAAGCCCTAGCTTCTATAGTTTTATTTGATCCTCCCCATACTTATGGCAGCATGGGTGATATTCTGCCCATTGTACAGATGGTGTTACTGAGGTACAGAGAGAGGAAAGGACACAATACAATACAAAAACCCAGGTCTTCAAGGCTCAAATCCCACTGCTATGTGCTGTACCACCTTAAACTGCCAAGGGAGCCATGTAAGCCAACATCAAGTAAAGCAGAGCAGAGAGACAGTGTCCTCATGAGAACATTTCAGCCTCTAGATCAGTGGTTCTCAACCTTCTGGCCCTTTAAATACAGTTCCTCATGTTGTGACCCAACCATAACATTATTTTCGTTGCTACTTCATAACTGTAATGTTGCTACTGTTATGATCGTAATATAAATATCTGATATGCAGGATGGTCTTAGGCGACCTCTGTGAAAGGGTTGTTCGACCGCCAAAGGGGTCGCGACCCACAGGTTGAGAACCACTGCTCTAGATCCAACTGTGCCTAAAGGCACAGTGGTTTAACTGCTCTGGGTCTCTGGACCCTCATTTGTAACACAGAGAAGAAGTTGATGATGATTGTATCTTTTCATGGGTTGTTGAGGATTCAATGAGTAAAAGCACTTAGCCCATAACTAGACTCATCATGAATGTTTGGCAAGTGTTGGCCCTTCCTTAAGGCAGAGTCCCCATGAGGAGGAGGAGCCCGGGCTCTGCCAGGCCCTGGCAAAATTGGCAGGATCTTCCCCACTGTGCAGCACAGAGGATGGGCAGGGCTGGGAGCTATAGGCCTGAACTACAGCCTTCATTCTGTCCTGGCCAGCACAGGGACCTGAATGAGTAGGAAGAGTACTGAGCATGGGAGGGAAGACTCAGCAGTCCTGGCCCAGGAGTGCAGTGGTGGGCTGCAATTGATGAGGAAACATGTTAAACTGGAGGTTTCTCTATCTATAATTACTCCCTTCTTCTCAGCCTTCCTAGCTCTAAAGGGCCAGTGCTCATTCAGCATTTGTTAGAAGGAAATCCAGGGTCTTCCCTGCCTACCTCCTATCAGACCTAAATTACAGTAACTGCCATTCCTTCCCCAGATGGCCACTGCAAGTCCTTTCTGCTCCACATCCACAGAGAGTGTTATATTGTAAATCAGTGAGCTGAACATAAGACACCTTAGTAAGCCAAATTAATTTGGAGTCTTTATTACGCTAGCAGTCTCAGAGGAGCTGTCTCTCAAAGTCTGAGCAAAATAGCATGGAGGAAATGTGCCCTTGACCAGAATCGAACCTGAGATCCTTCCATCTGCAGGCTGATGCTAGTCTATCCACTGAGTCAAACTGTCTAGGACTTTTATTTATTTTTAGAGAGAGTGCAAGGAAGAAGGATAGAGAGATAGAAACTGATGAGAGAGAAACATCATTGGTTGGCTGCCTCCTGCATGCTCCCTATTGGGGATCAAGCCTGCAACCCAGTCATGTGCCTTGACAGGGAATCAAACCAGTGACCTCTTGGTTCCTGGGTTGAAGCTCAACCACTGAGTCATACCAGCCAGGCAAGAAGCTCTAATTTTTCTGCACTTGGAACTGGTAGCATATAACACTGGAGCTTTCAGGGGCCATGACAGTTAGGGAGCCAGTTTAAGCTAACACCAAGAAAAGCAGAGCAGAGAGACAGTGTCCTCATGATAGCATTTGAGCCTCTAGATCCAATTGTGCCTGAAGTCCATATATCCTTGGATTTCTCAGTTACATTAGCTAATTAATCCTCTCACACTTTTTGCTTTTGCTTAAGCCAATTGGAATTGAGTTGGTGTCATTTGTACCCAAAAGAAATTTGTCTAATCCAAGAATGAAAATGTTGAAAGGACAGGGAGGAGACCCTATGGCATAGTTGTAGGGACATCCATCTAGACCAGTGGTTCTCAACCTTGGCTGCACATTAGAATCACCTGGGAATCTTTTTAAAATCCTGATTTCTGGGCCTCATCCTCCGGAAATTCTGTTTCTTTGTTATGGGGTGGGGCCACAACATTAGTAACAAAGAAACAGAATTTCCGGAGGATGAGGCCCAGAAATCAGGATTTTAAAAAGATTCCCAGGTGATTCTAATGTGCAGCCAAAGTGGAGAACCACTGATCTAGACCAAGCATGTCAAACTCAAAGGCTAACATGGGCCAAATAAACAAGTTTTAAGTTTATGTGGGCCACAAAAAAACCCCAAAGCTTCAATTTTCATAGAAATGTAGGTTTATTTCGATAGAGACATGCTGAATACAAAGAGCTAAAATAAATGAGTAATCGTTAACATAAAATAATAGAACATTGCAATAAAAATTAATATTTTTTCTTGAACATTAACTTATCAAACACAGAATAACTTCACAAATTAATAAGTGTTATGTAAATAAATCTATTTTTCTTGTTCTCCGAAAGCAAAATATTTCCTCTTGCGCACACCAAACAAGTCAGTACAAAACTATTGAGGTGATAATCTGATGCTAAAATATTTGCTGCTGGTATTAGTGGAGAGAAATGGTGGCACGTAAGGGAAATGAATGCAACATAATGATAGTAATCAGTCATTAGCGAACGTTGTAGTTTGTTATTAATAATTATATATAACAGGATATTGTAAAAATTTAGTTACGAAATTTTTATTAAAACATTTCTTACATACCGTTATATTGGCTGGGCTGCAAAAAAACTCGCTGTGGGCCGCATGCAGCCTGCTGGCTGTGAGTTTGACATGCTTGATCTAGACCAGTGGTTCTCAACCTTCCTAATGCCGCGACCCTTTAATACAGTTCCTCATGTTGTGGTGACCCCCAACCATAAAATTACTTTTCGTTGCTACTTCATAACTGTAACTTTGCTACTGTTATGAATCATAATGTAAATATCTGATATGCAGGATGTATTTTCATTGTTACAAATTGAACATAATTAAAGCACAGTGATTAATCACAAAAACAATATGTAATTATATATGTGTTTTTCCAATGGCCTTAGGCGACCCCTGTGAAAGCGTTGTTCAACCCCCAAAGGGGTCGCGACCCACAGGTTGAGAAAAGCTGCTCTAGATCTTCAAAGGGAGCCTGTCCACAGTGCTGAATTCCTATGGGTCCTACAGGACCCTGCCTTGCCTTGTTCTGTGCACAGAGGAGGCAAGGCTGAGAGGCTGGGGTGCATAAGGAGGGGAGATAGGCAATTAGATAGTATGTGCTTAACAAGGCTTCTAGAGCCTTCTTCCCTAAATGGGTAAGTTCATGCTGCTGGAGAACTACTCTATGAGCTAACTCTTCTGGAACATAGACCCTATGATCTGGAAGTATCCACCAACCTTCCTTTGTCTTCTTACCTTCTTCTTACTGGGACCATTCTTCTTTTTGAGGGGTGTATTTCAGAGGTTCAGGTAATTCAGGAGCCAGCATGATCAGCAATGGCACAGCCCACTCCTTAGCAGCTAGCCTTGTAGCTGCGTCTGCGGGACGGTTCCCTTCTGACACTGAGTCTTTTTCCTGCTGATGTCCTTTACAATGGATGACTGCTATTTCCTTGGGCTCCCAGACTGCTTCTAGTAACTTCAACATCTCATTCTGATTTTTGATTCCTTTTCCTCCGGCCATCAGGAGCCCCTTTTCCTTCTATATGGCCCCACGGATATGCAGGGTAGTGAAGGCATAGTGCGAGTCAGTGTAGTTCTAAGACTCTAAGGCCCAAAGTTCTGCCCTTTGTGCTGACCATCCTTCAGGCAGATCCTGTGCCTCTATTATTTCAAAGTTTGATACCAATGCACACCCAGCTCTTTTTCCTTCATCTAGGACTAAGTCCGAATTCTGTAGAGGCCTGTCTGTTAGACCTAGCCAGCTGGAGTAAACCTCCTCTAGGACTTCTCGGCAATCATGCTCAGGGGTTTCCTCTGATTGAGTCATTCAATAAGAGGAATCAGCCAATGTTGCCCCTTAGCTTCCATGACGGTGACAACAGCATGAGGCACTTTAACATATAAGTTCTGTCTTACCTTAGAGTGAGCTTATCTTCCTCCTTGACTAATAAGGCTGTGGCTGCAAGAGCCCTGAGGAAACCAGGTCAATCTGTTTGGAGAAGTAGGCTACTGGCCTCTGCCAGGGTCCCAACTCCTGAGTCAGAACTCCTAGGGCAGTGATGGCGAACCTTTTGAGGTCGGCGTGTCAAAATTTTGAGAAACCCTAACTTAACTCTAGTGCCGTGTCACATATAGAAATATTCATAATTTTTTTGACATTTGCAACCATAGTAAAAAAAAAGACATATTTTTATATTTATTTTATATATTTAAATGCCATTTAACAAAGAAAAATCAACCAAAAATATGTATAAAATGAACAAAAACAAAAAAACAATGTACATTTAGGAAAAAATAATAATAAAAACAATGATAATCAAATGGTGCAAAAACTAGAAATTAGTGACTTTTTTGGTGCTGAAGTTTGTCTGCTAATTCTTCGATTGCAGGTTCATACTTGGTGCACTTCAAAGCCATACAAGCGCCACTAACTTCATCTGTTAGCCGGTTTCTTTTTTTTGTTTTAATATTATTTAATGCTGAGAACAAAGTCTCACAAAAATATGTCTATGAAAAAATTGTTAGCAAAGCCATCGCTAGATTTTTTATGTCGCTAAAAGTGTCAGGTACTCTGTTCCAAGCACTCAAAATTTCTTGTTTGTAGTTGCACTCTTCTTCATTATTCAAATGATTTCGTTCCAGATTTTCAAGTTTCGACCTTAAGTCGACAAACACATGAGTCCAAATGCTACCTTGAAAATCTGCAAGTTGCATCTCTAAATCGTCAATTTGCATCCATTGGAAATCCTTTAATTCCAAAGTACTGTAAACAACTACATCCGGATATTTAATTATTTTAATGGTCTGTTCTAGGCTTCTAAATTGGTTGAATCTTTCGCTGAACTGTTCAAATAATGAGTTTAGTATATTCTGGTACATAAGTATGGACTCCATTACACTCGCTGTAGTGGCCTTCTCGAAATACTTTTTTATCCGAGGAAAATACTTATAAGTTTTAGTTTCAATATCTCGCTTGAAAATTTTAAGTTTACTTTCAAAAGGTTTGATGTACCAAACATAACGTCAATACTTTTGCCAAAACCTTGTAATTTTAAGTTCAGTTCATTCATATGAACAGAGAGATCTGTAAAAAACATCAAATTGCTGACCCACTTATGATCATTGATCTGAGGAAAGTTTGCCAGATACTTATTCTCAATAAATACCATAATTTCTTCAAAGCACTCCACAAATCGCTCAAGTACTTTACCTCGACTCAGCCATCTCACATTATTGAACATCAATAGTCCACTGTAGGTTGAATCAATTTCCTGTAAAAGTGCAGAAAATTCTCACTTGTGAAGGGGTTGAGAAACTATAAATTCACAATTTTTGTTACAACTGACATTAAATCATTCAATTCTGAGAATCCCGATTTGGCACACACACCTCCTGATGGATAATGCAATGAAAAGGTACAAGTGGATGTCTAATAGCGTCTATAAACAATTTCAGGAATCCCACATTTTTTCCCACCATATTTGGTGCCCCATCTGTCGTGACTGACACAATTTTAGAGATATCAATGTTTAGGTCACTGAATGTTTTATAACAACCTTACATATTTCGTTTCCTGATGTACTTATTGGCACTGATTCTAACCTTATCAACTCTTCTCTCATTGTGAGACCATCAGAATATCTAGCAATAATGGCCAACCAAGCATTTGATGTGACATCAGTAGTTTCATCAAGAGAAATCGAAAAATATTTACAACTATTTACATCTTTTTTTAATTGATGTTGTACATTTTTGTTAAGATCTATTATTCTGTCTTTGATAGTATTTCTACTGAGTGGTAACTCAGAAATTCTTTTAATAATATCATCTTTCTTTTTTTTATTAAATCTTTATTGTTCAGATTATTACAGTTGTTCCTCTTTTTTCCCCCCATAACTCCCCTCCTCCCAGTTCCCGCCCCACCCTCCGCCCTCACTCCCCACCCACTGTCCTCATCCATAGGTGCACGAATTTTGTCCAGTCTCTTCCTGCATCTCCCACACCCCTTTCCCCCCCAAGAATAGTCAGAAAATTCCCTTTCTATGTCCCTGATTCTATTATGATCACCAGATTATTTATTCACTTGATTCTTAGATTCACTTGTTGATAGATGCATGTTTGTTGTTCATAATTTGTATCTTTACCTTTTTCTTCTTCTTCCTCTTCTTAAAGGATACCTTTCAGCAGTTCATATAATCCTGGTTTGGTGGTGATGAACTCCTTTAGCTTTTCCTTATCTTTGAAGCTCTTTATCTGACCTTCAATTCTGAATGATAGCTTTGCTGGATAAAGTAATCTTGGTTGTAGGTTCTTGGTATTCATCACTTTGAATATTTCTTGCCATTCCCTTCTGGCCTGCAAAGTTTCTGTTGAGAAATCAGCTGACAGTCGTATGGGTATTCCCTTGTAGGTAACTGAGTTTCTTTCTCTTGCTGCTTTTAAGATTCTCTCTTTGTCTTTTGCTCTTGGCATTTTAATTATGATGTGTCTTGGTGTGGTCCTCTTTGGATTCCTTTTGTTTGGGGTTCTCTGCGATTCCTGGACCTGTAAGTCTATTTCTTTCACCAGGTGGGGGAAGTTTTCTGTCATTATTTCTTCAAATAGGTTTTCAATATCTTGCTGTCTCTCATCTTCTGGCACCCCTATAATTCTGATGTTGGTACGCTTGAAGCTGTCCCAGAGGCTCCTTACACTATCTTCGTATTTTCAGATTCTTTTTTCATTTTGCTTTTCTGGTTGGGTGTTTTTTGCTTCTTCGCATTTCAAATCTTTGCCTTGATTCTTGCGCTCCTCTGGTCTGCTGTTGGGAGTCTGTATAATATTCATTATTTCAGTCCGTGTATGCTTAATTTCTAGTTGGTTCTTTATCATAACATCGAGGGTCTCATTAGATTTCTTGAGGATCTCACTACATTTATCGGCGGCTTCTAGACAGTTCTTAAGAGACCTTAAAAGTGTGATTCTGAACTCAATATCCTCCATTGACAGTTTTGTCCTGTTTCTTTGTCTCCGCATTTTTTATGCTTTCTTGGTGCACCCCCTAGTGGTCTTTGTGCGCAGTCTTGTTGTAGTTAAGCCTTGATTGTTATTGGCAATACCGGGGGTGATTTGACCTCCAGGCTAACTGGCTATGAGAGTCCGCTGTGTCTGCAGTGGGAGAGCTTCTGTGCTGGATCTCTAGGGCGGTGCTAATCTAGCATTTGCCTGAGGCTATCCATCAAATGGCTCTGCGCAGAGCTTGGGCGGGGTGGGTCCCTGGGGATCTACAGGGCTGGCCGGAGCGAGCAGTTATGGCTGCTCTCAGTTCTGTCCCTAGGGGCTCTGCCTCACAGAGTCCCAGCAACCACTGCAAACCTCGGAGAGAAAGCTGCCTTCAAGTTCCGACCGAAGCCAGACAGTCCTGCTTCTCCCGTTTGAGTCTGGGTCCCTAGAGACTCGCCCGGATCTGGAGCTCAGAGTCTGAAACTCCCTCCTGATTGAAAACAACAACCGCACCCTCCACCTCCAGGCCACTCCGCGTGCACTCCGCACCTTAGTATTTCACTTCAGCACTGCGCCTCCTCTGAGTCTGGGTATGATATTCTCTTTCCTCCTAGTTGTAGAATTTCCACTCAGCCAGCCTTCCTGTGGTTCTGGATGATGTCTGTTCCATCTTTTAGTTGTTTTTTGAAGTGGTTGTTCGAGGCAGCAATCTCCGGCGTTAACCTATGCCGCCATCTTGGTTTCTCTCTGTCCAATAATATCATCTTTATTTTTCATATTGTGAAATAGAGCTGGTGCACATCTTAGAAATGTTTCCTTAATAAAGTCTCCGTCTCTGAGGGCTTTTCCATGCTGAGCTATGGAGTAAGCAATATAGTAACTTGTTGATGTTAAATTTGTAGAGCATCTTACAAATTTAATGATGGAATTTGATTGACTTTTATAGAGGTGTAGCTGCCTAGAAATTTATTCCTTCCTTCCATCGATACTTTTTTTCAAGAGCTGACAATGATTAGTTTCAAAATGTCTCTTTACATTCCTCGTTCTGCTTATTGCCATTTCATTACACAGTATGCACAATGATCTGTTGTTTCTGTCGACAATCACGCACATCTCGGTCCATATGTCTTGAAAGGGTTGACTACTGCTACTTCCACTTCCTTTATCATTCAATCTTGCTTTTTTATTTTGTTGATTCTCCATCACAAGGCTGCAAAAATAAGTAAATATAAACCATGGCATTTCTATAAAAGGTTGATAGGTTTCTTATTAACTTTTTGCAGTGTTGTTGCACTGACTCCTGGTGCAAAACAATTCAATGATAGTATGTATAACCAACAAATATATGGTGCTATAATCAATTATCTGACATGCAGAATGTCTCATCGAGCACTGTTGCACTGTATATCTTTTTCTTCTAACCCTCCCACTCCTGTCTCCTAATGAACATGGCGATCAAATGCGTCTGTTTGCCAAATGCACCCGAACACACGGGAAGCTTATCTGAGGCACATGTTGACAATAACGAGGCCATTTCCAGAATTGGGCATTTTGTCACTCGAGTAAAAATAAAATGTCATGAGTAAAGATTAATCTCTTTATAGTGCAATTCTTAACCTTTTTATATTAATGTCAATATTGGAACAATGTATCTTGGATGTTTTCACTATGTATCTTTGCTATGCAACACCGATGTACATGTTTACATCCGGTTTTAGAATTGCATTATTGATCATGAGTAACGTGAGTAATAATATTACTCGAGTGATGCCCAACCCTGGCCGTTTTGAGAGACAAATATTTGAATTATGCCATTTTTTGTCTGTGTCGATGCGTGTCACTCAAAATGAGTTCATAGGTTCGCCATCACTGTCCTAGGGTTACCCTGTTGTAAAGTCCCCGAGTCACATCTAGGAGCCCTAGGGCCAGTGCCTCAGTGAGCTTTTCCTTTATGGTTGTGAAGGCCTTTTCCTGCTCAGGACCTCAGTTAATGGGTGCCTGTGGGAAGCTGCCTATTGTCTTCTCTAGCAGAGAGGTGTGGGCAAGGAGCTTGGAATGCTCGTGACCCTTGAAGCCCTGGCAAAGGTCAGGGCTATGTACCCACTGTTCAGTCCAGACAATGGTAGCTGAAGAAACTTCCCCACCAGATAGTCATGTAATTCCTTACTGATAAGATCAGGGGTCCTCAAACTTTTTAAACAGGGGGCCAGTTCACTGTCCCTCAGACCGTTGGAGGGCCGGACTATAGTTTAAAAAAAAACTATGAACAAATTCCTATGCACACAGCAGTGGCAAAAACACCCGGCGGGCCGGATAAATGTTTTCGGCTGGCCACATGTGGCCTGCAGGCCGTAGTTTGAGGACTCCTGGATAAGATTGTCTGTTACTGGAACTTGCCTGCCTAAGGCCTATAGGTGTATCCCAAACTGAATAAAAGGATGGCAAGGCCTGAGCACAAACGGAGCCCATCCTCTTGGGATGGGCTCTTGCCTGGCCCCCCAATTTCCAAATTATTATTTCTTGTCTCATCTCTTTCATTTGTGTGTGGCCCCTCTTCCAGAGCCCAAACCCTGAACCACATGGGACATGGGGGGACATTCACATCTGGTACCTCAACAGGAAATCTGGAAGAGAAGACTTCGCCTAGAGTGAAAAACGATGATTTATTCAACCAATAGGTGGGGGCACGGGATAGGTGTGGATATTCACTGCACGCAAAGCACACGGATGTTAGGTCAAAGGGGAGCCCAGGAGCCCATACATACCACCGCAAAGCAGATGGTGGTAGAGATAATGGACCCCTCCCTGGAATCCATAACGACCCCCACACAGATACTGGCCCCTTCCTGGAATCCATGAAGACCCCCGTGGCGGGAACTTCCTCAGCTGAATACCGTGAGGACCCTCGTGGCGGGAACTTCCTCAACTCATGCCCCCACCCCTCACCAAACACCTGTATAAAAAAGAAATGCCTCCCTCCTTGTTGGTGCAAATCCACTGGCCCTGCCTTTGGGGCCCTTGGGTCTCGCCCGAGAACTAGAATTAAAACCTTCTCTTTTCCCTTTTCTGACTGGCTTGATTCTCTTTTGTTTCCTGCGTCAAGAACCTAACAAGGCCTGCTGTAGAAATCTCAATCTGTAAGTAGAATGGGAATGTGTTTCTTCTTAGCCAGGCTAATGGGGCAGAGCTCATCAAAAGGGGAGAAACTTTATTGTCGGCTTTTGGTCTGTATGCTTAAGTATAAAGGTATTAAAGTTTCAGAAGGTATTCTCTTACAGTTTTTGCATGATGTTATAGAACTGAAAGGGTGAGGGCTAGGCCCTCCATCTTACCCTGGATCCTCCATTTTTGGGCAGCAGCCTTAGCCATGTGCTCGGCAAGGAGCTTCTTTCCAGAAGCCCAAGCCTCTGCTAGCCATACCTAGGATTTCTTTAAACTAACCAATGATAATCAAGGGAAGTGCGCGCCTTAGATATGACCACATCCTGTGTAGCAAGACACCGACTTGCGCCTGGGCAATTGGCAGGGCCCACAGTCCTTTCTCCTCCCCTTACTCCACCCCACTATAAAACACCTCTTCCCACAGGGCTAGCTCTCTCTCTGCCGCTGCATCGGTGAGTGTGGTCGGGGAGCCGAGCTAGCTCGAATAAAGACTCTTGCTTTTGCATTGGACTCGGCTGGCTCCCTGGTGGTCTTTTGGGGATCTTGAAACCTGGGCATAACAAGAACATAAGCCTTGGTTTCCTGAAAAAGGTACATTAGATTCTGAGTGTTGGGAAAGAGTGGGTCAAAATTTGAAAAAAGCTCAGCAGCAGGGAAAGAACTTGCCTCCAAACTGTTTCACCTTGTTAAACACGGTATTTCATTTGCTAGAGCCTTTAAGAGAGGCCAAGGAGGATAAATCTCCTCCCCTTACACCCTCCACTCCTAAAGAAGAGCAAAAAGAAAAGAAAAATTGGAGGAATGGCCTTCATGGCCCCCTCCACCTCCATGTCCTAATCCTGAAATGTTTAATTCACCGTTAATAGAATCACCTGTGCAAAGAGCTATCTGAGAGGGATTACAGGAGAAATTATGAATAATATTTCTGAAGCATTCTTAGCTCATTATGATTGGTATTCTCTGGCTCTTGCAACTCTGGATGGAGGAGATTATTTACTATGGAAGGGAGAATTTTTGGAGAAATGTCAGGAGCAAGCCCATGCAAACCACGGACGGAATGCTCAAATAACTTATGAAAAGCAAGCAGGAGGTGGGGGAAGGGAGACACATGGCAGTCCTGTCCCTCTCTCAAGTGTGCTAGAAAAGTCCCCTTCTTGCCATGGAAAGTTTTACAAAAATTTGCCAAAGAAAATGGTTTAAGATAATTATAATTGAATTTAAATCTCAAAAAAATTGTTGAAACATAAATAAATAATATCTACACTAATAAAAGAGAAACATGCAAATTGGTGTCACTCCACTACCCTTCCCATTGGCTAATCAGGGCGCTATGCAAATTAACTGCCAGCCAAGATGGCGGCCGGCAGCCAGGCAGATTGAAGCAAACATGAGGCTTGCTTGCTTCAGTGACGGAGGAAGCCAACGTTCCTGCCTGCCGCTGTAGGCCTCTGAACTTGCAGTTTGAAACATTGTTACAATGTTACCCTGAAGGGTGTGTGACCAGCTGCAAACAGCCATCAGCCCCTCACCCAGGCTGGCCAGGCACCCAAGCGGGGCCCCCGCCCTGATCCAGGACACCCTTCAGTACAAACAAGCTGGTCCCCACCCGTGCACCAGGCCTCTATCCTATATAGTAAAAGGGTAATATGCCTCCCAGCACCGGGATCAGCAAAGCCATGAGGCCTCCCGGCACCAGGATCAGCATGACAGGCAGCACCCAAACCCCCTGATAGCCCTGTGGCTCTGTGTGTGACAGGGGGCAGGGCCACAACCTCCCTATCCGCCTTGCTCTGTTTCTGACAGGGGAAGGCGCCCTAACCCCTGATCAGCCCTGCTCTGTGGGTGATAGAGGGCGACACCCCACGGGCCCTGCTCTGTGTGTGATGGGGTAGAGCCATAACCTCCCCATCGGCCCTGCCCTGAGTGTGATGAAGTGTGGCACCCCAACCCCCTGATCCGCCCTGCTCTGTGTGTGACAGGGTACGGAGCCCCAACCCCCCTGATGGTCCCTGCTCTGTGAGTGACAGGCGGCAGTGCCCCAACCCCCTCATTGGCCCTGCTCTGTGCATGACAGGGGGTGGCATCACAACCTCCCCATTGACCCTGCCTTGAGTGTGACAGGGGGCAGTGCCCCAACCCCCCAATCAGCCCTACCCTGAGCGTGACTGAGGGTGGCATCGCAACCTCCTGATCCGCCCTGCTCTGTGCATGACGGGGTGATGCCCCAACTCCCCAATCGGCCCTGCTCTGAGCCCAATCATGGGCTGCACCTAGGGATTGGGCCTGCCCTCTGCCACCTGGGAGCAGGCCTAAGCCAGCAGGCATTATCTCCCGAGGGGTCCCAGACTGCGAGAGAGCACAGGCCGGGCTGAGGGACCCCCTCTTCCCCCTGAGTGCACAAATTTTTGTACACTGGGCCTCTAGTATTAATTATAAAGGTCCAGTAGCCTGGGGGGGAGGCCAGCTGCACCTCTCTAATGGAGGAAGGGGCTAGTCCCCCTTCCCCCAGCAGAAAAAATATGGTCATTTTAAAATCAAGCGGCTAGGCCCTCGCCAGCCAAAAACATAAGTTTCCTGCCAGTAGCAACTTCTAAAGACAAGCTTGCTTCCTGGCTTCCCTTCCTTGGGGCTGGTCACATTTCCAGCAAAAAGAATGTAATTAATTTGCATTTGTATGACTACCAAACTCTAGCAGCTTAATCTAAGAAATGCTAAATATTTGACTTGCCAGCTCTAAAAGTTCAAGGTTCAAATTAAATTGGGGGAAATTATGTAGTTGTGGTAACTCAATGCATATAGTATGGAAATTTATTTTATATTTATTTGATGGTCTTTCTAAGTTAAATTTCAAGGCTTTAACCCAGGGATAATTTTGGAGCATTATCTCAATTCCTTAAGGTTCTGCTTTCCAGCATATTTGGCTCACATAAACTCACAAAAATTCTTTACAGGTTTCAATGGTTTTTTGGGTGGTTTGTTTTTTGGGTTGTTTTTTTTTACATTAACATTACTTGGCATAGTCACAGCAGGATTCCAAAGAAACTCACCAGAACCATCCCTTGGACTTGGACTTGATGCTAGGATCCAGCAAAGGGCCCATTAAGCCCACTGGTTCTCTACCCATTGAGTGAATGTGGGTGAGTTGTCTCTTGGATCCAGGACCTTCCCTTGCTTTGGTAGAGGGTCAGACTTTATTTAAGCTGTGTTTTAAAATCCTCGAGGTGGAACAAGGATTGACAGAACTCCAGTTTAAGGGTTGACAGAACCCAGGCTAAGGTAGGACTGGTAAAAAAAAAAAAAAAAAAAAAAAAAAAGTGGCTGGTTTTGATTTTGGCTTTTCAATTGGAATTGCTGAGAGTCTGAGCAAAAATAACCTTTGCCGTATAAATGAGCTGAATTCATTCAGCTCCAAAGATAAAGGGGCAACTTTTTTTTAGAATAGTCTGATTCTGGGGTATTCTTAGGTGACTAAGAATCTTTGTGGAGGTGTCAAATGCAGGAGCCCCACAGGGAAGTCCCAAAGCAACTATAATTAACTAAATCATCTAAGGGGCCACCATAAGGCTTGGTCTGCCAGGGCCCCAAACCTTCCCTGTGGTTTTAGACACCCGGGAGAGAAACTGAGGTCACATTTGACCCACTACATAACATGTCTAGAAAGTTTGCTCAGACTACAGATATCAAAAAAAAAAAAAATTTAACATGGGAAATTGTGCCTCCAAGGCCAGAAGCTCCCAAGACCCCAGCCCTCATCTAATACTCCTGATAGGAAGCCTTTACTTGCAAGTGCTTTACAGAAATGGGAAAATGTAACTGAAGCATGGTAGCAACCATGTTTGGGTAAATGTTTAATATTTTAACCCTCCTGACTTGGCTTCTGTCATTATTTGCTTGTTAAAATAATAGAAAAGTTAATTTGATTTTCTGAATTATATAAATCATCCCATTCGATTGAATACCTTATTGATTGTAATGTGAATACCCCACTGGTTGTGGTCATACTGGTTTTAGAAAGCACATTCTTCTGTACCTGGGAACCAGGACAGCACAATTATCCTAAATTGCCTCAATGGCCACAGATAATGCATTCCGGTTGACTCAGTGGTCCCAAGACCCAAGGGCTCTAGATAATGTGTTTCTGTCAACTCAGTTGTCCCAAGACCCAGGGCTCCAGATAATGTGTTTCCGTTGATTCAGTGATCTGGAAACCGAAAACTATAATTTAACTAACATGCTTAAGTCTGCTTCTGTAAACTGCTTTTTTGCAAACCAGGTTCCTCATTCCAAACCTTGGGATGTAATCAATACCTTTGTGATCTTTGCCTATATAAATCTGGTGGTGGTGCTGGGGAGGGGACTGAGAGATTTGGAGTGCATGGCCCCCTCGTAGTCCCGGATTTGCAATAAATGTGACTCCTTAATTTGACTTCTTCAGGCGTCCTTGTGTGATTTGCAGGGTACATTACAACATAACTAGAAAACATTAACTGAGAAATGGCCAAAATGCAGTGTGTTTGGGGTACCTATGTTAATATTTTGCATGCAGAAATTAGAAAAATGCCGACCATGAAATTAAACTGAATGCCTATATGGGAAGCATAGCTTGATTTGGAAATTAGAAGCTTCTAAGGAAAAGCATAGAAAATAAATTTCTTCCAATAAGATGGAAATTAAAAAAAAATTTTTTAGAGACTGTCTCAGAATTATTCTGAAGTTAATAAATGTCTACACCCCATTTTTCCCCATAGGAAGCATGCCTCTGATTTATCTTCATAGATTTCACCAGACAAAGGGAGGTTGAGGCAACTGGAGAAGACCCCAGGCAATTTTTATTTTTATTTTTATTTTTTGAATAGTCCATTGGGGATATACTGAAATTCTAGAGAGGGGCAGTTCCTGAACCAGGGACAAACGACATTGCTTTGGTAATTTTTAATGCTGGACATTCTCTGGTGTAAACTTTTTAGTGTGTTCTGTGCACCTGTATAAAAGTGTTGATGTTTTTGTTTCTCTTTGTTGTTGTTCAATTTGTTTAAAGAAGAGGCAAGTGGGGTTGAAAGTGTGAGAGAAATTGCAAGAACGTCCCAGCAACTGCTGAGAATTTTTCATCTTGGGGGTTCTTCTTGCTCTCCCTCTCAGTGTTCAGCCACCAGAAACAGCTAGTGAGATTTCTGTTTGTCTGCAATATAATTTTGACTGTTTATCTTTTAGGGATTTTGGTTTGCTCTTCCCTTGTTTACTGTGAGAATAAACAAATCATCTTTTCTGTCATAGAACAGTTTAGACACCCACCATTTTAGACTGCCTGACTTGGCAGCCGCCATGTTGGCCACATCACTTGCCACTCCCTTGGCTGCCACCATCTTGAAACAGCAAAGGCCAGCCCTTCCCTTTGAATTAGCCAATCGGGAAAGCCCATGCACCTGAGCTCCAATCAAGAGCAACGGAGAGTTCACGTGCATTGTTAAGGCATCTGCTTCAGAAAGGAACTCCCAAAGATTCAGAGTCAAGTTCAAACAGGAAACTCTCAGGGGAGTAGCATGTGTCCAGTCAGGGACATCGGGCAAGCCAAGAGTCATAATCCCTTAATATATGTAAATAAACCAAAGGGGATACTCTTTAACAATATAATTCTAAGCTTAATAAAAAGGAAAATTTTGAAAACTTTGAAATCTCTTCTGCTAATATTTACAGGGTAAACTAAAGATTGTTGTTAAAATACTAAATCTGACAATAATTACAGTCACCATAAATGAAAAATCACTTGAAATATATGGCTTTGCGGCAGTATTTGTTAAAATCTCAAAAAGCAACCATGTTTATTACATTTATTGCTTGATGTAAAAAAGAAAGAAAAGTGTCTGGAAGGAAATAAAAAGAGGTTTCCTTCAAATGTCTAACTGTAATTAAACGTCAATATATTGGGCCTCATTAGCTAAAGTAAGTAATTTGAGTTTTTGCCTCCCTAAACAAAATTTATGTAAAGTTACCCAAAGACTAATAGCAGAAATTTAATTAATGTCATTTACTGTCCATAACTTAGGACAAGTAAAGTTAAAACATAAATCTTATTTCAGATTGATTTAAATTGGCTAATTAAAATGAATATTCAAAAAAACTTTGTTGTACTGGGCAGGAAACTGTTCCTGAAGCATTAACTAATTTTTCACTAATAGTTCATCTCATAGTAAACTTGCTTAACATGCAAAGAATACAAAGCAATCATATTTCTGTGCATAAAATTAAAAAGTGATCAAGACTGCATAGCAAGATTTCCAAAAGCCTCTTAATATTATTTAAATCAAAAAAAGAAGGGGGAGAGTAGGATAATCCCCTGTGAGTAAATTACATCAAAAAAAATTTTACTTTAAAAATTATTTTTCACTTGTAATGCTGAAAACAAGACACCCATGAAAACAGACATGGTGTCAAAATAAGCCAAAGAATAATGGTTTAGGCACAATGAAAAGATAGGATCACAAGTCTAGTTTATAGAAAAGACTAGAGGCCTTGTGCACAAAAATTTGTGCACTCGGAGGGGGGGAGAGGGGGTCCCTTAGCCCGGCCTATGCCCTCTCCCAGTCTGGGACCCCTCAGGAGATAACGACCTGCTGGCTTAGGCCTGCTCCCAGGTGGCAGAAGGCAGGCCTAATCCCTAGGTGCAGCCCCTGGTCGGGCTCAGAGCAGGGCCTATTGGGGAGTTGGGGTGCCACCCCCTGTCATGCACAGAGCAGGGTGGATTGGGAGGTTGTGATGCCACCCTCAGTCACGCTCAGGGTAGGGCTGATTGGGGGGTTGGGGCACCGCCCCCTGTCACAAACAAGGCAGGGTCAATGGGGAGGTTGTGATGCCACCCCCTGTCATGCACAGAGCAGGGCCAATGAGGGGGTTGGGGCACTGTCCCCTATCACTCACAGAGCAGGGCCCATCAGGGGGGTTGGGGCTCCATACCCTGTCATGCACAGAACAGGGTCGATCAGGGGGTTGGGGAGCTCCCCCCTGTCACTCACAGAGTAGGGCCGATAGGGGAGTTGGGGCACCGCCCCCTGTCACACACAGAGCAGGGCTGTTCAAGGGTTGGGGCGCCACACCCGGTCACACTCAGGGCAGGGCCGATGGGGAGGTTATGGCTCTACCCTGTCACACACAGAGCAGGGCCCATTGAGGGGTTGGGGCGCCTTCCCCTATCACAAACAGAGCAGTGCAGATAGGGAGGTTGTGGCCCTGCCCCCTGTCACACACAGAGCCGCAGTGCGATCAGGGGGTTTGGGCGCTGCCCCCTGTCATGCTAATCCTGGTGCCGGGAGGCCTCGCGGCTCCGCTGATCCTGGTGCTGGGAGGTATATTACCCTTTTACTATATAGGATAGAGGCCTGGTGCACGGCTGGGGGCCGGCTGGTTTGCCCTGAAGGGTGTCCTGGATCAGGGTGGGGGTCCCCACTGGGGTGCCTGGCCAGCCTGGATGAGGGGCTGATGGCTTTTTTCAGCTGGTCACACACCCTTCAGGGCGGGGGTCCCCACTGGGGTGCCTGGCCAGTCTGGATGAGGGGCTGATGGCTTTTTTCAGCAGGTCACACACCCTTCAGGGCGGGGGTCCCCACTGGGGTGCCTGGCCAGTCTGGGTGAGTGGCTGAGGGCTGTTTTCAGGCTGGCGGGTGACTGAAGCTCCCAACCGCTCCTTTTTTTCTTTTCTTTTTTATTCTGGGCCAGCTTTAGCTCTGAGGCTTGGCTCCAGCTCTGAGGCCTCTGCTGCTGAAAGCAGGTATCTGGTTTGTTTGGGTTCTATAATCAAAACACTGTTTCAACTCCAGCTCTGAGATCCTGGCTGGCTGAAAACAGGTTTCTGGGGTTTTGTTTAGCTTCTATATTTGTCACAATGTTTCAAACTGCAAGCTCAGAGCCCGGCAGCGGCAGGCGGGGAACATTGGAGTCCTCCGTCACTGAAGCAAGCAAGCCTCATGTTCGCTTCAAGCTGCCTGGCTGCCAGCCGCCATCTTGACTGGCAGTTAATTTGCATATCGCCCTGATTAGCCAATGGGAAGGGTAGTGGAGGTATGGCTAATTACCATGTTTCTCTTTTATTAGATAGGATTTCTTTATTAACCTTTGGTCGAGAATATGTTTGTATATTTCCAGAAAACTCCTCCAAGCCCATTGGGATTCTGCAACAATGAATCCGAGAGAGGAACTGACAACATGCTGAAGACAAGAGGAGAAACAGTCGAGAGATGGAGATGATGAAGACACCTTGCCATACTAGCAGTCAGCAGCAGTGCATCTCTGCAGGTTGCCCAGGATCAAGCCAGAGAAGCTCAGACCTGCATTGCCACCAATTGCCCACCATCCAGAATAGCATATCATTACTGGCATGTACACATGAACTGTTGGACATTGAAATTGGGACTCAAAAAACTGTTGGCCTAGAAAGAAACTTACTATAAACTGATTCTTGGATGCCTGGCTGCAATTTAAAAAGGACGCGAAAGAATTTAACCCCTTCCACTGGATATGCTTGCATTTGCCTCTCAGTGTAACCACTATTTCTTGTCTCATTTTTGTTCTCATATGTTTCTTTCTAGTCTGCAGATGCAGAATGAAGAGTCTTAAAAGGACTCAAGCCCTTCAGGCAGCATTCACCTTTCAAGATTGTTTAAGGAAAAGAAAACAAGTTGTGGGAAGCCGCCTATTGTCTTCTCTATCAGAAAGGTGTGGACAAGGAGCCCAGAATGCTGGTGACCCTTGAAGCCCTGGCAAAGGTCAGGGCTATGCACCCACTGTTTAGTCCAGACAATGGTAGTGGAAGAAACTTCCCCACCAGATAATCATGTAATTCCTTACTGATAAGATTGTCTGTTACTGGAACTTGCCTGCCTAAGGGCTATAGGTATATCCCAAACTGAATAAAAGGATGACAAGGCCTGAGAACAAATGGAGCCCATCCGCTCGGGATGGGCTCTCACGTGGCCCCCCAATTTCCAAATTATTATTTCTTGTCTAGTCTCTTTCATTTGTGTGTGGCCCCTCTTCCAGAGCCCGAACGCTGAACCATGTGGGACATGGGACATTCACAGGTGCCATTTCCTTTTCTTTTAAGGCTTCATAGAGTGGCTTAGCTAGATCTGAAAATCCTGGGATCCAAGTTTGACAGAACCCTGCTGCCCCTAGGAATTCCCCAATCTGTCGCCAGGTGCTGGGGACTGATATGGCACATAAAGCAGCTTCCTTTCAGTGCCCAGTCTTCGTTTCCCTCGGGTGATTTGAAAACCTAGGTATTTGACTTCCTCTGACAGATTTGAGCCTTCCTTTTGGACACCCAGTAACCTGTTTCACTTAAGAGTCTTAGAAGATCTCATGTTCCTTCCCAACACTGAGTTTGCGTGGAACTAGCCAGTAGGAGATCGTCTATATATTGGAGTAGAATGCACCCCTAGTCCTTTCCTGGAAATTTGGACAAATCTGATGCTAGTGCTCCATAAAAGAATCGGGGAGGTCTTGAATCCTTATAGCAGTCTGGTCCAGGTGCACCCTTCCTTAGCCCCTGTGGTTTGGTTTTCCCACTCAAAGGCAAACAGAGGCTGACTGGAGGGTGCCAGCTGAAGGCAGAAAAAGGCCATCTGCCCAGACAAGTGGGAATTCCTTCTCTAGTTCAGGCTTTAATGGCTCTGCCCATTAGACTAGAGGGACTGGGCATTCTGGAAAATACAGGAATTTATGAACCACCTGGTGGCCACCTAGCCCACATCGGCGGGGGCAGCAGAATGGTCTGCAGCTGTGGTTCCTGGTAGCTCTGATAATGGTGACCTTCCGTCCGAGAGGGGAGATATTTTCTGAGTAACTACTGAGTGCTCTGCCCCTGTATCAACCATTAAGTTCACATTCTGGCCCCCAATTTTCATTTTGACCATGGGCTCATGGGGCCCCAGCTAGAAAGAGCCTGGTCTGTCCTAGTCGGAGTCAGCTGCCGCTAATCTGATGAGGTCTGCCTCAGGTGGCTCTGGCTGATAGTGGCTGGGTGGTTTGGATGGCCTTGCCTGCTTATTCTGGCAGCTCAGACATTCATTCTTCCAGTGTCCTAATCCTTTACAACAGGCACACTGGTCCTGTTTAAGATCCGTCCTTCCTTTTTCTGACTTGGTTCATTGCTGTCTCCCTTTCTTTCCTGCCTGAGGATTCTGGGAGTTAGTTTCTATGACAGCCACAGTGATCAGGGTTGCTTGCAATCGACCCAGGTGGGCTTATGGTCTGAAAAATTGGGCTTGTAGGAAGGCGGAAGGTGGTGGTGTATCTAAACTTCCCTGACCAGGCAAAGGAGCACTGGGTGCCACTTGAGGCCCATATAGAGATAGTAAAACTGGCGGCACTTCCTCAGGGGGTTCCTGTAGAACAGAGGGCTGAGCTTCCTTGTGAGGGACCTGCTTCTGTTCTCCTGCAACTAAAATCTTACTCTGTCCCTTCTTACACACACAGAGTCGGATCCAAGGAGGCCTGTCCCAAGCTATTTCTAGCCATTGAGCTATGTAAGAAAACTGATCAGGATGACCAGGGTCACCCGTGATGACCCATGATCAGGGTCCTGACAGTTGGGACAACTAGGATTCTCTCTGAGGGCCAACCCACACCATAGGCTGGCCATTCTAATTCACAGAATTTTCTTAACTTCCAGGGAACTCGATTCACACTATAATCCCCAGCAAATTCTTTCTGTAATACCCAATATTCTACATATTATAACTAATAAATATTGGTTATAATTATATTTGACAAAGGTGCCTATGTACCTTCAGTACAAAATTTTCCTTCATGAAAGAAAATAAACATTTGAGGCATTTCAGAGCCTATTGGGATGATTTAAAGGCAATTCTAGGTCAAGAGAAGAGTTTCTTAAAATTTAAACTCTTGAAGGATTGTCAAACTTGATTTTACAAAAAGATTATATTTCAAAGTGTATTAGAAACAAACTTTCTTATAACTTTCAGAAATAACCAGCTTTAAAAACTACCTTATTTCTTCAAAATGCATTTTTATGCCTATGCTTTCTCTATTTCACCAAAGCCATACTTTCCTTCTAGTTAGAATTCATAACCTTAATTTTTAGGTGACATGTAAATAGTTAACATTCCTCAGATTAGCAATGCATTTATATTTTAGGAGAGATTTCAAATAAATACAAGACTTATTTATTAACAGGTTTAACTTCATCCTCTAGATTCTCCAGAGCAGGTACACTCAGATTAATTAATGCTTCAGTATCATTTAACCCAACAATGCTAAAAAGCTTTTAAGTTATCAAAGACATTGGAAAATTATGTATAGGCCTATATTTATAAACCAGTGAAGAGTAAACTGAAGTCTGTAAAATATATACAGACTGAAATCTCACTAGCATAAACTAGACTTTCTCGTGGCTGAAATGCCGACAGGGAGATCAGGGAGAGTCCCCAAGAACAAATGTTCTTGGCAGCTGCTGGGACTCTTCTGCAGTCCCTATCATGTGTTCAGTCTTACTACACATAAATGGGTTTCCCAAAGCAGGACTTGCACCATCTTCAAACAAATTAAACAAACAACAAAAAGACCTAGAATTTCAACAGAAACACTCCGTCTGTCTGGCGATTCTCCTGGAGGAGACAAAGGTGCCTCTTGACATTCACATTCACACACCAGTCAGTCCTCCCTGGGAAGTCTCAAAACAGAGGCAGATAAACTACCTAGGAGCTCCATAGTCAGTCAGTTAGAGCAAACAGAGGCAGATAAACTGTCTCAGAGGTGATCAGCCAGCCTCTTCTGTCCCGAAAGACAGGCCTAAACTCAGACTATTCCCGGGAAAACTTACCAGTCAGATGTAACCGTTGTCCAGAAATGTGTTTCCTGCCTCAGTAAGTTTGCTGGAGTGCAGAGTTAAAGCAAGTCTGGGCCCCACGAATCCAGGAACTGGTGCATGTGCCGGTGGCACCCTCCCAGAGTTTCAGTGCTCCGAAAGAATGCCCCAGAGTCTGCTCTTGTCAGCAGTGTTCCCAAAAGCCAGTGCAGCTGATGCTTCATGGTCAGGGAACCACAATGTTGTGGCTAATGACCCAGGAGAATGACAACCAGCACCCAGAGGAATCAGGAAGGTAAACCTTTATTATGCAGCACTGCTAATCCAGGGACTTTGATCCAAAGCCAGAACTGACAATGTGCCCATTCCACCCTGCCCTGGTTCTATTTTTCTGAGACTCAAATGGGAGGATAAGTGATTTTTATTTGTGTGGAATTACATCCCTGAGTTTCCAAAGTCCCATTCCAGTCATAGAAGAAGTAGCTCTCTAGTGAGTCTAAAGCTTTACTTCCTGGTGAAGATTACCATATGACATGCCTATAATATTCAGCCTTACCTTTTCTCCTTTCCAGTTAATTATAATGGTATCCCCCCCCCCCCGCCCCCTGATTGAAAAGGAACCTCTTGTAATTTTACAAAGGAGGAATGAATGGTCTCCATCTTCTTATAACTATTTCCTACTGTCAAGGGGCATGCTCCTGCCTATCCCAAGCCTGAGAGGTTTACTCTAACAGAGGAAGGAGGGAGCAAAAGGGAAGAAAAATTCTACAAAATCTAGTTCAGTCCAGTGAGCCTTGGAGGTGACATAGGTGATGTCCAGGGGATGGTGCTGCTGGACAAGCTGGCATCCTTGTTTTATTCTAGAAATGACAAACTTGACAAGAAAGTTAAAAGACAATTCAGAAGTCAGGAGATTTATAGCAACTAAAGGTCTAGTGAGAGGTAAAAACCCATATGATAAGGAGAACGATTAACTTACAGTATCCCCGATTAGGTTGGAGGAGTGGCTTCCCTGGAGGCAGGTATGCTGTACCTGTCTGAAGCCCTTCTCTTCACCATACTTAACCCAAACTAAGTTAAGAGAAATATTTTAAGGTTCCCTCATGAGAAACTTTGGGCCTTTTTTGTTTGAACCATTTGGGCAGAAAAGGGAAAGCAGTTTCAAGTGGAACCAATAGACCATCCATGTTTCATTGACTCAACCATAGTCCAAACTGTTGAGTTTCATTTTCAGGACAGATTAATGCAGATGGCTTCTACAATGAGGCTTATATTGTGTGTATAATCAGTCAGGTAAATAAGAACATAGGCATACATTCTATGAGAACAGAAGGAAACAAAACAGAGGTTAATGCAAACCAGTTGAGATTTCCAGATGCAAGGCTTTAGCTGGAATGAAAGAAACCAGTGACAGTCTGATAGACTGTCCATATTATAAGATCTCTGGTGATGTCATCAGGTGTATTGCATACACCAACTCAGCCTTAAAAACAACACTTTGAAGATAGTTAACTGTATTAGAGTCCAATATTCACAATTAGGCATTGTGGTTTTCACTGAAACACAACTTTACTCTCTAAGATTACCCTCATTTTCAAAGAGACTGCATTAAGTCCAGTTTTAGTTTGGCATGATTATTTGCATAAACACAAGGTTAATAATTAATAAAATTGATCACACAGACTCTTTTATTTTTTTAAATATATATTTTAACTTTATTGAGGTACAATTTACATGCAGTTAGGTGTACAAATTTTAAGTGCATTAAGAGTTTGTTTCATTGCAGAGTAATATCAGCTGTGTAAACATGCTACGATGTGTTTATTCATATTTGATAGGTAATTGGGTTATTTCCAGTTTATGACTATCATAAATAAAGACATTATGAACATTCTTTCATAGTCTTTTTATGGAATTTGAATTTATCTTTAATAAATAATTATTAATGGGTCATTTTCTTAGGTCTCTTTCCTACGCTTGTATATGGCTGCATTCTCATGTCCTCATATAGTCACCTCTGGGTTGGTGTGCTTTCTGTGTCCAGATTTCTCCTTTTTATAAAGACACCTATTGTATTATATTATGGCCCACCCATATGACTTTATTTTACCTAATTACCTCTTTATTTTTTATTTTTTAAAAAATATATTTTATTGATTTTTTACAGAGAGAAAGGGAGAGGGACAGAGAGTTAGAAACATTGATGAGAGAGAAACATCAATTCAGCTGCCTCCTGCACACTCCCCACTGGGGATGTGCCCACAATCAAGGTATATGCCCTTGACCGGAATCAAACCCGGGACCATTCAGTCTGCAGGCCAACATTCCATCCACTGAGCCAAACCAGCTAGGGCACCCAATTACCTCTTTAAATGCTCTACACACAGACTCTTTTAAATTTGCTTTGCTGGAATCTTTCGTGAGAAATTTTTAGATTGACCTTTAGTGAGTAGTCAGCCCCTCAGGGTGAAGAAGTCAAGCCACAGTTGCCATCAGACTTTGCCTGCAATACCTGTAAGTTGGGTTAAGTCCTCAAATCCTTGAGGTCCCCAAAGGTGTCTTGAGGTTCCTTCCTTGCTATCTTTCAGGAGAGCAACCTTCATTCCTTCCCTGGAAAGACTGTCATGAACCACGTGACAAAGCAAGATATTAGGCCATTTCTGCAAATAGCTTTTGATTGGCCTCAAAAGACAATCTCAATTCCTTAAGGCTTTCTGGTAACTTCCAGAGTCAACCCATGTCTTCCTTAGACATGATATTCTAGTCAAAGTTTTGGTTAATAAGACCACACAGTTTGGAACTTATTAGATTTATACAAAGAAATATATTGCCATGACTCACTCATAAAAAATTGCCACATTCCAGTGTTATCAGGTAGGGAGAAAAAGCTAAAAGTAAATAATTAGCATTCCGTAGATTGGCAAACACATTCCATAATTTTTAGAAACATAGGTTTCTTTACTGGCAAACACATTGACATTTTAAGAGACCTACTTCTATGGAGACAGGTATACAGCAAAATTTGCTGATTTAGCAATTTGTTGATTGGCTCAGATAGCTGAGGCTCAGATAGCATCTATTCCTTAGAATTTGCATTCCAACAGATAGTTCAGATAAGAGTCCTTGGAGACCAGGTATTAGCATTTCAGAGGCAAATGGTCCTTTCTTTGAAAAACCCAGAATAAAATTCCTTGCCAGAGTAGGTAATGTACTCTTAAGGAATGGAGACTGTATAACTATTGATTTCTGGGAGAAGAACCTAAAAACCTTTTATCCTCTTTTATTCCCTTAAAAGAGAGAGATTTGATAGCTGAGAGAGGCATGAATGTCTTCTATGCTCCTTAGCTCTCTGTCATAGAGCAGAATCCAAGGGGCACTTTAGCTGACACTTTAGCTGCTTTGGCATACCCAGCTGTCCTACATAAGGCAACTGGGGGATTGCATTCATTCACAGTCTGAAGCCTCTTCCCACACCTGGGACAGAGACCCTTCCTGAAATGATATAATTGTTCAGGTGTGAGGCCTTTAACTCCACATGGAACATTCTGAAGCCTCTGATCTTAATGGAGGTCTTCATCGCTATGTCTGTCTTTGATAGAAAAAGTCTGGCTCTTTTAACTTGCCTTTATTAGCTGGCTAGCAGCCTGTTGCTGTCTCTTATATTTCTAACAGTCTTAGTCCCTTAAGAGGCTTGGCTGTGGGAGACAGCTTCCCTTAAGAGGGGAATGAGCATTCCCTGTTAATTTGGCTGGACAAAATTTAACATCTCTGGCCCTGGGTTTAAATTCTGTTTCCAGTCAGTTTTCAAGATTAGGTAATAAAAACCTTTCATTTCTCTGACCATCTGTATATTTGAGGTTTTTTTCCTATTAGCTATACTTGTGGAAAAACCATTACTAACAAGCATTAACATTTGTATGAATAAAAACATAACAGTTGTGCTTGCAGAAGAAACATAGTATTAGCAAGAAGCAGTAAGTTAAAAAGATTTGCAGCAGTTCAGTCCTGTTGCCTGGTTACACCTTTTATCCCAAGCAAGATGGCTGCCAGGGGTGGAACTTCCGCTCTCCAGCAAAATGGCTGCCATGGTGGTTTCAATGATAATTTCCGCCTTTAAGCAACAGGTTGCAGCTGCGGTGGTTCCCGCCCCTTTGGGATGAGCAGAGAGGGTGGGGCCATGGCAGCCGGCAATGCGTCTGGCCGGGCGGGAACCCTGCGGCAGCTTTCTCTGGGTTCAGGCTTCCTGTGCTGCCCCAAGGTCCAAGCCTGTACTCCCCCCCTGCCCCCCCCCCTCCGCTCCTCCCACCGCACAGCCCGCAGACTGCAAGGGGAAATCCCCTGGCAGAGTTGTGGGGAGGGGGCAGCAAGGTGTGAGCCGCCACACACGCTGTGTCTGCGTGAAGGGGAAAGGCGGGGAGAGGCAGCGGGGAACCAGGCTGCTACCTCGGCTTGAGAGATTCCTGCAAACCGCTAGGGAGAGGGCGGGGCGGCGGGGCGGCGGGGCGGCGGGGCGGCGGGGCCTCCCGGCTGGGGAACTTGCAGGGCGGGAGGTAGAATTCTGCCGGTGTCGTTCCGATCCCTCACCAGCACCGAAGGCTGGAAATCCAGAGGGAAGACAGTAGTCAGGGCCTTAAGCCCCAGGCTGGGGGCACGGGTTTCAGGCCCCAGGGTAAATGTCAGAGCAGCAGCAAGTGGGTGCCGGTGTCCGGCATTTGGGCTGTGAGCGATTTCTCAGCCCTCTCCCCCACTCCTAGCCCGGGGGCTCAGCACTTCCGATGCGTGGGCCGGGCTCCGGAGACCTTGCAAACCAGCTTTCCGGAGTGGAGGCGAGCAGTCCACAAAGGGGAACGAATCTGTGTGCCTCCCCACCAGGCACAGAACCCCTGGAATTGGTGTTCAATGTGTGTGCACCTTTCTTTCGCCCGCAGGCCCTTCCAAGCGCCCCCGCCTCCAGCCCTCTCTGTAGCGATGGCAGCGCTGAGGGAGCATGGGCACTGTCGCCACCGTTTCCTGGGGCAGGGGCAGCCACTGCAGCTGTCGCTGGGCACCGCACACCTACAAAACCAGTTTGGGATCTGGGTCTGAAACAGCAGCATCCCAGGCAGCGACAGGCAGAGAAAAGGAAGCAAATTGCCCACACAGGGATTAGAATAGGGGAGAGAGACGGAGAGGAATTATAGAATTCCCAGAATAGGGAGGTTAAATTCTATTTCTCATCAGGGTCCCAGTCAGCCTCTATTTCTTCTGCTGTTTAGCCCTCCAAGTGCTGGTTTGGAGGCTGCAAGTGAGAGGGAACAGAGAAGAGATGCTTTCCACACTTTACATGCTTTAATCCCCTTATGAGGTCCCTTCATGGTCACCATTCTGTTATCAGAGAAATTGGGGTGTTCTCTTCCCCACTCAATGCTGGAATAGGGTCCTTATGCTATGTCAGGAAAATGAATTTTCTGAGACACGGGAGGATGAGTAATTTTTATTTGCATGGAATTATACCCCTGGGTTTCCAAAGTCCCAATCCAAACATAGAAATGCAGCTGGAGTTTCAGAAAAGCTAAAAGCAAAGCCAGTGTACAGAGGTGGTGTTCCATGTTGCAGCTGGGTCCAGTTCAGCATCAGGCTAATAACAGTCCATTAGTCCATTGTGTGTGGCCCCAAGCACACCCTGAGCAATAAGAGTCCCAAGAGCATAAGAGAAACCAAGAGCACAAGAGAGTGAGTTTCTTTGTTCAGGGGATCAAATATCCCAAATTTCATGCCCTTGCAGTGACACTGCTCATTCTGGCCAATGACCTGTTCTCAGGTGTGACTGACAAGTACATTCCCAATATCACCCCAACTTTACTAGGTATGTGTTTACTTTCCCTGTCCAGTTCCTTCCCCCAGTGATCTGCAGGGAATAGACCCATGGCTCCCTGAGGACTATAATGTTTTAGCTTTCTGGTATTGCCCGAATGGCATGCTTATAATTTTTGGCCTTCCCTTTGCTCCTTTCCTGTTATTAATGACTAGGTTAATTATAACGGTATCAGGTGCAGGGACTAAGGTAAGGCCACTGCTAGCCCATACAGTGCCTTTGTGCAGATTAGAAAGAGTCATATCTTCCTCAGTGTAGATGCAGTCCCACACCAGGATGCAGGGTTTGGCCAGTGGAGCAGGGACTGCACATGCGCCCCTCTTTCTCCCCCAGCTGGCACTGCGATTTTGGACTCAGTTGGTCATGACTGTGTCCCCAGGGATGGTGTTGCTCCTGGCTCAGCATGGGTGTTTAGAGGAAGCAGGTTGAGTTGAACTGGAAGGACCATGGCCCTCACAGGGGCTGTGTCTCCAGGCTCTGCCCTGGGCTGGTCCTGGATCTTAGGGGGTTGTTTCCTTCCTGGAGTTGGGTGTTTCCTGCTGCACTGGGGCTCTCAACTGGGTCTGTCTAGTTCTCTATTCATCGTAGTAGGTGCTTATTCTCACAGATTAAGTTCATTTCATTCCTGTTGTTGAGATTGTCCAAACAGAAACCATGGTTGGAGTTAGCAGGCAGGGTGTCTGGGACATGGAGAGCATGGGGAATGTGAGACAGGAGGGAGCTAGAACCCAGGGAAGGAAGATGCAGTTTCTGGGACCAGCCACTGTGGCCCGAGGTGCTGGCTTGAGACAGAGGGGCCAGGGTCTGGGGTCCCGCTCAGCTTTCCCCAACCCCATCCTTCTCTGTCACAGGCTATAGCTGCCTCCAGGGGACTTTATGAGATGTCTAGATGACTCTGACCCATCTATCCTGTCTTGTGAGGGGAGCATGTGCTCAGCTCACTGGAGCAGGGAAAGAGATGGTAAACTGCCCACTCCTCGAGCATCTGTCGGGGAGAATGATGACCCTGCAATGGCTCCCATCACAGAGAAAAAAACCAAAGCCTTCACAATGACCTACATGGTCTTCTTAGTTTGTCCCCAGCCCCTCTGAGACCTCATGTTTTCCACTCTCCCCTCACTCCTCCTCCCCACTCAATTTGCTTCCACCAGACTGGACTCTGATGTCCCTCCTACATGCCAGGCATGCCCCATCTCAGGACCTTTGCACTTGCTGTTCCCTCCATCCCAGATTCTTCTAGCTCAGGATGCACAGGACTCACTCTCTTACCCCTTTTATATCTATACTCAAGGGTCACCTTCTAAGTGAGGCCTTCCCTGACCATTTGTTTAAATTGCACCCCCTTCTCCTTAATTTTTTTCCATAACAGCTATCACCATGTAAAATATAATTTATTTTACTTTCCTATTTTGTTTTGGTGTTGGTCTCCTAGAATGTAAGTTCCATGAGGTCAGGCACTTTTCACTGCTCTATCTCCAGTGCCTTGCAGAGGGTAGCTCAAATGAATGGAAGTTTATAGAAGGAAAAAAGAGTGAATAAATTACAAGAGTGATAAAGATGGCAGCTGCCATGTATGGGCTCCCACCTGGGCCAGCCCTTGGCATCAGTCATATCCTCAAATCCTCCCAATACTCCTCCTCCTCACATACTAATGAGGCTCGAGAGGTGAAATGACTGCCCCAATGTCATTCAGTCACCTGTAACAAAGCCAAGCTAGTTGGACCCCAAGTCTCACATGTACCTTTAGTGTAGCCACTTCAGCAGGGAGGGGCTGCCCCAGGCCTGCCCTGGAATATTCCATCTGGAGGCCCCCATCCCCCACTATCAGCCACTTCAGCAGGGAGGGGCTGCCCCAGGCCTGCCCTGGAATATTCCATCCAGTCCCCCATTCCCCACTATCCTCTGCTATCACCTCCTCCAGCAGGGGCCCCAGAGAATGTTGTATATTAAATAATTTTGTGAAATTGAATAAAAATTTGACTCAGGGCAATGTCATTACAGGAAAAGGAAATGATGGATCTTCCCCGGTGCAGAAAAAATGTGAAGAAAAACCTACCAGCAACCCACCAGTGCCTACACTGTGTGCACCCACATCCCTGTGTGCATGCACTATCCTGATGCGTGAAATGTCCTACACTTGCACACACGCATGTATGTACACAGACTTTGTGTATATTATTGGCAAGTCCCTGCATCCTCTAGGCCTCAATTCTGCCTTCTGTGTAGTGGGGCCTTGAGTGCTGAACTCAAAACCCTACCAGACAGGAGACTCCATAGCCTGGTGCCTGTTCACGTCTGTGTCAGTAGTCATGTCACCTAGTGGAAGTGACTGCTTTGCTTCACAGAGCACAGAGAATTGAGTCTAATGCCCCAGCACCCTCTGAGGCCCATCCCTAATATTTGTGGGTATAAGAGGAAGCCCATGTACATACATCTAGGTATTTTAATTATAAATCAAACTAACAAACAGTTAAATAAAACATGTCTTAGGCTCCTACCTTGACAAATATACCTTCACAGCAGCCTGAAAGTTTGGGTTTAAAAATCTAGACTTGTTGGAAAGAGCTTGCTCTTAGATTCTAGTCCCAGATCCTGGCCTGCTCCTCCCCTATCCCTCTGCCCCTGGCTCTGTCCCAACCTGAAAAGGCCCTTGCTCACAAACATGGGCACAGATACCCTGCCTGTAAGGCCACACTCTGTCCACACCCCATCCCCTGCATACAGCCTCCTGTACACTTCTCAGGCCTCTTAAAAGGGTTGGCCCAGGGAAGAAGCCTCTCATAACAGAGAGTCCAAGGACAAGCAGAGCCTTCAAAGTGCAGAGCTCAGGGCAGAAGCCTACCTTACCTGAGTTGAGGATGATGTCAACCATCTCCCCACTCTGGGTAAGAGTAGAAGCAGGGGTCATTCCCTGGACCCTGACAAAGCCTCTGATTTTAGCTCAGCATCTGCCTTAGGCCCCTTTTTCCCCACACTGCCCTCCAGAGGCTCCCTCTGTGGCTGAGCACAGTATGTATGTTTTTATTTATTTACTTGAATTTATTGGGGTGACATTGATTAATAAAATTATGCAGGTTTCAGGTATAAGTTCTATAATACATCTTCTGTATACTCTATTGTGTGTTCATCACCCCAGGTCAAGTCTCCTTCCATCACCATTCATCTACTTTTTACCTTCTTTCCTCTGCTCCTCCCCTCAGCAATCACCACACTGTTATCTGTGGCACAGCATTTAAAGCAGTGATGGCGAACCTTTTGAGCTTGGCGTGTCAGCATTTTGAAAAACCCTAATTTAACTCTGGTGCTGTGTCACATATAGAAATTTTTTGATATTTGCAACCATAGTAAAACAAAGACTTATATTTTTGATATTTATTTTATATATTTAAATGCCATTTAACAAAGAAAAATCAACCAAAAAAAATGAGTTCGCGTGTCACCTCCGACACGCGTGTCATAGGTTCGCCATCACTGATTTAAAGGTTACATACGAGGGAGACTCTGGGCACACAGACATGCCTCAAAGAGTGGGAAAGTTCTGCACACCTGCCTCATTCAGGGATGTGGGTGGAAGCTGGCCATGGGGACACAGATGGAGAGGGATATCCAGCTGGGCATTCACACTGGGGAGAGGCCAGGGCTTTCTGAACCAAAGGGTCAGAGCAGCTGTGTCTGTGGGAGGAGCTGTCACCACTCCAGTCCTCCAGTCGGTGTTTAGATTCTGCTCCAAGGATGTCCCAGGCTGCCAGAAAGCCTCAGTGTCAGTGGTCTGGAAGACCAATCCATTAACCCATTGGTGCCCACTGCACCACTGCAAGGAGGAGAATCCTGGATGCAACTGAGGGAAGATACAGCCTTGCTCTGATTCATTTCCACATCCACAAAATAGAGTAGTGACACTGGCCACTCTGAGGTTCTTGGAACAGTTACAGGGACTGCATCTCTGATATGAATGGGGGGATCAGAATAGACCCCCCCTTTCCCTCTCTTCTCCAGCCCTGTACCCACTTCTGCCAGAATCAAGGAAGCTGTTTACCCCTCTGACATTTACATAAGCCTGTTCTTCCCCTCCTTCCAAACGACATCTGGACTGACAAGGTAGTCTTGAGGATAGGGCTGGGAAGCTGCCTAGCCTGACCCTCTCCTCAGGGTCCCAGGGCCAGCAGTCTAGAGTTCCTGCTCTCCCCCAGGCTAATAGGGAAAGAGAGACTAGGGAGGGAAGTAAAATATAGTCTCAAGGACTGTAGGCAGGCTCCCACTCCATAGAGCCTCTCCTCTCACTCACAGCCAGCTTCCCAGGGCGAGGAGGCACTGACCCTGCATAGATCCACCATAATCCTGTCAGCTTCTTATGGGGTTAAGGCCCAGGATTGTTCAGTGTCCTGCACACCCATCTCCCTCCTACTTGGTCTTCTGGGCCCTGACCCTGTGGTGTCCCTGTCCCAGGGTCTGTGATGAGAAGGGGGCAGGGCCTGCTCTCTGTAATCCCCAAGCTCCTGGGAAGTGCCCTGAGGCCTGTCTGCCCATGTAGGTGCAAGGCTAATGGCAGAGAGGTGCAGGAGGGGCCACACCTCCTGTGGCTGTCAGCCCTGGTAATGTCCTTGATTGAGGCCAGATGGCCATCAGAGTGGCTTTGGCTTCCAGAAGAATAAGCACTCTTGCCTCTGTTCATAGGCCTGGGGCTCGCATAGGGACTGTGTCTGAGGCAGTCATGCAGGACCCTACAGCTCAGAAATGGCCTTTGGACAATGAACAATGTTGCCAAAAAAAAGAGAAGAAAATCTTTATTGAGTACCTTCTATGTGCTAAGCCCTGAGCTACTATTATCTCATTTAAAGTTCAAGGTAAACGTGTAGGGAGTTGGTATTGTGTTCATTTTGTAGGTGAGGAGATTAAGACTCAGAAGTTATATGATGTTCCAAAGCGCACTGTGTTCAGATGCCATGAGGCCTTGCCCATACCCCTTTCATCCCATGCATGCCTACCCCACAGCTTCCCATACAAATATTTGAAAGTCTTTGCTGAGAGCTCTCTTTGGCCCAGGAGCTAGTTTGGCCCACTGATGAGTTATCCCAGCAATGCCAGGAACTATCACCCCTGGGAGCATCTCAAACAAGGTACTGGGGTGGATAAATAGTCCAGCTCCTCGCCACACCCTAGGACAAATCTAAGGTGTGCTCTATTTGGTCCCTCAGAGGTTTCCAAGAAGACTAGATCTCAGTTGCCCACAGCAGTCACCTGTTCTGGCTTCGTTCCTTTCTCCATCTTGCTTCCCCCGTCCCCTCCCAGTACTTCCTGGGATCATTTTCCAAATAAACTATTCACACTCAGATCTTTGCCTCAGTGTCTGCTTCTGGGGGCACCCAGCCTGAGATAATCTTGCATGCAGTGAGTGCCAATTAGAACTGGATCCCTGGGGGGAGAGAAGACATTTTATGACCCACAAAAGCAAAGCTTATATTCCTATCTCATCCCTTCCTGCAGAGCTCTATATTTCCCTCAGGACCCCATTTTCATTCAGGGTGGGGTTCCTCTGGCTCCCATGGCAGAGCACTCACCAGGCTGTAGGTTCTCTCCTCTGTCCCCCAGTAGGCTGTGAGTCCTGGGAGGGTGGGGACTGGCACCTGGTACAAGTGTGGCACCCAGAAGATGCTCAGAACTGGCTTTTTGAGTGAATGAGGCTGGCAACCATGCACTGGGGGCTCAGGATCAGGGCATGGTCACTTCCAGGAAGGATCTGGCTGGGATGGGAGGGAATACCTTCCCATTACCAGCCCAGGGATGCTGCTTCCTGCTGCTGCTGCATTGAGATGTGAATTACAGAAACAATGATTTTTGGAGCATTGATGCCACTCACCTTCACAGTTTCAGTGAAGAGGCCTTTCTGCCAGAAGGAAGCCTTCTAGCCCTGTGACACGGTGGTCTTGGGGTCTGCCAGTGCCACCTCCCTCCAAGGGCCAGGGGCCTTGAGGAGGTAGATCCAGGTGTTCAGGATATGAGGATCAGGTTGGGAAAGAGAGCTGGGACCTGTGAGAAGGAGCTGCTGAAATGAGAAGAGAGCTTGAGGAGGGCTAAGGAGACTCGGGCTTTCTGCCCAGGAAGGCAGCTCCACATACAGTCTGTGATGTCTTTCATATATAGAACCAGAGGCTCAAGTCCTCCCTCCAGGCCTATGCTACCTTTAAGTTTGGTGACTCTGAGTAGGAGCTTTATTCACTCTAAGTATAACATGAGGGGCCTGAACTAAATGACATTTTGAAAAGAGCACAAGGTTTGAAGTCTATCTTCAAATCATGACTCTGCTACTTACTGGTTTGCAACCTTGGCCTTAGTTTTCTCATCTGCAAATGGGCATAATGATAATAACATTATGCTTTTCATGGCTAATCCTATCTAATAAAAGAGTAATATGCAAATTAGTTGTCACTCCATCACAAAGATGGCCGCTCCCATAGCCAAAAGATGGCGGCACCCAGTCCCCTCAGCCCCGCCGCTGAAGTGTCCAGGCCTGTTGGCTAGGCAGGTGGTGGGGGAGGCAGGGGGGCAGAGGGGAGGATGAGGCAATTGGAGGGCAGGGGTGGAGACTGGGATCAGAGGGGTCTGGAGGTCCCCTGCTCAGGCCTGCAGGCTTGGCCAGAGGCTGCAGGCCTAGGCAGGGGCAGAGACTGCGATTGGAGGGGCTTGGGCAGGGGTGGAGCCGGCGATTGGAGGGGCCTGGACAGGGGCGGAGCCAGAGATCGGAGTGAACTACAGAGGAAACACCTTTTGTGACCACTCATTGGCTAAGCTCCCTGTATGCCACTGGTAATATTCTTAGTAACTTGAGTAATAAGAATCCGAAAAGGTGGTCTAGGGTTTTTCTACCACACTCAAAAAAACAAAACAAACAAACAAAAAAAACAAAGGTCGGCTGCTGGAGGGCTAAGAAATGTCATATCCTGCCCTCGCTGGTTTAGTCAGTGGATAATGCCTCGGCCTGCCGACCGCAGGGTCTGGGTTCAATTCTGACCAAGGGCATGTACCTAGGTTGCAGGCTTCTCCCTGGCTGGGGCCCAGGGGCTCATGCAGGAGGCAACCAAAGTGTTCCTCTCACTTTGATGCTTCTCTCTGTCTTTCCCTTTCTATTCCATATTCTCTAAAAATCAATGGAAACATATCCTCAGGTGAGGATTAAAAAAAAAAAGAAAGAAAGAAAGAAATGTCATATCCTATGAAAGACATCTTGAAAATGCCTAAAGAAATTTGTCATTTTTTCATGGTGAAGGGACTGGAGTCCATTTGATGAAAACACCTTGGTGGCTACGATGACTGGCAGTGGCTGCAGCAGTGGGGTGATGGGGCTGGTGCCTTCCCCTGATCAACCTGGTTACCTCCCACAAAGGGAGGCCAGACTGCAGCATAGGCCCACTCCCTAAGGGGAGCAGGGAGCGGGCCTAAGCCGTCAGTAGGACATCCCCTGAGGGCTCCCAGTATGTGAGAGGGGGCAGGCTGGGCTGAGTGCCCCCCCCCAAGTGCACAAATTTCATGCACTGGGCCCCTAGTGAGGAAATAAGATTCTTGTTTCATTCAACAAAAACTTAGCACTTTCTAGGAATTGAGGACACAATAGTAAACAAAAGGAACAAAAGTCCATCATGCTTTCATGAAGTCTGGGATTTAGTGGAGACACAGTCAATAAACCAGATAAACAAATAAACTATATGTATGTTAAATATTAATAATTGTTAAGGAGCAAAATAGGTCAGGGAAGGAGAATAGAAAGTGTCAGGAGTGGTGGTTATAGACCTACAATTTTTGGGTGGCCAGGAAGGGCTTCACTGAGGAGGTGATGTTTAAGTAAGATCTAGAGGAGGTAAGGAAAGAGGTGATGTAGGGAAAAGTAAATCAGGCAAGGGAAAACAGCAACTGCTCTAGGGTGGTGGTATGACTGAGGTGGAGGAGCAATGGGGCTCACACGGTCATAATAAGGACTGGATTGTACTCTGAGTGAGGTGGAAGCCATGCAGGCTCTGGACAGAGAAGAGACAGGACCTGACTTGGGTTTTAACAAATCAGTCTGGCCCGTAGGGGGGGAAAGAGGCCAGGGTAGAAGCAGGCAGTTTTCTTGGTAAGGGCCACATATACTATGAGGAAGCACAGTAAAGATTGCTGGTAGGGAGATGATTTTATGTCACACATGGCCACACCATCATGTCACTTGGTAAGAATGTTACCTGATTTCAATTACTTTCAAAGGCTTCAGGAAACACAGAGCATGTCTCTGGTTGGTAGTGGTATGCCTTCAATGCCTCTAATTCTTAAAAACCTCCTTCCCTTGCACACCAAATGACAGACCTCAGACTCAAGGACTCCTAGCTTCTGTGCCTAGTTAATATTTTAGAATGTGGTTTTGTTTTTCCATTGTATTTGGTTTTACAATTACCTTCTATTTATGAATATGAGACTGAATTTCCTCTTAAGTTACTCATAGAAATGTTTCTTTTAAAATAAAATTATCTAACTAAAAAAGGTATGTTGGCTTAAAAATATTCGGAGAATAATATAGATAGTATAAAGGTTCAGCAAAAGTTGTGGGGTAGAATCTGAGTGAATGTAGTTTGGGAATCTCTGAGCTAAGGGGAGAGCTTGTTTTTAACTGGGCACTACCTGGCACCTCCCCAGATGTGCTAAGGCTCCATGGCTCTGAGTGATGCCTCCACTGACCAACCCTGCTCTCTTGACCTTCCTCCCATCCTGTTCTGGTGAGGGAAGGTGGACCAAGGGGTAAGAGCTGGAAGATGGGGTGCCATACAGGGCAGGGCTAAGTCAGAAAGTGGGGCTGAATCCTCCCCTTGCCCCTTTGAAACAGAGGGATAATAGCCTTTGCCACCTCTTCCAAGGTGAGAGTTGGGGAGAAGGCTTTGATATGAGGTTTGCAAAACCTGAGGGAGGAGCCTGAAGAGTACTTTAATAGCCATGATGATGGCCACCTCTCTTCCCCTCCCACAGCCAGCCTTCTGTCACATTTTCTTAGCCTTCTCTTTAATCTCAATTTGCCCTTTCTCCACAGGTGGATGATAGATCATCCTTAAAAGTTGGCACAAACTAGAAAGGAGGTAGGCACAGAGGGGATGTCTCTAGGAAAAATGTTTGTTTTGGCCCCAGTCTGTGGTCCAATCAAGAAAGGTGGGCCTGGAGCCCTCGTGCCCTGCCCAGAACAAGTATGGTTCAGGCCAAGCCAGTTTAGCTGGGTCTGGTCATTTTGAGCAGGGTCATTGTCACAGCTGGGTTTCCATTCTCCTGCTCATGCACTTGCACTTGGTCCCTGTGACCTAAAGTTTAGGATTCAGAATGAGCATGCTCAGCACCTCCTATTCCCCAACCAAGATTCTGATGCTTTCACAGATATCACCCTTTTTGAAAGACTCCTTCCAAGATTCCAAAGCTGTTTTGGCATCTCTAATGGAGTTTTGGCTAGAGAAGATCAATGTGGCCTTGCCAGGCAACTGCTGCCTGCCTATCCTTGCTGTCTTGGTTTTTGTCCTTGGGCTTAGTCCTCCCCCTCATGGTCAGAGTCCCAGTGTGGTGTTCAGGCTCCTGGATCCCTTACTGGTCCCACCCAGGATGTCCAACCCAGGATGTCCACATCCAGGAAGGACCAGGAGGATGGAAAACATCGAGATTGTCCATCTCCCTTTACTTGGCACTTAGGCACCCAGTCTCCTGCTCAGGTGCATCCCTTTGGCTCCTAATCAGCTGTCTGAGTTTCCCCTACACATATGCCTCCAGCTAGAATATTCTAGCTCTGGCTCTTCCATCAGCTTACTACATCAAACAGGAGTGTAAGGAGTAGGCATGGACATTAGAAAGATGCTCCAGATTGGCTGGCCTGTCCTCACTCACCTTGTTCCTTCACCTGGAGTCTTCCAAAGCCTCAGAAGCCCAGCCTCTCCAAACCCTCCCCTGATGCCTCATGGTGTCTTCAACACCTGTTACTCAAGGCCTGGTGCCATCTCAGCTGGTTATTGAGGTCCCATATGGCTTCCCAGAGGGGCTTCCTATTCAATTTTTTTCAGATAGGTTGGAAAGAGGGTATTATTCCTTCATGGGCCCGGAATTTGACATATAAGTCTGGGTTGGGGTGATCAGAGAGGTTTTCCTGCCCACTGTGCCCTCTTTTCTCTTAAAGAGATGGGTTCCTGGGTTAGCAGTTTCTTCTTGGAACTGACTGAAGGGGTTCACTGCTCTCAAGACCTCTACCTCTAGAATAGCTGGGAGACAGGATATCAAATTTCTAGAATGTTGTGGAGCAGCCCTGTCTGGGTATCTGGAATGACAAAGTGAAATCCCAGGATGTAGGGAGCTGATATAGGGTTAAGCCTTGGACTGACCTGTGGGCAAAGTCACAAACACTCCCAGCTTAGAGGGCACAGTCCTCTTAGTATAATTAGGCTTAACCTTGTAACACTCCCTAGATGTTATCTGGGAAGCTAATGGGCTGAGGAAGTGCAGGAAGTATAACCATGGTGTAAACAAGTGAAACTCACAAGAACAAAAACAAGTGAAACTCACAAGAACAGTGTAAACAAGTGAAACTCACAAGAACAGTGTAACTTTGGCAACCACTACCTTGTTTACCTCTCACTATAAAATAAAGGCGCAGCTTGCCTTGGGATCTTTCTCTGTGGCCTCAGCCAGGCACGGGAAGATCCACGGAGACTAAGGAAAGCTAGCGAGTTTTGAATGCTGTCTCCATGTAAAACATTCTTTGCTGACTCCGTCCACACCTTTGGGAACCCCTGGGCCGCTGGGGCTGGCCCCCAGCATATGGCACCCGGACAGGCCAAACAGGATACCCCTAGGTAAGCGCCCCCCCCACATTGAGAGCCCCCACACTCGGGACGGATAGGACTCCACGATAGGGTGCTGCAGACCCCCCTATAGAGGATAAGTAGGCTAAGTGGGTGGATAGTACAGAACTTAGATTGAGATGTGCCATACTTAGTCTAAAGGAAAAAGACTCTGTATTGATCTTTTAACACATATGCTTGCTAGCAGAGGAGTTAAGGTTACTCCTAGTCAGACGGAACGTTTTATACAAGTGTGTCCATGCTTTTCTGAGGAAGGAAAGGTGCCGGAAAGGTAAATGTAGAGGCATGGGAGAAGGTTGGCCAAAGGAGCCTTATCCTTAACCCCACTGCAGCCTTTCCACCCCAGGAAAGTGCAGGATTGGCAAGCTCTCCCTGGGGTGATAGATCAGGACTCAGGTAATAGCAGAAAGCGCCAATCCTACTCTTAAAATGGATATAAGAGAGCATTTGGGGTTTTCCTTTTTAATGCCTGCTTTGGATTGAGTAAATGCATTTTACTTAGTTTTAACACATCAAAGTTAGCTCTCCGGATCTATAAGTAGGCTGGGAATGTTTTCTTAACCAGGCTAACGGGGCAGGATTTGGCTTTAAAAAAGTACATTCGGCTTTTAAAAAAAGTAAGAAACTTTATAATAAACTATTGAGTTGCATGCTTAAGGAGTTAAAGTTTCAGAAGGTAATCTCTTACAGTTTTTGCATGTTATTATAGAACATAACCCTTGTTTTCTTGAAAAAGGTACATTAGATATTAAAAGTTTGCCAAAAAGTTAATCAGAACTTGAAAAAAAAAAAAAGAGTGCCATGGTCACCTCAATGTGGTTTCTTGTTCAAATTAATATCTTAATTTGTATTTGGAATCTAAAATCTGTAATAAGAAATGAAACCCCATTGCCGAATCCACCTCTGGTATGGAGAGATTCAAAGGTGGCAAGAGAGGGCAGAGCTGTAAGCTCTCCCACAATGAGATTACTCAATGTTTTATTTAAAAATTACCGGAGAACATCTTATGACAACCAAACTTTAGCTAAGATAACCTTGGGTGCTAGCCATGACTTTAGAAAGCGAAATAGGAAAAAATTTTAAATGTCTTTTTCTATTAAGCATAACTTTGGGAAAAATACGCCTTCTGAGTCATTTGCTGAAACTTCCCCCAAAGCAGGATGTGGGGGAAGGGAAGAAGCTCATGTGGCCATCCAGTGTGGATGCCCCCTCCCCAAATATTCTAATTTAAAGTCCTTCTTGTAATTGAAAAGTTTTACAAAATTTAGAAATGCATCCGGGATTTCTATGCACATGTAAAGGGAAAAAGCCAGTTTAAAAACGAGTGCGCATAATTTTGAGCTGAACTTGACCTTTTGCTGTGTACAGAATAAAAACCCAAGACTGTTTTGGCCTTAAAAATGGCGGAGATGGCTGAAACCGGTTTGGCTCAGTGGATAGAGCGTCGGCCTGCAGACTGAAAGGTTCCAGGTTCGATTCCGGTCAAGGGCATGTACCTTGGTTGCGGGCATATCCCCAGTAGGAGATGTGCAGGAGGTACCTGATCAATGTTTCTCTCTCATCGATGTTTCTAACTCTCTATCTCTCTCCCTTCCTCTCTGTAAAAAATCAATAAAATATATTTTTAAAAAAATGGCGGAGATGAACTTGAGAAAGAAATACAGGCTTGTTTCCCAAGGTGATTTAAAATAGCTCTTTTGAAATTTCCCGCCCCTAAGGCAAGTACCACCAGGAAGTTGATAGTCAAGTTTACATGTGAATAGCTATGGGTTTGCTTCTTGACTTCCCCAGCAGGAAAGTTGTGACCATTTTGAAATTTAGCAGCTATGCCAGGCTTATTGGCTGGAAACTTAAAACTTTTAGGTTCAAATCATCTAAAAGTATTGAGATTTATAATACTGAAATGTTGATCTGAGTATGCCTAGTATGAAGTCTATATGATAGAAATTAATCTATTAATTGAAAATGCCTTATATTTTATTTGAAATGTATCCTTAAATGTAAAAGTATTGATTTGAAAAATGCTAAGTATTTAATTTGCTACCTAAGATTTAAAGCTCTGAAAGTTTAAGGTCTCTTTTCTTGCCATTAAAAAGTTTAAAGCTACACCCTTTTTTAATGGAGGGAGGGGTAGACACCCCTTCCCCTAGCATGCAGGTAATCCAATTCCCGCCAGTAGCCATCTTTAGGAATGTTAATTTGCATTTCAGTGGCTACACCTTTTGCTAGCCCAGAAAAGGTCAAGCAGCCAAGAGGTGGCTCCTTTGAAATCAGCTTTCCACCAGTAGTCATTTTTTAATACCTGCAAGTTTGCTTCTCAGTTTCCCTGGGCAGAAAAAACATGGTTTAAAGTTAATTATTAGATTTTAAAATTTATTCTTAAAAATATAAAAGTGTAGTTAATCAAAGAACTGCTAATATTTGACTTGTAAGCTCTGAAAGTTCAAAGTGCAAATTGAATTGGGAGAAATTAATTAAATATCTAATGTATAACTTGTTTTTGAAAAAATAAAATGTGTTTTCTCTGAAATAATCAGGAATTCAAAATATGTTACTCATTGGTCTGATTAAAAAAAAAGGGAGGGGGAGAATAATGTTATATGTTAGACTTTTTGGAAATACATTGCAGAGGGTTGTACAGCAGCCAAAAGGCATCGGGCCTCCTGTACAATAGCCTCTACCGACTTAGCCCAGTGGAAGGATGCAAACCAGACAAGAGTTTTACAAGATCTAGTAATGATGTGGAGAAGAGGTTGTGTTTTGTATCTTTCCAGAAGGAGCAGCCTCTGCCTCCTTCCTGGGGACCGTCACCCCTGGGAGGCCGAGTTAGCACACCTGACCAGTGCTTGTCTGCAGCAGATGTGCAGCCCTGAGCTGGAACCACCTGTCCATTGGAAGGATCACATGTGCCTCCTATTTGTCTGTCCTTATGTCCCAGCTTTGCCACACATCTCCTTTCCTTTTTCTTTTTTTTCTTAATCTGACTACTTGTTTGCTGGTTCTTTGGCCTTTCTCCTTCTCTCCTGAACACAGCCTTTTCTAGAATCTCCCTACCCTACTGTTCCAGGAAGGGCACCTCCCTTTTCTGCCGTGACTGGGAGTCTCTGGTATATGCCCCATATGTGGAGTTGTCTTGTGCCAAGAGCCTGACATCCTGGGCTGAGAAAGCCCTGTCCCAGGACTCTCCTTTGTCCTATATTGGCCCCTCTTGCCCTTGTGTCAAGAGGGACCCTCTTCTCACAATCCATTTGCCCACAGCTGTTGCCTGAGTTCTTTGTTCTTACTGAGGTCACGGTGGCTGGTACCATGGATCTGTCTCTCGTCCAATGGTGTGAGCTCCCTGGAGAAGAAACCTGGGTTCCCCAAGATATGTGATCAATGCCGGGGCCCCGCCAGTAGGCGAGGGGATCCAAAGGCAGTTGCTGGGCATGGAGGCCATAGAGGCATAGGTTACCAAGGACACAGAACTGAACCTCACATCACCCTACTTGGCCCAGAGATGGCTGGTAGTCAATGACGGGTAAGACCCCACAGGGTGGGGCGACCTAAGACAGGCACAGTCGGGGGCCAGTAGGAGAGAACTAGGGGTTCAACCGAGGTGCAGCACAGATCCTCATTCCCCCAATTGTGCAGGGGCTTCAACACTCACCCCTTCTGAGGAAGGTCTCCTGCCCCCATGGCTGCTTCTAGCTTCCCATGTCCAGCCCAGATTGGGACCCAGATAATGGATAGAGACTTGGCCCAGCTCAGATCGGGACCCAGGTAAAGACAGAGTCTGGCTGACAGCAGCTGCCCTCTCACTGCAACAGGACTTGTTTCCCATTTCTATCTTGGACCACAGGGAAAGGGGCAGCTGAAGGAAAGGGCTGTGTCAGGATGCTGCCTTCTTCCTTTCTTCTTCCTCTTTTTTCTAAACACTTCCATGCCTTGTAGTTCTTTTGCTTTCTCTTCTTTTTCTCTCTACTACCCTCCATATCTGCCTCCTCCCCCTCCTCCCCAGTATCATCTATATCAGTTGACCCAGAGGGCACAGCTGACTCCTCCCTGGACACTGACACCACCATCAAATGCGGCCCTGATGGACCCTTTGATCCAGCTGTACAACACGCTGACACTTTAGGAAGCCCGTCGCCAGTGACACCGCCCACTAGCCAGATCAACAAGGACAGACAAACCACCAACTTGGGGTCAGCTGAAGAAGTTAACAACTGAGGCCCAGCAGATGGTAGAAAAGCAAGAAGTGGAAGCTACTCTCTCAGCCAAGTCGGAGGACTCTGAGTAAATCGGCAAAAGAAACTTTCATTTAGTAGAAAAATGTTACTGTGGTTTGATTTCTCACTTATTGCTGTTTTGCATTGCCATTGTTTTATTATTGTTACTAGTTTTAAAAATGTTATGTTCAACTTTTAAAATGTTTTGGGTTTTGCATTGGCATTGTTTTGTTATTGTTTTAATAGCCAGAGTTTTGTTCTTGATGCTTAAGTTTGATGCTTAAGTTTTACTGTCATTATGGTAGCTTAAAAACTCTCATTATAGTAGATTAAAAAATAAAAGAAGGGTGAGATGTAGGGAGCTGATATAGGGTTAAGCCTTGGACTGACCTGTGGGCAAAGTCACAAACACTCCCAGCTTAGAGGGCACAGTCCTCTTAGAATAATTAGGCTTGACCTTGTAACACTCCCTAGATCTTATCTGGGAAGCTAATGGGCTGAGGAAGTGCAGGAAGTATAACCATGGTGTAAACAAGTGAAATTCACAAGAACAAAAACAAGTGAAACTCACAAGAACAGTGTAAACAAGTGAAACTCACAAGAACAGTGTAAACAAGTGAAACTCACAAGAACAGTGTAACTTTGGCAACCACTACTTTGTTTATCTCTCACTATAAAATAAAGGCTCAGCTTGCCTTGGGATCTTTCTCTGTGGCCTCAGCCAGGCACAGGAAGATCCACAGAGACTAAGGAAAGCTAGAGAGTTCTGAACGCTGTCTCCATGTAAAACATTCTTCGCTGACTCCGTCCACACCTTTGGGAACCCCTGGGCCCGCTGGGGCTGGCCCCCAGCACCAGGAGCCTTCCTGACCCAAGGAATTGTAGTGAAGCAAGATTCAAGGCCAATGGCCAAGAGGATGGCCAGCGGGTTATGGGGTGTGGGAGAGGAGAAAAAATAGCAAACCCAGGAAGGTAGTGTGGCAGCTGGGGTGTGAGCAGCTGCAGAGTTTTACCAGAACATTCCATATCACCAGGGTCAAGAATTTAGATATTCTACGAAAGTGAATGTCAAGGACATGCAAAGGAAATAGGTCCCAACTATGGTTCATCCAGGTGGAAAGCCCTGGGTCGGGGAAAATCAATTCAGACAAAGTTCTGCCCATAGCATGGACAGTGGAGGGGAAGAGATGCCAGGCAGCATATTAGTCCAACTCAGTTAAGAGCTCTTCAAATGAGACACTTCTAAGGCACTGATGTTCTACACTTCAGTTTTGAGCATCTTTGTAATGAGAAGAACCTAAGATGTGACTATAATTCTAAAGAGTGAAAGATTCCAAGAACAGATTCCAAGATGGGAGGCTTTCCAACACTTGAGGTCACAGACTCCCCACCTAGCTGGTATGTATCTGGGCAACCACCCTTCCTGGGATTGGGTCAGGGTATGGGGAGTGACCATAAGGTGTTTATGGTATGGATCTGAACTTCCAATATTCTGAAGGCCAAGAACTGATTTGTTTGGACAACATGGCCTCAAGTTTTTTTAAGAGACAGGGCCATTCTCCTGCTGGAGAACCAGCCATGAGATTGTTCTCTCAAAGGCAGATGATGGCAGCAGCATGCTTGACACCAGGAATGAAGACGGGTCCAGCCTTCCAAGGGGGAAGGGGCAGGAAGTGAGATGGGCCTGGCTCTGGAGGCCACTTTCTCTCTGCTTACCTGGGTCTGAGGCTTTAAGAAGACAGAGTTTCCTCTTGTTTTCTTCTCTTTTTTCCATTCCCAGAAGACCTCCAGTCTCAGAATAGCAGCTGCTGGGGGTCGGGGAGAGCAAAGGATGGCGTTCGGTTTGAGTCTAGCTTCTCTTGTCTGGTAATTCTCCCCCATTCACCTTACCTGTCTAGACCATCCAGGTCCAGCTTCTCAGGATCTGGCTCCTCTCCTCCCTCTCCTCAGATAACCCCTGAGGTGGGGAATGCACCTGTTACCATACATTCCTTTCTGAGATTTTCCTTCCACAGGTCCCATTGCTTGAGTGAGTTCAAGAGTGTCCTCAAAGCAGGAATCCCATCTTTTCCTTTCTCATAAAATCTTAACTGAATACAGAGTGTGACTGTCCAAGGCTTTACTGTCCAAAATGGGAGTCACTGACCACGTGTGGCCTGAGTTCTTGAGATGTGGCTTGTTTGAATTGAGATGAACTATAAGCGAGAACTACACATTGGATTTCAGAGACTTAGAACAATAAAAGAATGTACGAATAGCTCAATAATATTTAATACTGAATACATGTTCAAATTGTAATATTTCAGATGCATTGAGTTAAATATATTTTAAAATTTATTTCACCTGTTTCTTTTTTTTAATGTGGTTACTAGAAATTTTAAATTTCATATGTATCTTGCATTTGTGGCTCAGTATATTTCTGTTGGCCAGTGTTGGTCTAAGGGCAGAGTTTCAGACATCTCTGAACAATGCTGTTTGTATAGGAAGACTGGAAACTTCAGGTGTTGATTATGTGAGCCCCAGAAGGAGTTTTAGCCTCCTGCCTAAGAGCTAGTTTTGTGTTTGTGAAGGGGCATGTGATGAGCTGTTGTGGCAGGTGTGGGGTCTGCTCAGGAGGTGGCTGAGTGTTCTACCACCTTCTGGTAATGAGGGTCCTGGAATCCATGCCTTCCAAAGCGGCTCATAATAGCAAGGTCTCAATACCAGAGCCTTTAGTGCTTAAGGGGTTTGGAGCAAGCACTGTTGTGTTCAAATCCTAGTTCTACCATTAACTAGCTGGTGACACTGGGTGCTCCGTGCCTTGGTTTTCTCATCTGGAATTAATATTAGTACTTCCCTCTAGCAGTTGTTTTGAAGATTAAATGGGTTAATGTGTGTAAAAGAGTCAGAATAGCATATGCACATAGTGACGTTCAGACCAGTGGTGTTGGTGCCCTGGTCTGGGCCAATCAAAGGAAGGAGGAGACAGGAGGTAAGCAGATGGGGCAGGCCAGGCTTCAGTCCAGTTCTGCAATGGCCTCACTCTCCCCACTTTCCCTGATCTTTTGAGGGTAATCAGAACCCTGATGGCCCAGGGTGGTGTTCAAGGTCTAGTGAGCAGATTCTTTTCTCCTGATCCTCTTGCCCCACTGATGCCCTGTTAAGTGGAAAATGGGAGTCTCACTCTGGCCTGGATGGCTGGGGAAGGTAACCTTGAGGCCAGAGAGGGTGGGACAGTCCAGGATGGTGAGGGGCTAAGAGCTGGCAGATCCAGGAGCCTCCACTCTGCCGACCGCTCAGAAAACCTGGTCTCAACACCACTGGAAATTTTTAATCTGAGATTTTAATTTAATTGCATATTGATTAAATGAAACAAAGACATGGGGGGGATCCATGGAGCAGGCTCTGTGAGCACCTGATGGAATTTCAATCCTGCTTTTTTCCCCTGTCTCCCACTCTCTTAGAGGCTAGGAGCTCTCCCCAATAGCATGCCAAGCTCTGCATATGCTTTGCAGTCATCACAGACCCTGTCTGCAAGAGAAGAGCAGCAGATCAGTCTTTAAATGCACTTCCCTGCCAGATCTGCCAGCACTCCTCCCATCTACACACCACTCCAAAACCCTGGTCTGTCCCAGAAAATCCCATGACCTGCTCAAGGTCATATCCAAAGTCAGAGGCAGATCTGGACTTGAACTTGGGTTTCCTGACCTAGCATCTCTCTACTTTATGGAAGGCCTTTGGTGGCATAGGGACCCACTCTGTTCTGTCTGCCAGGCTCACCACAATTCCACATTGATAAGTGCCCAAAGATAATACTATTCAACAAGTGCCCAACTTCAGATCACACCACACAAAACACCACCCAATTAGCTCCACAAATAATACAGCCAAAGGATGGACTCAATAAGCAACAGAACCCCACTACAGTGAATCCACTCTGTGGAGTTAGCACCTGCACAACAGCTCATCTGCTGTAGTAACAGCCAATCCTCACATCCAGTGAGCCTGAGTGTCAATTCCATCCACTGGCATACCAATAACAATCAAGGCTCAACTACAACAGGAGGGCACACACAACCCACAAAGAGACAGTCCTCCAGCACCTGGCTCAGGTAACCGGGGAATCTGCACCACTGGACTTCACAGGATAGTTACAACATAAGGCCACTCTGCCTAAACTGAAACATCTACCTAATACACAAAAACAAACACAAGAAGGCAGCCAAAATGAAGAAACCAAGAAACATATCTTAAATAAAGGGACAGGACAAAACTCCAGAAAAAAAAAACTCAACAAAATGGAAGCAAGCAATTTACCAGATATAGACTTCAAAACACTGGTTATAAGGCTATTCAATGAACATTAAAAATCTCGAAAGAAAGAAAGAAAGAAAGAAAGAAAGAAAGAAAGAAAGAAAGAAAGAAAGAAAGAAAGAAAGAAAGAAAATAAAGAAAATAAATGAGGGAAAAATCTACCAGAAATATAGTTCAAAACAATGATTATAAGGATGCTCAGTGAACTTAGTGAGAACTTCAACAGCATAAAAAATTACATAGAAACCATAAAAAAGGACTAGTCAGAAATGAAGAACATGCTACTGGGTGACATCAGAGAAATGGTGGTGTGAGAGAGCCCATTGTCCTCTACCCTTGAAATTTCAACAGGTTAGCCAATTATAATTCAACAAAGAAATTCCTGCTCAACACAGATGCACATCTGAGAGACTGTGCATTGATACATCTAAAGGTGGGCAACAGGGAATAAGTGGGGAGGTGAGAAGGGAGGACAACACAGACACGCCACAGATGCAACTCTGCAGCTGGGAGCTCATAGCTTAGCTGGTGGGGAAAGGGGAGAAATCCAGTAGTAGCAGACACATCCTTTAGCTGAGAGGAACAGAGAGAGACCTGTGGGAGAAGGGGCAGGCAGCCCAGTAGGTTGAGCAGCGAGGGAGTGAACAGTGTCTGAGTCAGCAGATGCCTGACAGAGCACAGGATTCTGCCATGTGGATCTTCACTGTGGGGCCAGCTGTGGTGCTTCAGACAAAGAAATGGAACCACAGAGCACTGCTGCCACTTGGACTCCCAAAACTCACCTTTCATTGCCCTTGGAGTTGCTCCTTCCAGGAGAACATTATCTGTAAACAAAGAGCTATTGCAGTAGAACCACTGTTTCCCTCTGTGACTGATCCCTAGGAGAGGTGCTTGGGGCAGAACCCCATGGAAGTCAGGGGTTGCCATTATGGTGAGGGCAAAACAAACCCCACACTCAAGCAGGGTGGCTGTACTGGCTTACTGAAGCTGCAGAGGTTCAAGATTGGGAGATCACAGAAGTAAAAATTCTTGCAATTTAGCACCATCTACTGGAAAATAGTAGAAAGACCTCTTCAGAGATAAATGCATATACAAAGGAGAACAGTGAATACCATGAATAACCACAGTAACAAGGATGACTAGGGAAAAAATAAAAAAAAAAAATCTCCAGAAAGCAAGCTGGAACACATGGAGATATGGGATATAAATAACAGATTTCAAGATTTCAGTTTTCAAAATACTCAGTGAGATGCAAGAAGATACAGACAATTCAATGCATTCAGAAAACAAATCAATGAACAAAACGAGTACTTTATCAAAGAGATTGAAACTAAAAAACGACGAATCAGAAATTCTGGACATGAAACATAAAATTAAGTAGATTAAGAGGAAACTACTAAGCACAGAAAACAGAGCCAAACAGTTGGAGGAAAGAATTAGTGATATCGAAGATAGGAATCAATAAATGATGCAGAGGGAAGAAGAGAGAGTACTGAGAATAAGGAAAAATGAAAGAGCTCTACAACAACTACCTGACTCCATCAGAAAAAACAATATTGGAATTATAGTCATTATGGAGGAGGAGGAGAGGGAGCATGGAACAGAGTCTATTCAAACAAATAGTGGATGAGAATTTCCCAAACCTATGGAAAGAACTAGATCCTCGAATCCAGGAAATAAACAGAACACGTAGTTACCTCAATCCCAAGAGGCCTTCTTCAAGGCACTTGGTATGAAAGCTGTCAAAAGTTAATGATAAAAAAAATTCTCAAAATAGCCAGGGAAAAGAAGGAAGTGACCTACAAAGGAAAAATCATTATAATTTCATCTGACTTCTCAGCAGGACGTCTACAAGCCAGAAGAGTGTGGAACCAAATATTTAAAAGTCTGATAGATAGAAATTACCAGCCACAAATAATATATGCAGCAAAATTATCCTTTAAACATGAAGGAAAAATAAAGATGTTCCCAGACATACAGAAGCTGAAGGATTTTATCACCAGAAAATCTCCATTACAAGAAATACTCAAGGGAGTTATTCTACCTGAAACAAAGAACATAGGGTCACAACAATCTGACTAAGATCACCAAAAAACTTACAGCATAAAAAGGGATAATTTGTGCCCTAACTGGTTTGGCTCAGTGGATAGAGCATTGGCCTGCAGACTGAAAGGTCTCAGGTTCGATTCCGGTCAAGGGCATGTACCTTGGTTGCAGGGCACATCCCCAGTAGGAGGTGTGCAGGGGGCAGCTGATCGATGTTTCTCTCTCATCAATGTTTCTAACTCTCTATCCCTCTCCCTTCCTCTCTATAAAAAATTAATAAAATTTTTTTTAAAAAGGGATAATTTGTGACAACAAAAACTTTCAAGGGAAGGGGATAAAGGTCTGAACTGGCAAAGGAAGATGACGATCAGACACACTCAAAAGAGAAAAAAAGCTATGGTATATATGCAAGTACATTTTTTATAAACCTAATGGTAACCACACACAAAAACCTCCAAACCAGGACATACAGCTAAAAAAAAAAAAAAAAAAAAAAGAGGAAAGAAGTATACCACCAGGTAAAGACAACACACAGAAACACAAAGGAAAAGAATCAAGGGAGGCACACAGCTACCAGAAAACAAAAGACAAAATGGCTATAGAAAATCCTCATACATCAATAATTACCCTAAGTGTAAATGGTATGAATTCACCAATAAAGAGGCACAGAGTAGCAGAGTGGATAAACAAACAAACAAAAAACACCAATCCTATGCTGCCTACAAGAGACACATCTAAACTGCAAAGACAAAGGTAAATTCAAAGTAAAAGGGTGGAAAATGATTCCCCACGCAAATAACATCCATAGAAAAGCAGGTGTAGCCATCTTATATCTGACAAAAATAGATTTCATAATAATAAAGATAACAAGAGACAAAGATGGACATTTTATAATGATAAAGGGGACACTACATCAAGAAAACATAACACTTCTTAATATATTTGCATACAACCAGGGAACAATGAAAACAGCTACTCACAGAATTAAAGGGAGAAACAGATCACAACACAATCATAGTTGGGGACCTTAATACTCCACTGACAGCTCTAGACAGATCAACCAAACAGAAAATCAATAAAGAAATATCAGCCTTGAGGAGCGAGATGGTGAGTGTAGGGAGGCTGTGTCCTCTGCAGTGCCCGAGGAGGCCAAGCTCTCTTCCTTCAAAACCCAGTGGTCAGACCTGCTCAAATCTCGGCATTTCTCCAGGACCAGCCTATGCCAGGATGGTGTGGAATACAGCACATTCACCTGTCACCCAGCTGCCATTCTGGACTGGTGAGAGGGTTGTCAGTGTTTTGCTCCTGGGCCTACTTCCAGCTGTGTATTTGAATTCTTCCTCTGCAATGGACTACTCCCTGGCTGTGGTCTTCTCTCTATATAGTCATCGGGGCCTTGGACAAGTTGTTACTAACTATGTTCAAAAGGATGCATTGCAGAAAGCTGCCAAGGCAGGCCTCTTGGCACTCTTGGCTTTCAACTTTGCTGGGCTTTATTATTTCAACCATCATAATGTGGGCATCTGCAAAGTTGTTGCCATGCTGTGGAAGCTCTGACCTTCTTGACTTAGCACCTTGAAAATTGATTGTACACCTCTTTGCCTCTGCTCTGTCATGCCATTCATCTCCCAATAAGGAGGAAATAACAGATAAGACCACTGGTGAGATAAATCTCTTCTCCTAATCACCTAGCTAGTTTTAGAATGTAATCTGTGAGGAAAAGGTTTGAGAGGAATTGTATCCAAGAAATTGTGAAACAGAATTCCACATTCTGGTGAGTGAATGAGGTTGTCCTCCAGCTTCTCAAGACTCACAATGTAACTGAACATTATATATGAGCTTTTGCATTTTAATTTACCAAACTCTTAAAGGGAATTCAGCTTTATTACTATCAATACCTAATCAAACTTCTATATTTGCTTTAGGAGTTATGAAGAAAGGAAAAGCTATTAATTCATAAGTGAAGACTGCAGAAACTTATGCAGCTCTTAATGTTTGAAAACTTCCCTCCTTTATTTAGTTGATACCAGTCACTGGTGGTTATATATCTTTGGGAAACTTTAAAGTTGGGAAATGCTATTTCACATTACTAATTTCTAAATCCTGGGAAAAAGAGCCTGGAAAACTTCTGAATATAGAGAAGTTCCATGCAGGGAAGAGGTGCCCCTATAGAGGTATCAAAATATTACATGTTCTAAACTGAGACCTAACCCATCATGCAAACAAATGAAACTGGATTACAGTTTGTCCCCATGTACAAAAATTAATTCAAAATGAATCTAAGACCTAAATATAAGACCCAAAACAATAAGTTACATAGAAAAAAATATAGGTACCAAACTTATTGATCTTGGTTATAGAGAACATTTTATGAACTTGACCCTGAAGGTGAGGGAAATAAAGGCAAAAATAAACTATATCAAACTAAAACGTTTCTCACAGCAAAAGAAACTGACAACAAAACAAAGAAGCAGCCAACCAGATGAGAGATGATACTTGCAAACAGTAGCTCTGACAAAAGTTTAACTTCCAAAATATATAAAGAACTCATAAAACACAACATCAAACAAACTAACAACCCAATCAAAAAGCAGGCAGAGGGCCTCAACAGACACCTTTCCCAAGAAGACATATGTTCAGTCAATAGATATATGAAATATGTTCAACCTCACTGGCAATTAGGGAAATGCAAATCAAAACTACAATGATATACCACCTCATACCTGTTAGAGTGGCCATTACCAAATAGACAAGCAATAACAAGTGTTGGAGAGGTTTTAGAAAGCAGGAACCCACATCCACTACTGGTGGGAATGTAGCCTGGTACAGCCACTTTCTTATATGGAAAGCAGTGTGGTGATTCCTCAAAAAAATTGAAACTAGAACTACCCAGCAATTCCTCTCCTGGGTATGTACCCGAAAAACTCGAAAACATGTATTAGCAAAGATATATGCACCCCTATGTTTATTGCAGCATCATTCATGATGGCCAAGATATGAAAACTAAAGTGTCCCTTGGTAGAGCACTGGAAAAAGAAGATGTGGTACATATACACAATGGAATACTACTCAGCCATAAGAAATAGTGCCATTTGCAACAACATGGATAGACCTTGAAAACATTATGCTAAGTGAAGTAAGTAGTCAAAAAAAACTAAGAACCATATGATTTCATTCATACCTATATCATCTATATCTATATCTATATCTATATCTATATCTATATCTATATCTATATCTATATCCTAATATGCAAATAGACTGAACAGCAGAACAACCGTACAACCGAACAACCAGTCGCTATGACATGTGCTAACCACCAGGGAGCACGCAATGAACATGGTGGGCATCAGCTATGGCAGGATGGTGAGTGGAGGTGCCAGACCAAGGTGGGGCACCGGTTTCTGTCATGAGGGTGAGCCTCTGGTGATTACTGAAAATTCTTTGCTCTCGTGTGTTGCATTCCTGCCAGGTGCCCGCACCTGATGCCGGCTCCAGCTCCACTCACACCCACTGCTGGTGCCAGGAGATGGCTCCGATTGATCAGCGCCGTCAGCAGGTACGAGCAGCGACTGCCAGCCCCAATCGTTCCCTCAGGGCTTCTCCACTTCTCCCTGCTCTTGAGGGGCAATTGGGGCCAGCAGCCACCTCTCACACCCGCTGCTGGCACTGGAGCTGCCAATCGCACCCACTGCTGGTCCTGGAGCCACCACTCGCACCTGCTGCTGGCTCCTGGCACTGGTCCCAATTGCTCAGCACCATCAGAGAGTGTGAGTGGAAGCTGCTGGCCTCTATCACCCTGAGGGCTTCTCCACCTCCCCTTGCTCCTGAGGGGTGATTGGAGCAGCAGCCACCGCTGCTGACTGCACCATCCCTGCTTGCACCTGCTGCTAGTGCTGGTCCCAATTTCTCCATGCTGTCAGTAGGTGCGAGCAGGGCTGGCATCATCAGCACTTGGGAGTGGCAGCAGTGGGAGCAGGGCTGCCAGCAGAGAGGGGACCAGGGGCTGTGGCCAGAGGGGTCAGGAGGGGTCATGGAGGATGGACAGAGACCGGCCCCTGTGCCCACCGCAGCCTCACAGCCCACAGTTCCTTTCAAGGTGCACGAATTCGTGCACTGGGCCCCTAGTGTGAGATATAAAACTGAAACTCATAAACACAAACAGCAATGTGGTGGTTGCCAGAAGGAAAGGGGAAAGGGAGAAGGGGGTCCTAATATATGGTGACAAGATAAGATTTGACTTTGGGTGGGGAGCACATGGTACAATATACAGATCTTGTAACATAGAAACCCACACCTGAAACCTGTATGTTCATGTTGACCAATGCCACCCCAATAAATTTAATTTAAAAAAAGAAGAAGAAATGAAGAATACAATATCTGAAATGAAGGATACACTGGAGGGAATCAACAATAGATTAGATGAAGGAGAAGATTAAACCAGTGATTTGGAAGACAAGTTAGCAGAAAACACCCAATCAGAGCAGCAAAAAGAAAATAATTTTTTAAAATGAGGATAGTTTTAGGCACCTGTGTAACAACATCAAGTTTAATAGCACCTGTATCATAGGAGTACCAGAAGAAGAAGAGAGAGAGCAAGGAATTAAAAACCTATTTCAAGAAATGATGAAGGGATTCCAAGATAGCTGCAGAGTAGATGGAAGCTATACTCACCTGCTCCCAGCCCCAACCAGATTTACAGCTATATTATAAAGCATTAAGCATGAATAATCAACTGAACTGAAATATTATAACCAAGGATTTACAGAAGAAGCCACATAGAGACTGGTAAGAAAGGCAAAGATGCAGAAATGACTAGCCCCCAAGCCCAGGTGTGGTGGCTAAGGAGCAGGAAGGATATCATGGCTACAAAACTCCCTTTCCCCAGAAGCATGAGGTCTCAACTCCATGCAAGGATCCCAACCCAAAATAACAGTGACAGGAAGAGGAGCCCACCTAGCATCAGCTAGTGAAAATCAGTGGCACTTCTGTCTGCTTGGGTGACCCAGATGCCACCTCCCAGGCACCAGTACTCCTATTGTTATAGCACCAGCCTGTGGAGTGCACTGTACAGTCCCCAACTCTGCTATATTTGGGTCCTGTGGAGGGATCTGCTGGCTGCACCCAGCAGTGATTTTTGGTGCCCTCCTTTTCTGGAGAAGCTCTTGGTGGAGACTCAGTGATTAAGTTGTGTGGTTTTAGAAGGAGGTCTGGTCACCCACATTTCAAGTGCACATCTGGTGCCTTTCTCCCCACCTGTTGAACCACTTAAAAGGTCCCATACTGCTGAGTTCAGCCAGCAGAGGCACCAGAGTGTTGCACAGAGCTGGGACTTTTCTTTCTTTCTTTCTTTCTTTCTTTCTTTCTTTCTTTCTTTCTTTCTTTCTTTCTTTCTCTCTCTCTCTCTCTCTCTCTCTCTCTCTCTCTCTCTCTCTCTCTTTCTTTCTTTCTTTCTTTCTTTCTTTCTTTTTATGCACCGTTTCCAGAGGTACTGCAATACCGGGTCAATGCATGGAGTGGACGGAGCAAGCTCCTGTTCCATCTCCCTGCTCCAAAAATTCATTTAATATATTAATGTATTTAATATACATCCTCATATAGAAGATGTATCAGATATTAAAATGATAAGAATAGATACTACACTTGATCTTAGCCAAAAGGGCTGAGAAGCTATGAGAGCTGGAACTTTTAGAGAATGTCCCCCGCGAAGCTTTTATTCAGGAACCAGTGGGCACTGCTGAGGTGTATGGCTACATTGTGGGAGGAGGGACTTCTATCTCCCCAGCCATCTTAGCCAGGGCTACCCTGGGAAGGAAAAGAAGTACCCATCCCCTCCTACAGGTTTGTGGACACCCCTACCCCCTAAAGGATATGCAAAGTCCTGGATATCCTGCCCCACTTGGCTCAGTTCCACAGGGTGAAGGGAAAATAGCTCAGAGCTGGGACATTCAAAGTGTGAGTCCCTTGCAGGCTATTGTCTGGGACTGTGATGAAGTACTTAGCCACCTCCTATGAGCTGGGCTAGCACCCCCCCCCCAATGGGAGATTCTTTTGATTTGTCCCTCTGGGCTTGGGGCTGCTGAGCATATTCCTGCAGAGGGGATGGCTGGCTGCACCCAACTGAAACTGCAGCATACCCCTCCTGGAGGAACTAGAGTTGGAGAATCTGGCAGAGACTTAGGGGTTTGGCTCTGGAGTAGGGGCTACTTTCCCCTCATTGAGAAATTAATTGAGTGACCCCCAACTAGGGAACTCACTAGACCAGTGATGGAGAACCTATGACATGCATGTCAGAGGTGACACGCGAACTTGTTTGGTTGATTTTTCTTTGTTAAATGGCATTTAAATATATAAAATAAATATCAAAAATATAAATATTTGTTTTACTATGGTTTCAAATATCAAAAAATTTCTATATGTGACACGGCACCAGAGTTAAGTTAGGGTTTTTCAAAATGCTGACACACTGAGCTCAAAAGATTCGCTATCACTGCACTAGACCTATCCTCCTGACCCCAGTTGCCCCACCCTACTGAGCTTACAACCTGTGGAATGGTCTGTGGTTCACAATCAGCCTGGGTGCACTCTATAGTCTTCCTTCAGAAGGCTCTAGAGCAGCGGTTCTCAACCTGGGGGTCGCGACCCCTTTGGTGGTCGAACGACCCTTTCACAGGGGTTGCCTAAGACCATCGGAAAACACATATATACTTACATATTGTTTACAGTAGCAAAATTACAGTTATGAAGTAGCAACGAAAATAATTTTATGGTTGGGGGGTCACCACAACATGAGGAACTGTATTAAAGGGTCGCGGCATTAGGAAGGTTGAGAACCACTGCTCTAGAGGAAGACCAGGCAACCTCAGGGGGAGGCAGAGCAACTGGTTCACCTGGAGGCAGACCATAGGAAGCCTAGGTTCTTTTCCAGATCTGACTGCAGTTCTAAGCTAAAGGAAGCCAATACTTATACACAGACTGGCTCCTCCCACACACACCCAGGCCCAGTAGATGCAGCCACCGTGAACAGTGTAGTAGCTACAGACAGGTAGTCCAAGGCAGATTACATACAACTTCTGACATTGCCTTGTACCTAAATCCTGCCCAAGTTGATCCAGAACCAACACAACCAGTGGTGGGCTTCAGACCACACCAGGACTTGACCCAACTAGCCACACAAGTGGCATATGCAAAGGGGGATTCTAGCAGGCACCAGACCCCACTGGGAACAACTCTGCCTCAGGGGGAAGTCCCTGCACAGTGTCTCATACACAATGCTCAAAGTTTACTTTTATAGTCAGCCAGCCTGAAGGGTTAACTCAACCCATGAAAGGACCAGCAGCATTAAAGATTCAACTTCAATAGGAGGGTGCACATAACCCACAAGAAACATTTCTGGAGCGTGGAGCTTAGGTGACCTAAAAGATTGTGCCACAAGATCTCTTCACCATAAAGCCATCATAACAACTTTGGAAGTCATAGCAGATCTACCTAATACACAAAGACAAAATGAAGAAACAAAGAAATATGTCCCAAATGAAAGAACAAGAGAAATCCCCAGAAAAGAATTCAATAAGATGGAAACAACCAAACTATCAGATGCAGAGTTTAAAACAATGGTTATAGGGCTGCCGCGGCACGGTTTTCACTGGTTATAGGCGCTCAGCTTGGGGGGGGGGGGGGGGGGCAGGCCCACAATGAATGGCCTACAGTGGTTCTCAACCTTCTGGCCCTTTAAATACAGTTCCCCATATTGTGACACAACCATAAAATTATTTTCGTTGCTACTTCATAACTGTAATGTTGCTACTGTTATGAATCGTAATGTAAATATCTGATATGCAGGATGGTCTTAGGCGACCCCTGTGAAAGGGTCGTTTGACTGCCAAAGGGGTCGCGACCCACAGGTTGAGAACCACTGGTGTGCGGCTACAGCTGCTGCTGAGACAGAGGCTGCAGAGACCACAGAGGCCATGGGAGGTGGAGGCCAAGGCCCCAGAGCAGGGGGTTGTGCCCTGAGCGCAGGTCCAGACCCAGCTGCCCCTGCGGCAATCTGCCAGGAGCCCCCAGAGCGCAACCACAGTGCAGCTGCCACCATGGCCCAGACCCTGCAGATGGAGATCCTGAACTTCGGGCAACAGCATTAGGAGTGTCTGAATGAGCAGCAGCTTCAGAGCCTGTACTGTGATGTGTCAGAGGTGGTCAAAGGCCATGCCTTCAAGGCCCACTGGGCCATATTGGCTGCTAGCAGCTCCTACTTCCGGGACCTGTTCAACAGCAGCCAGAGCACTGTGGTAGAGCTGTCAGCGGCTGTGCAACCCCAATCCTTCCAACAAATCCTCAGCTTCTGCTACACTGGCGCCTGAGCATGAATATGGGGGACCAGTTCTTGCCCACATACACAACTGGCTTCCTGCAGATCCAGGAGATCATGGAGAAGGGCACTCAGTTCTTCCTCAAAGTGAGCTCTCCCAGCTGCAACTCCCAGGGCCTACATGCCAAGGATGCTCCGTCTTCTGAGCCCCAGAGCCCTGTGGCTCAGACATCGAGCTGGATGGCCTGTAGCACCCCGTTGTCCCTAGTCCCATGTCAAGATAGAACAGCAGGAGTGGGACTTCAGTGCAGAGCATGCCCGTGGCCTAGCGGCTATGGGACAGCAGCCAGAAGGAGGCCGAGGTTGGCCGCAGCAGTGGTGGCAATGGTAGCCGAAAGATGGCCAGGTTCTCCACATTGGACCTGGTCGCCAACCGGCCACCTCAGCCGGCCTTGGCTGTTGTGGTAGCAGCGGCAACAGGGGGCATGGTGAGCGGGCCCACCATGTCCAAGCGGACCAGCCCTGGTACCTCGAGTGCCTATACTAGCGACAGCCCAGGCTCCTATCACAATGAGGAGAAGGAGAAGGAGGATGAGGGCGAGGAGGGCACAGATGAGCAATACCGGCAGATCTGCAACATGTACACCATGTATAGCATGATGAATGTTGGGCAAAGTGCCTAGAAGGTGGAGGCCCTTCCAGAGCAGGTGACCCCTGAATCCCAGAATCGTATCCCGGTGTGGCAAGACTTGGCGTCTCTCCCCGCCACACTTATCAACCAGATCGGTAACTGCTGCCACCCCAAGCTCTATGATGAAGGAGACCCCTCTGAGAAGCTAGAGCTGTGACAGGTACCAATGTGTACATCACAAGCTCATGAACTGCCATTTCAGTGCAGGCACATGGCACAAGGTCCTGCTGCGGTGCCTCCTGGCCTCCTTCTTTGACCAGAACACACTGGCTAACAGCTATGGCACTGGCATCTGCTCTTCCACCAATGACCCCAGACGCAAACTGCTGGACAGTTGTGTCCTCCATGCTGTTAAGTACTACTGTCAGAGCTTTGCTCCGAACTTCAAAGACAGTGAAATGAATGCCATTGCGGGCGACATGTGCACCAATATCCACCGTGTCCTGCGGAAGAGCTCGGTTCCCAAGGGGAAGCCGCCTGAGGGTGATACCTATGGTACACCACCTTCATCAGTGACACGGGAAAGCTGGAGCCGAACATGATGGGCATGGAGCACAGCTTTGAAACAGCCAGCCATGATGGCGAGGCTGGCCCCTCAGCCGAGGTTCTCTAGTAACCCCCATCAAGCCCTCCATGAGGCCGTCACACTCCCCCTCCTGTCACCCACCCACCTACCATCTTGGTAGGGAGCTACTGTCTGTCCCTCCTCAGGACCCACAGGGTGTGCTGCATGCTCCAGCCCCTCGGCCTCCCTTCCCACCCCTGACTCCAATCCGAGTGGGCTGAAAGAGAGTGGCAGTGGTGCAAGCTCTGCATGTCTCTCTCTCTCTCTCTCTCTCTCTCTCTCTCTCTCTCTCTCTCTCTCTCTCTCCACACACACACACACACACACACACACACACACACACACACACACACGTGCACAGTCAGGGAGTACTTGCTCCTCCTCTCCTAACCCCTAGCAATTGTTTTCCTATTCTACTCAACCAGGCTGGGCAGGGGAGGGGCAGTCGAGGGGCGGTCCTCTTCTCTACACTTCACTGCAGCCCCATGGGACTTGCAGGGGCCCCCTCCTGCAACCACCTCCCAGTGCTTCCACTTTTCCAAAAGCACCTTCCGATCTCCTTTGTCTGTCCCTGCACCTGGGGCTGGGGGTAGGCGAGGCTGTGGGGACTGCTCTTGTGACACCTGAGGAAACCTGAGGCTCAGAGAAATTACACGACTGACCTAAACCGACCTAAGGTGGCAGGCGGTGGTGCGCCCAGCACCCTTCTCTCTCCCCAACCCTGTACTCAGCCTCTCTTGCCCCATCAGGCCCCTCAGACCTGAGTGGGACAGGTCCTGAGTGAGGAGTACAGACCCAGAGTTTCTGAGGATAGGAGGAGAGGTTTTGGAGGCTCACAGGTGTATGTGCGTGTGAATGTGGAGAAGTTTTGCTTTAAAATAAATGAAGATAAGAGAGGCGGTGGAACCAGAGGAGCATGCTGGCAGGCTGCTGCTGCCCTTCCCTCCCTCCCCACCCCATCCCACGGCAGGGCTCCCAGCTCCACATCCCCTGTACATACTTTTTAAAACATTTTTTTAGCTAATGAAATATTGGAGTATAAGATTCCTTTTATTTTTCAAACCAATGGGACTGTGTCTGATGTCCCCTTTGGTCCCTGGGGGCCATGGGAGGTAGGATGGGGTGAGGGGTGTGGGAGTAGACTGAATGCGTGCATGCCTATAGAGCAGTGGTTCTCAACCTTGGCTGCACATTAGAATCACCTGGGAATCTTTTTAAAATCCTGATTTCTGAGCCTCATCCTCCGGAAATTCTGTTTCTTTGTTATAGGGTGGGGCCACAACATTAGTAACAAAGAAACAGAATTTCTGGAGGATGAGGCCCAGAAATCAGGATTTTAAAAAGATTCCCAGTGATTCTAATGTGCAGCCAAGGTTGAGAACCACTGCTGTAGAGTATGGGTGCAGGTTTCCAAGATGAGATCCCAAGCCGCAGCCATCGCCTGGGCTATATTTGAAGGATATCTCTGGTCTTGGTCTGTTGGCAGAGCCCAGCTCCTGGGAACAGGGCAGGACCCACTGCATTAGCAGTTTTTTGCTGAATTTTCTCTCTAAGCATTCCTCTCTTTTTAGCCTCATCCAGTGTGAGTGATTTTGAGTTTTACATGTGAACCAGAGGGTTCTTTTTTTTTCTTTTTTGCTCCCATCTCCCTGTGCTGCTGGGTGTCACTTGACTCATCTGACTTTTTTTTTTTCTCTCATTTTGAGTTTTGGGGTTTTTTTGCTTTTTTTTTATTGCTTAAAGTATTACAAAGAGTGTTACATATGTGTGTAATACTCATTTGACATTTTTGTCTAGCCTTTTCCCTTACCTCTCTTCTCACTTCTAGTCTCCTCCCTGACAGCCCCGAGAGACCGACAGCCCATAGCTTTCAGAGGCAGGAGCCTGCTAGAGGTGGGTGGGGCTATCCCAATGGACCCTTGGAACCTGACTTGGAGGCCCCACCTCCCACCCTGTAGCCCCCACAGCCTGCACACACTGTTTGTGGAGTTGGAGTGTCCGGTCTGGCTGTGATCCTGGCACTCCTCTTTCTGGCCTGAGTGTGTGTGTGGGGGGGGGGAGGTGGGGGGGTGGGGAGGCGCTGGGGGCAAGTGTATGAGAGGGGAGTTAACACCCCCCAGCTAAAGCACAAATACCTTAGTCGTATCTCCCCTGCCCTTCATCTTGGCCTTGACACTCTATCCCAGCGTCATCCCAAAACACAATATCCAGGTCACTTGGTGGGCTCCAGGGGCCACAGAAGGGTGGGCTGGGGTTCCAGCCATCCCCCAAAAGGAGGTAGAAGTCTCAAGGTACTCCCCCTTCTAGGCCTTAGCTGGGGGCCAGCCCCTGGGTCTGGTGTCTTCTCCCTCCCCATTCTTTTTCCTGGGAAGATCCCTGCCTAGCCCCCTCCCTGCCTTGTCCTCAGGCAGGGCTTGCCCCTGTGCCTTCTCCATACCCCTGCAGCACTGGGTTGGGTGGCAGAAGCCCTTGTTTCAGGGACCCCAGGAGGTATCCCTGGCTCCAGGGGACTGTGTGTTGGTGGTGGGGGAGGGGTTAAGGGATAGGGTGGGGAAATTCCTCACCAGGAGAGCCAAAGACAGGGTTGTGCCTTACCTTAGGAGCCACCCCTGTGCCCATCCACCCTGCCCTTTCAGGTGGCCTGCTGCTTTTCCTCCCCTCCTGCTCCTCTCCGCCCCCACTCAGCCCTGCTCTGAGCTGCATGGTTCCCACCCGGACCTGGGCACCAGGAAGGAGCATGAATGGAGAATTACCAACCAATGCAAAAAAGACCAGAGGCCTCTGGTCACCCCTGTTCCCATAGGACTGGCAAGCTGCTGTGTCTATGTGGAGTGCCAACACCTGCCCTTTTCTGGGCTGAGCTCCCCACCCCACCCCAGTCTGTAAGTGAGATTGCACATTAACTACTGTAAGGAAAGAAGTGCACTGGGAAATGTGAACATGAGAACATCAGTAACACTGATGAGAATAAACTAAATGCCTTTGTAACAACAACAACAACAAAAATGGTTATAAGGATGCTCAAGAACCTTGGGGGAAGAATGAATGATCTCAGTGAGAACTTAAACAAAGATATTAAGCATTGGAAAGGACATAGAAGCCATAAAAAATAACCAATCAAAAATGAATACAAGGGGAGACAAAATGGTGGCGGTATAAATGGATGTGTTGTGAGCCTTGTCCCGGAGCAGATAGGTGAGCAGCTGAAAGGAATAACATCCAGCCCAAATTGGCGAAGGAAACTCAGCTGGGAGACAGTTTGCAGCTGGGAAGGGCAGAGGACCCCTGGAGAACGGTAAAATCAAGCCTCTGGGAAGGAGAATCTGCCAGCTGTCTGAGCCCTGAGGGTCAGAGGGAATCCGCACAGCACCGGCTTGAGCCACATCCCTTGGGACAGGCACAGTGTCTGGCTGTGTAAAGAAGGTCCGCAGAACTGCTGGATCTGGGTCCACAGTCAGGAAAGGCTGAAGAGGAGTGCCGACAGGAGAGGAGCACGCAGAGGCGCAGCTTTTGCCCCCTCTGTGACCTGTGCCTTTCTTCATTGAGCCTAGTGCATAGGACCTTTTGGACACAGACACTTACCCATGGCTGAGAGTGGGAGAAGTTGCGGACTTGTGGAATCTGGGGAGAGAGGGGGGTCCAGGAGAAGTGGCAGTGAGTTTGGCGCTGAGTCATGCCTGAGTCCAGAACCTGGGCAGCCATTTTGTCCTGAAGAGATAGCCCCTCCCTCCAATATCCAAGCAACCAATACAGCCACACCCAGATTCCATCCTGAATGGTACAAAGGATTAAAAAAAAATCTAAATAGTTCCTGAGAGTCCAAAGGGACTGGCCTAGAGACCTTCAATCCCAGCAACAGGAACCTGAGAAACAGTACAGCACAGAAGACTGGGATCTTAAGCCAGCCAAAGGGACAACACATCACTTTTTCATTTTGATTTTTTTATTATTAATTTGTTGTCTCTTTTATTCTTCATTTTCCTGCTTTTGTTTGTTGCTTTATTTTCTATTTCTTTTTGCATTATTTTTCCATCACTCTATTTTATTTTAGTTTTATTTGCTATTTTTATACCATTTTTTAAATCAAGTTTTTTGTAAATTTATTATTATTATTATTATTATTTTCTTCTCATTCTCTTTCCTCTTATCCACCCATCCCCTTTCTACTTCCTCTATACTGAACTGAGATCCTCCCCATATTCATCCAATTTTAAACCTTATTTTCTGTATATAAGCTCAGCCTCTACAGATTCTGCCCCCACCCTCTTTGCTGGGGGTTTGGTGTTTGTATTTTTGTTTTGTTTTGTTTTGTTTATCCATCGGTTCTGTGAATATATATATATATCCTTTTTCTTCCTTTTTTCTTTTCTCTCTTATTGTTTTCTCTCTCTTGGATATAATTTATGCTCTCTTTTCTCTCCCCTAATTCTCTCTTCTCAGGTGGTCACTTATAGTGGAGTTATTGTTGTCATGAGCACATTTGTGCTTTGTTCCTTCTATGTTGTGTCTTATCAAGATAAATTTTATCCTGCCTGTACAGGTGCTAGAGAGCGAGCCTCATAACCAGACAACTGGGAGAGGAAACTCTATCCACGAACGGGTCAATAACACCCCAGACCCAACTACAGAGCAGGAAGAAGGTGGCAGTGAGGGAGAGAGTGTGAGTGAGTGAGGGACCAAATGAGGAGTGTGTGCTCATGTGGGATGTGTGTGTGTGTATGTGAGTGAGGCACAGTTAGATCCCGCAGGACCTTCGGGGTCAGCCTAACTGGGCTCATCTAACTAGGCAGCCTCTGCTACCATTGTAAATAGTACCGTGAGGTTGGATCATCCTCAGAGGCCTAGCCTTTTGAAGGGGAGAGCTGCCGTAACTGGAATACCAACCTTACCTCCACCCAGGGTGCCCTCAGATAACACCTGGGACTCTACAACCACCCCTGCCAGGGACCTGCTACCTCGGCTGTGGTCCCATGGTCAACGAGTCTCCAGTCACCCTGGGCGCAGGTTCCTGTGAGTTATGAAGCATGCTCCCCTCTGACCAGCCCAAAGCCTTAGCCCAGGGCACTGCAACCACACAAGCAGCAGACACATGAGCAGCCCACTCCTGTCCAAGAAGAAGCAGCCTGCCCCAAGCCTAAGAGCAGAAGCCTCATGTGGCCTGGCCCTGTCCAAGAAGCAGCAGCTGCATGAGCAGCCTGCCCCCATCCAAGGAGCAGCAGCTGTGTGAGCAGCCCACACCTGTATGAGGAACAGCAGTACGATGAGCAGCCTGCCCTCATTCGAGGAGCAGTAGCTGCCCGATCAGCCCACCCCAGTCTGAGGAGCAGCAGCCACACGAGCAGACCTTCCACGTCTGAGGAGCGGCAGCCCTGCACAGACTGCACTGGTCCAAGGAGCAGCAGCCACATGCAGCCTGCACCTGTCCGACGATCAGCAGCTGGGTGAGTGGCCTGCCCCCATCAGAGGAGCAGCAGCTGCACGTGCAGCTCACTCCCGCCCAAGGAGCATCAGCCACGCAACCAGCCCATCTCCCATTCGAGGAGCAGCAGCCGCAAGAGCAGTCCAGCCCCATCCGATTAGCAGCAGACGCACATGCAGCTCACTCCTGCCCGAGGAGCAGCAGTCACACAAGCAGACTGCCCATATCTGAGGAGGGGCAGCCCTGTGCAGCCCGCACTGGTCTGAGGAGAAGCAGCCACACGCAGCCTGCATCTGTCTGATGAGCAGCAGCTGGGTGAGTAGCCCGCCCCCATTCGAGGAGCAGCAGCCACACGTGCAGCTTACTCCTGCCCAAGGAGCAGCAGCCGCGCAAGCAGCCAATCCCCCATCCGAGGAGCAGTAACTGTGTGAGCAGCCCACACCCATATAAGGAGCAGGAGCCCTGTAAGCAACCTGCCCCTGTCCAAGAAGTGACAGCCTCACGGGCAGCCCGCCCCATCTGAGGAACACCAGCAGCATGCAGTCAGCCCCGATCCAAGGAGCAGCAACCACGTTAGCAAACCACCCCCATATAAGGAAGAGCAGCCGCACTCAGCCCGCCCCCATCTAAGGAGCAGCAGCCTCATGATCAGACCACACCTGTCAAAGGAACAGCAGCTGTATGAGCAGCCTCCCCGATCAGCCAGAGGAGACACCACTGCTGCGAACAGCACCCACCAGGGGAGCCGCTGCCAACTGAGGAGCAGCTACTTCCATGACCACCCGGGGAATAACCGAAGCCCAAGGAGCCACTCCCACCCAAGGAGCCGCTACTGTATGACTCAACATTTAGATCAGTCAGTGAGACCAAAAAAGGGTAGACAAAGAAACCCACAAAGGAAAGAAAAGGAGGAGCGCCAGAAAAGTAGCTGGGTGAAACATAGGCATGCAATATGTCAGAAAAAGAATCAGAATAAGGATCCTACAGTTCATAAACTGGATGGAGGGGAAAAAAAAACAACAACTTATGTAAGAATCAAGAATAAATGGATAAAAAAATCAAAATCTTATGTAAGAATCAAGAAGAAATGAACAGTGATATAGCTGCAATAAAAAACACCATGGAAAGTTTCAAGAGTAGACTAGGAGAAGTGGAGGACCAAATTAGCGAATTAGAAGACAGGGAAGCAAAACACACACAAACTGAACTGCAATTGAAGAAAAATATTAAAATACAGGAGGAGAGCCTAAGGGAGCTATGCGACAACATGAAACGAAGAAACATATGAATAATAGGGTTGCCAGAAAAAAAGAACAGGAAGAGGAACAAGAGTTAGAACACCTATTTGAAGAAATAACGTCAGAAAACTTCCCTGATGTGGAGAAGAAAAAGGTCACACAAGCACAGAGAGTCCCAAACAAGATGACCCAAAAAGACCCACACCAAGACACATCATAATTACGATGTTCAGGAAAAGAGAGAATCTTAAAGGCTGCAAGAGAGAGACAGAAAGTTACATAGAAGAGATCTCCCATTGGATTATCAAATGATTTCTCAACAGAAACACATAGGTCCAGAAAAGAATGGAAGGAAATTTACAAAGTGATGCAAAGCAAGGGACTGAGTCCAAAAATACTTTATCCAGCAAGGATATCATTCAAAATTAAAGGAGAAATAAGAAGCTTCACAGGCAAAAAGAGGCTAAGGGAGATTATCACTACCAACCCAGAAATGCAAGAAATGCTAAAGGGACTGGTGTAAAAATAAAAATAAAAAGTTAAAAAAGAAAACAGGCACAAAAAATAAAAATGGGTACAAACAAGTAACTTTCAATAATAACTTTAAAGGTAAATGGACTAAATGCTCCAATCAAAAGATAAGTGGCTGAATGCATAAAAAAACATGACTCATATGTATGCTGTCTACAAGAGACCCACCTCAGAAGAAGGGACTCACACAGACTGAAAGTGAAGAGATGGAAAAATATCTTTCAGGCAAATGGAAATGAAAAAAATCTGGGGTACCAATATTATATCTGACAAAAAAGCCCTCAAAGTGAATGCCATAACAAGAGATAAGGAAGGCCACTTCATAATACTAAAGGGATCCATAAAACAAGAGTATATAACCCTGACAAACATATATGCACCCAATTCAGGAGCACCCAAATACATAAAAAATTCCTGGAAGATATCAAGGGATAGATTGACAGCAATACAATCATAGTAGGGGACTTTAATACACCACTTAAGTCACTGGATAAGTCCTCTAGACAAAAACAAACAAACAAACAAACAAAAAAGCAAAGAAACAGCAATCCTAAATGACTCACTAGATCAGATGGACTTAATTGACATCTTCAGAACACTTCACCCCAAAGCCACAGAATACACGTTCTTCTCAAGTGCACATGGGACATTTTCAAAAATAGACCACATATTGGGTCACAAGCAAAGTCTTCTGAAATTCAAGAAGATTGAAATTATATGAAGCGTTTTCTCAGACCACAATGGCATAATATTGGAAATCAATTACAATAAAAACAATCCAAATTCAAACACTTGGAAGATGAAAAGCATGCTATTAAACAATGATTGGGTTACCAAAGAGATCAAAGAAATTAAAAACATCCTGGAAACAAATGACAATAAAAACACAACAATCCAAAATCTATGGGGCACAATGAAAGCAATCCTGAGAGGGAAGATTATAGCTCTACAGGCCTACCACAAAAAAAAAAAAAATGGTAATAAATTATCTAACTCTACAACTCAAAGAATTAGAAAGAAAGCAATAATAAAGCCCACAGAATCCAAAAGGAAGAAGATAATAAAGATCAGAGCAGAAATAAATAACATAGAGACCAAAAAAACAATACAGAAGTTCAATGAAACCAAGAGCTGGTTCTTTGAAAGGATAAACAAGATTGATGAACCTCTAGCCAGGCTCACCAAGAAGCAAAGAGAGAGGACCCAAATAAACAAAATCAGAAATGAAAGAGGCAAAGTAACAGCAGACCCCACAGAAATACAAAGGATTGTTATAAAATACTATGGACAACTCTACTCCAACAAACTAGACAACCTGGAGGAAATGGACATATTCCTAGAAAAATACAATCTTCCAAAACTCAATCATGAAGATACTAAAAATCACAATAGGCTGATACCTATGGAGAAATTGGAGCAGTCATCAAAAAGCTTCCAGCAAACAAAAGCCCAGGACCAGACAGCTTCACAGGAGAGTTTTACCAAACATTCAAGGAAGAACTAAAACCTATCCTCCTCGGACTATTCCAAAAAATTCAAGAGGAAGGAACTCTTCCAAGCTCATTCTATGAAGCCAGCATCACCCTAATACCAAAACCAGATAAAGACAACACAAAGAAAGAGAATTACAGGCCAATATCCCTCATGAACATAGATGCCAAAATCCTCAACAAAATTCTAGCAAATCAGATCCAGTAGTACATCAGAACGATCATACACTATGATCAAGTAGGATTTATCCCAGGGATGCAAGGATGATACAATATCCACAAATCAATAAACGTGATACATCACATAAACAAATTGAAAGATAAAAATCACATGGTCATATCAATTGATGCAGAAAAAGCATTTGACAAAATCCAACCCCCTTTCTTGATAAAAACGCTCAGCCAGGTGGGAATAGAAGAATCATACCTCAACATAAACTAAAACCATTTCCCTTAAAAACAGGAACAAAACAGGGATGCCCACTCTCACCACTCCTGTTCGACATAGTACTAGAAGTACTAGCCATTGCGATCAGACAAGAAGAAGAAATAAAAGGCATCCAAATTGGAAAAGAAGAAGTAAAACTGTCCTTATTTGCAGATGACATGACACTGTACATAGAAAACCCTAACAACTCCATCAAAAAATTATTAGACTTAATAAATGAATTTGGCAATGTAGCAGGATAGAAAATTAACCCCAAGAAATCTATGGCATTTCTATACACCAATCATGAACTTACAGAGAGAGAGAGACTAAAAAAGCAATAGGTAAAAGACCTATACACAGAAAACTACAGGACACTGAAAAAGGCGATAGAGGAAGACATAAACAGATGGAAGAACATGTCATTTTCATGGATTTCTAAAATCTACATCATCAAGATGTCCATACTACCCAAAGCAATCTATAAATTCAACACACTTCCCATTAAAATACCAATGGCATATTTCACAGATCTAGAACGAACTCTCCAAAAATTCATCTGGGATAAAAAAAGACCCCGAATAGCTGCAGCGATCCTGAGAAAGAACAAAGTAGGTGGGATCTCAATACCAGATATCAAGCTGTATTTCAAAGCCACTGTTCTCAAAACTGCCTGGTACTGGCACAAGAACAGACATATAGAGCAATGGAATAGAATAGAGAACCCAGAAATTGACCCAAACCACTATGCTCAATTTATATTTGACAAAGGAGGCATGAACATACAGTGGAGTCAAGATAGTCTCTTCAATAAATGGTGTTGGGAAAATTGGACAGATACATGCAAAAAAAAAATGAAACTAGATCACCAACTTACACCATACACAAGAATAAACTCAAAATGGATAAAGGACCTAAACATAAGATGGAAAACGATAAAAATAGTAGAGGAATCCACAGGCAGCAAAATCTTGAACATATGCTGAAGCAATTTCTTCATCACTGATACTGTTTCTAGGGCAATGGAAACTAAAGAGAAAATAAACAAATGGGACTACATCAAAATAAAAAGCTTTTTCACAGCAAAGGAAACCATCAACAAAACAACAAGAAAGCCCACTGCATGGGAGAACATATTTGCAAATGTTATCACTGATAAGAGTTTAATCTCAAACATTTACAGGTAGCTCATACAACTTAACTAAAGGAAGATGAACAACCCAATCAAAAAATTGGCAATGGACCTAAATAGATACTTTTCGAAAGGAAAGAGAAGAAAGGCCAAAAGACATATGAAAACATGTTCAAAGTCACTAATCATCTGAGAGATGCAAATCAAAACAACAATGGTGCACCATCTCACACCTGTTAGAATGGCTATCATCAACAAATCAACAAACGACAAGTGCTGGTGAGGATGTGGAGAAAAAGGAACCCTCGTGCACTCCTGGTGGGACTGCAGACTGGTGCAGCCTCTGTGGAGAACAGTATGGAGTTTCCTTAAAAAACAAAAAATGGAACTCCCATTTGACCCAGTGATCCCACTTCTAGGAATATATCCCAAGAAACTAGAAACACCAGTCAGAAAGGATATATGCACCCCTATGTTCACAGCAGCACAATTCACCATAGCTAAGATTTGGAAATTCCCATCAGTAGATGAGTGGATTAAAACTGTGGTACATCTATACAATGGAATACTATGCTGCGCTAAAAAAGAAGGAGTTCTTACCATTTGCAACAGCATGGATGGAACTGGAAAACATTATGCTAAGTGAAATAAGCCAGTCAGAGAAAGATAAATATCATGTGATCTCACTCATTTATGGAATATAATAAACGACATAAACTGATGAACAAAAACACATCCAGAGACAGAGAAGCATCGATCAGACTGTCAAACCTCAGAGGGAAGGTAGTGGAGGGTGGGGGTAAGGGAGAGAGATCAAAGGACTTATATGCAAGTATATAGGCCTAACCAATGGACACAGACAACAGCCGGGTGAGGGCATGAGTGGGGAGAATGGGGGATAATGTGGGGATAAGGACACATATGTAATAACTTAATCAATAAAAAATGAATACAATATCTGAAATGAATCACTTGAAAGAATCAATAGCAGGTTAGATGAAGCAGAGTATTGAATCAGCAATTTAGAGGACAAACTAACAGTAAGCAGCCAAGCAGAGTATCAAAGAGAAAAGAGAGTTTAAAAAAATAAGGAAAGTCTACGGGAACCCTGGGACAACATCAAGCACAAACATCCACTTCATAGGGGTACCAGAAGAAGAAAAGAATGAGCAAGAGATAGGGAACCTGTTTGAAGACATAATGGCTAAAAAGTTTCCTAACCTGGTGAAGGAAAAAGTTCAGGAAGCACAGAGAGTTCCAAACAAGATAAATCCAAAGAGGCTCACATCAAGACACATCATAATTAAAATGCTAAAGATTAAAGACAAATCTTAAAAATAGCAGGAGAAAAGCATTTAGTTACCTACAAAAAAACTCCCACAAGACTGTCAGCTGATTTCTCAAAAGACGCACTTCAGACTAGAAAGGATTGACATGAAATAGTCAAAGTGATGAAAAGCAAAGACCTACAACCAAAACTACTACTCTTTCAGCAAGGCTATCATTTAAAATGGAAAGTGAAATAAAAATCTTCCCAGACCAAAAAAAAAAGCAAGAGGAGTTTATGACTACCAAATCAGTATAGCAAGAAATGTTAAAGGGCTTGCTTTAAGAGTAAGAAAGAAAAAAGAAATCAAGAGAGGGAGGAATATAGGTATAAATAATAAAATGTCAATAAATAAATACCTATCAATAATAACCTTAGATGTAATCAGATTAAATAGTGCAATCAAAAGAAAGAGGGTAGCTGACTGGATAAGAAAACAAGACCCATGTATATATACTGTCTACAAGAGACCCACATCAGAACAGAAGATACACACAGACTAAAAGCAAAGGGATAAAAAAAAATGTATTTCATGAAATGGAAATTATAAAAAAGTTGCAATAGCAATACTTACATCAGACAACATAGACTTCAAAACAAGTAGAAGGGAAATAAATAATAAATACCAGAATTGAAATAAACAAAATAGGGTCTAAAAGAATCAATGAAATCAAGAGAAGTTTCTTTAAAAAGATAAACAAGACTGATAAGCCTTTAATCAGACTCATCAAGAAAAAAAGGAGAGAACCCAAATAAATAAAAGCAGAAATGAAAGAGAAGTAACAACTCACACCACAGAAATACAAAGGATTATAAGAAAAAACTACAATTATATGGCAACAAATTGGACATTCTGGAAGAAATTGATAAATTCCTAAAAAATACAATCTTCTAAGATTGAATAAAGAACAGACTGATTACAGCTAACAATATCAAGAACAGCTAACAAAATCAAAGCAGTAATAATAATAACAATAATAAACTCTTAACATACAGAAGTGCTGAATCAGATGGCTTCAGAGGTGAATTGGTGAATTTTACCAAATATCCGAAGAAAAATTAACACCTGCCTTTCTCAAACCATTTCAAAAATTTTAAGAGAAGGGAAGATTCCCAAGCTAATTTTATGAGGTCAGCATTATCCTGATTCCAAGACCAGAAAAAAACACTACAAAGAAAGAAAATTATAGGCTAATATCTCTGATGAACATCAATGCAAAAATCCTCAACAAAAATTAGCAAACTGAATTTGGCATTACATTAAAAAGATCAAGTGGGACTTATTTCTGGAATGCAATAAATCAATATCTGAAAATCAATTGACTTGACACACCACATAAATAAAATGAAGGACAAAAATAATATGATTATTAATAGATGCAGGAAAAAAACATTTGACAATATCCAACATTCATGTATGATAAAAATTCTCAGCAAAGTAGGAATAGAAAGAACATGCCTCAACATAATAAAGCCATATATGACAAATCTATCAGCCAACATCATACTCAACAGGGAAAAGCTAAAAGCATTTTCATTAATATCATGAATAAGACAGAGATGTCTATTTTCACCACTCTTATTCAACATAATACTCGAAGTCCTAGCCTCAGCAGTCAGATAAGAAGAGATAAAAGGCATCCAAATTGGAAAGGAAGCAGTAAAATTACTTGCAGATGACATGATAGAATATAGAGAGAATCCTAAAGATTCCACCAAAAAACTACTAGAACTGATAAATGAATTAAGTAGAGTAGCAGGATACAAAAATATTCAGAAGTTGGTGGTTGTATTTTTATATACCAATAATGAACTATCAGAAAGAGAAACTAAGACAATAATCCCATTTACCATTGCAACAAAAAACAATAACCCAGAAATGAATCTTGTCAAGAAGGTAAAAATACCTGTACTGAAAAAATTGTAAGACATTGAAGAAAGAAATTGAAGGAGATACAAATGAATGGAAGCATATATTGTGCTCATAGATATGAAGGGCTAACATTATTAAAATGTCCATACTACCCAAAGTAATCTATCCAGTGCAATTTCTATAAAAATACAAATGATATTTTTCACAAAACTAGAACAAATAACCCTAAAAATGTATTTGGAACCACAAAAGACCCCAAATAGCCATAGCAAATTTTAGAAAAAAGAATGAAGTTAGAGCTACCATGCTACCTGATATTAATCTATACTACAAAGCAACTGTAATCAATACAGCATGATACCAGCATAAAAACAGACACATCAATCAATGGAACAGAATAGAAAGCCCAGAAATAAACCCACGCCTATATGACAAAGCAAGGAGGAACATACAATGAGGTAAAGACAGTCTATTCAATAAATGGTGCTGGGAAAATGGGACAGATACATGCAAAAAAATAAAACTTGATCACCTTCTTACATCATATACAAGAATAAACTCAAAATAAAGACTCAAAGTAAGACTCAAAACCATAAAACTTGTAGAAGAAAACATAGGCAGTAAAATCTGACATTTTTCTTTCTTTTCTATTATAAATTATTTCAACTAGAAGATACAATCTCTCAGGGGTTTCATAGTTTAAAAAGGTACAATAACATCATGTAACTACATAAAAAAAAACAATGCTGTAAATGGGACTTCCTGGCTTAGACATTTCTGCACAGTCTTTATGGAATCTGCACACACAAGAAATCTTCCTTTGTTCCAATTAATTGTTCTTGTATGTAAGTTGCTTTCTATTCCAGTATATCCAGAGTGGTGAAATAATGAGGCCAGCTACATAGCCAAAGGTCGCTCCAAGCGTGCAGGAGATGGGCCACACCTGCCATGGCCTTTCCCAATTGAGTGGAATAGGAAAGGCTCCAAGCCATGTTCCTAGAAAACTAGAAATTGTGATGATCTGGAGACTATTCTCTCAAACAGATGTAACTCCGTTTCTACTGAAAACTCTTAGCCATGCTTTGACATTTGGTCCTAACAAACACAAACAAGGTACAGTAGTAAAAGTAGACAAGATCACTGCAAGTAAAAGTTTCCAACACCAGCTCTATTAATGGTGCTCCAGATAGAACAAAAACTACATGAAAGACGAAACAAGACATAAGAAAGTAGAAACAGCATTTCAAAAATCTGGTTACCTTGTATGATAATGAACTTATTTTAGTGGATGCATTTGGTTTCACTGCTAAATGCAATACTAGATTGACGGCAGTTACAAAAACAGAACAGATGCACAACCACATCAAGTGAGTTTCCAATATTGAGAAGTTCTCCAAGAAGAATGATGGAATGAAGATGCTTAGGATAATTGAGAATATGCATAAAAGATTGGTATACAGTAGTCTCTTGATATCACTATTTTTCATGGTGTTTCCTTGAGTGGCTAACTCTCCCGCCCGCCGAAGGGCAGGAGTTAAGATTTTTTTTTTTAGCAGTTTCTTTTATTTATTTTTTATTGCTTAAAGTATTGCAAAGAGTATTACATATGTTTCCTTTCTCTCCCTTGACATTCCCCCAGCCTCCCCTACCCCCCAGTGTCTTGTGTCCACTGGTTATGCTTATATGCATTCATACAAGTCCTTCGGTTGATCTCTTACCCCCGCCCTCCCGCTTCCGCCCCCCAACCCTCCCCAGCCTTCCTGCTGTAGTTTGACAGTCTGTTCCATGCTGCTCTGCCTCTGTATCTATTTTTGTTCATCAGTTTATAATGGTCTTTATTATCCATAAATGAGTGAGATCATGTGGTATTTTTCTTTCACTGACTGGCTTATTTCACTTAGCATAATGCTTTCTAGTTCCCTCCATGCTGTTGCAAATGGTAAGAATTCCTTCTTTCTTACAGGAGCATAGTATTCCATTCTGTAGATGTACCACAGTTTTCTAATCCATTTATCAGCTGATGGGCACTTAGACTGTTTCCAGATCTTTGCTACGGTAAATTGTGCTGCTATGAACATAGGGATGCATATATCCTTTCTGATTGGTGTTTCTGGTTTCTTGGGATATATTCCTAGAAGTGGGATTACTGGGTCAAGTGGGAGTTCCATTTTTAACTTTTTGAGGAAACTCCATACTGTCTTCCATAGTGGCTGCACCATTCTGCATTCCCACCAGCAGTGCACGAGTGTTCCCTTTTCTCCGCATCCTCTCCAGCACTTGTCCTTTGTTGATTTGTTGATGATAGCCATTCTGACAGGTGTGAGATGGTACAGCATTGTCGTTTTGGTTTGCATCTCTCAGATTATTAGTGACTTTGAGCATGTTTTCATATGTCTCTTGGGTTTCTGAATGTCCTCTTTTGAAAAGTGTCTATTTAGGTTCTTTGCCCATTTTTTGATTGGATTGTTTATCTTCTTTTGTTAAGTTGTATGAGTTCCCTATAAATTTTGGAAATTAAACCCTTATCAGTGATAACATTGGCAAATATGTTCTCCCATGCAGTGGGCTTTCTTGTTTCGTTAATGGTTTCCTTTGCTGTGCAGAAGCTTTTTAATTTGATGTAGTCCCATTTGTTTATTTTCTCTTTAGTTTCCACTGCCCTAGGAGCAGTATCAGTGAAGAAATTGCTTCAGCGTATGTCTGAGATTTTGTTGCCTTTGGATTCCTCTAGTATTTTTATAGTTTCCAGTCTTACATTTAAGTCCTTTATCCATTTTGAGTTTATTTTTGTGTATCGTGTAAGTTGGTGGTCTAGTTTCATTTTTTTTGCATGGATCTGTCCAATTTTCCCAACACCATTTATTGAAGAGACTGTCTTGACTCCATTGTATGTTCTGCCTCCTTTGTCAAATATTAATTGAGCATATTGGTTCAGGTTGATTTCTGGGTTCTCTATTCTTTTCCATTGCTCTATATATGTCTGTTTTTGTGCCAGTACCAGGCAGTTTTGAGAACAGTGGCTTTGTAATACAGCTTGATATCTAGTATTGAGATCCCACCTACTTTGTTCTTCTTTCTCAGGATCACTGCAGCTATTTGGGGTCTTTTTTTATCCCAGATGAATTTTTGGAGAGTTCGTTCTAGATCTGTGAAATATGCCATTGGTATTTTAATGGGAAGTGTGTTGAATTTATAGATTGCTTTAGTTAGTATGGACATCTTGATGATGTATATTTTAGAAATCCATAAACATGACATGTTCCTCCATCTGTTTATGTCTTCCTCTATCGCCCTTTTCAGTGTCCTGTAATTTTCTGCGTATAGGTCTTTTACCTCCTTAGTTAAGTTTATTACTAGGTTTCTTAATTTTTGGTGTGATGGTAAATGGGATTGCTTTTTTAGTCTCTCTCTCTGTAAGTTCATGATTGGTGTATAGAAATACCATAGATTTCTTGGTGTTAATTTTGTATCCTGCTACATTGCCAAATTCATTTATCAAGTCTAATAGTTTTTTGATAAGCCTTTAGGGTTTTTTATGTACAATATCATGTCATCATGTCATCTGCAAATAAGGACAGTTTTACTTCTTTTTTTCCAATTTGGATGCCTTTTATTTTTTCTACTGGTCTAATTGCAATGGCTAGTGCTTCCAGTACTATGTTGAACAGGGGTGGAGAAGTGGGCATCCCTGTCTTGTTCCTGTTTTTAAGGAAAATGGTTTTAGTTTTTGCCCATTGAGTATAATGTTGGCAGTGGGTTTGTCATATATGGCTTTTATTATGTTGAGGTATGACCCTTTTGTTCCCACCTTGCTGAGAGTTTTTATCAGAAATAGGTGTTGGATTTTGTCAAATGTTTTTCTGCATCAATTTATATGACTAAGTGTTTTTTTTCTCTCAATTTGTTATGCATCACGTTTATTGATTTGTGGATATTGTACAATCCTTGCATCCCTGGGATAAATCCTACTTGGTCATGGTGTATGATCTTTCTGATGTACTGCTGGATCCTATTTGGTAAGATTTTGTTGAGGATTTTGGCATCTATGTTCATGAAGGATTTTGGCCTGTAATTCTCTTTCTTTGTGTTGTCTTTATCTGGTTTTGGTATTAGGGTGATGCTGGCTTCATAGAATGAGCTTGGAAGTGTTCCTTCATCTTGGATTTTTTGGAATAGTCTGAGGAGGATAGGTTTTAGTTCTTCCTTGAATGTTTGGTAAAACTTTCCTGTGAAGCTGTCTGGTCCTGGGCTTTTGTTTGCTGGAAGCTTTTTGATGACTGCTTCAATTTCTTCCATAGTTATTGGCCTATTGAGATTTCTAGATTCTTCCTGATTGAGTTTTGGAAGATTGTATTTTTCTAGGAATATGTCCATTTCCTCCAGGTTGTCTAGTTTGTTGGAGTAGAGTTTTCATAGTATTATTTAACAATCATTTGTATTTCTGTGGAGTCTGTTGTTATTTCACCTCTATCATTTCTGATTTTGTTTATTTGGGTCCTCTCTCTTTGCTTCTTGGTGAGCCTGGCTAGAAGTTCATCAATCTTGTTTATCCTTTCAAAGAACCAGCTCTTGGTTTCATTGATCTTCTGTATTGTTGTTTTTTTTGGGGGGGGGTCTCTATGTTATTTATTTCTGCTCTGATCTTTATTATCTTCTTCCTTCTGCTCACTCTTGGCTTTTCTTGTTGCTCTCTTTCTATTTCTTTGAGATGTAGGGTTAGATGATTTACTACCATTTTTTCTTGATTTTTTTTGAGGTAGGCATGTAGAGCTATAAACTTCCCTATCAGGACTGCTTTCATTGTGTCCCATAGGTTTTGGATTGTTGTGTTTTCATTGTCATTAGTTTTCAGGATGTTTTTAATTTATTCTTTTATCTCATTGGTAACCCAATCAATATTTAATAACATGCTATTCAGCTTCCAAGTGTTTGAGTGTTTTGGATTGTTTTTATTGTAGTTTATTTCTAATATTATGCCATTGTGATCAGAAAAGAATGCTGGGTATGATTTTCATCTCCTGAATTTGGGGTGACTTTGCTTGTGACCCAATATGTGGTCTATTTTTGAAAATGTCCCATGTGCACTTGAGAAGAATGTATATTCGGCGGCTTTGTGGTGAAATGTTCTGAAGATGTCAATTAAGTCCATCTGATCTAGTGAGTCATTTAGGATTGCTGTTTTCTGTGCTGATTTTTTGTCTAGAGAATTTATCCAGTGATGACAGTGGTGTATTAAAGTCCCCTACCATGATTGTATTGTTGTCGATCTCTCCCTTGATATCTTCCAAGAGCTTTTTTTATGTATTTGGGTGCTCCTGCATTGGGTGCATATATGTTTATCAGGGTTATATCCTCTTGTTGTATCGATCCTTTTAGTATTATGAAGTGGCCTTCCTTATCTCTTGTTATGGCCTTCACTTTGAGGTCTATTTTGTCCGATATAAGTATTGCTACCCAGCTTTTTTTTTTCATTTCCATTTGCCTGAAAGATATTTTTCCATCCTTCACTTTCAGTCTGTGTGGGTCCCTTCTTCTGAATTGGGTCTCTTGTTAGCAGCAAATGTATGGGTCATGTTTTTTTTATCCATTCAGCCACTTGATGTCTTTTGATTGGAGCATTTAGTCCATTTACGTTTAAAGTTATTATTGAAAGGCACTTGTTTGTAGCCATTTTTATTTTTCATCCTTTTTTTCTTTCTTAGCTTTTTATTTGTATTTTTACACCAGTCCCTTTAGCATTTCTTGCATTTCTGGGTTGGTAGTGATAATCTCCCTTAGCCTTTTCTGTCTGTGAAGCTTCTTATTTCCCTTTCAATTGTGAATAATAGCCTTGCTGGATAGAGTATTCTTGGATTCAGTCCCTTGCTTTGAATCACTTTGTAAATTTCTGTCCATTCTTTTCTGGCCTGATGTGTTCCTGTTGAGAAATCATTTGATAATCTAATGGGAGATCACCTGTATATAACTTTCCGTCTCTCTCTTGCAGCCTGTAAGATTCTCTCTTTGTCCTGAACATTTGCCATGGTAATTATGATGTGTCTTGTTGTGGGTCTTTTCGGGTTCATCTTGTTTGGGACTCTCTGTGGTTGTGTGACTTTTTTCTTCCCCACATCAGGGAAGTTTTCTGACATTATTTCTTCAAATAGGTTTTCTAACCCTTGTTCCTCTTCCTGTTGTTCTGACACCCCTGTTGTTCGTATGTTGCTTCATTTCATGTTGTCCCATAGCTCCCTTAGGCTCTCTTCCTGTCTTTTAATTTTTTCTCCAATTGCAGTTCAGTTTGTGTGTGTTTTGCTTCCCTGTCTTCTAATTCGCGAATTCGGTCCTCCGCTTCTTGTAGTCTACTGTTGTAACTTTCCAAGTTTTTTATTGCAGCTATATCACTCTTTATTTCTTCTTTTTTTTTTATTTTGAAGGAAGAGGAAAACTTTATTGAGACCCAGAAGAGAGATGTTGGCACCGTCAAATTCAACGTTGCTCATGGACGGCTCCGCCCGGGGAGCTCTTTATTTCTTCTTGATTATTACATAAGTTATTGATTTTTTTCATCCATTTCTTCTTGATATTTTCCTCCAACCGGTTTATGCATTCTAGGACCCTTAGTCTGAATTCTTTTTCTGACATATTGCATGCCTCTGTTTCACCTAACTGCTTTTCTGGTGCTTCTTCCTTTTCTTTCCTTTGGGAGTTTCTGTGTCTACCCATTTTTGGTCTCACCGACTGATCTAGTTGTCGAGTCATGCAGGGGCTGCTCCTTAGGTGGCAGTGGTTCCTCGGGCTGCAGTTTCTCAAGTGGTCGCAGTAGTGGCTGCTCCTCAGTTGGTATTGGCTCCTTTGGTGGGTGCTGTTCACAGCAGTGGTGTCTCCTCTGGCCGGTAGGTGAGGCTGCTCGCACAGCTGCTGTTGGGGGCCAGATGTAAGCTGGCAAGATCCTTGCACCTAAAGGGGCTAGCAAGGCTGGGACCCTTACCCACACAGTTTTTCCAGACTTGTTTGGATGGCGATTATCAATAGAATGAGAGCAACATTTGTAGAATAAGAACAGCCTTTCATGGCTTACCAAGAAGTCTGTAACTATTTACTGAGATATAGTGTACTGAGAACTTGTCCTTCTGTTCTTTCCCTCCCTTAGAGATTACGTGGAACAAAGAATACATTCCTCTTGACAGACCTCCTATTCAGTGTCTTGTGTATAAAAGGCGTTAGGTGCCTAATAAATTTGCTGTCATTCCTCGAATGAGCTGCCATCCTCCCGATCCCGCTCTCCTGTCTTTCTTTCTTTTCTCAATTCCCACCTCCCTGCCTCAGCCTGGCTCAACTTGTCAGGTTGGCCCTGACAAGCTGCTGTTCCTTGTACAGGGTTGGGCTGATCACAAGGCTGCTGCTCCTTGGACAGGAGCGGGCTGTTCATGTGGCTTCTGCTCCTCGGATGGGCATGGACTGCTCACGTGGCTGCTGCTCCTTGGATCAGGGCTGGCCGCATGCTGCTGCTGTTCCTCAGATGGGGCGGGCTGCTCGTGAGGCTGCCGCTCTTTGGACAGGAGCAGGTTGTTTACAGGGCTACTGCTCCTTGTACGAGTGCAGACTGCTCGCGCAGCTCCTGCTCCTCAGATGGGGGATGGGCTGCTTGCGTGGCTGCTGCTCCTTGGGAGGGGGTGAGCTGCATGTGTGGCTGTTGCTCCTCAGATGCGGGCGGGATGCTCACCCAGCTGCTGCTCGTCAGACAGGTGCAGACTGCGGGTGGCTGCTGCTCCTTGGACCAGTGTGGGCTGCGCAGGGCTGCCTCTACTTAGATGTGGTCAGTCTGTCTGTTCATGTGGCTGCTACTCCTCAGACAGGGGCAAGCTGCTCAGGCAGCTGCTGCTCCTTGAGCCAGAGTGAGCTGCATGTGCGGCTGCTGCACCTCATACAGGGGCTGTCTGCTTGCGTGGCTGCTGCTCCTCGGATGGGAGATGGGCTGCTTGCGTGGCTGCTTCTCTTCAGGCGGGCGCGAGCTTCACATGTGTCTGCTGCTCCTCAGATGGGGGCAGGCCACTCACCCAACTGCTGCTCGTCGGACAGGTGCAGGCTGTGTGTGTCTGCTGCTCCTCAGACCAGTGTGGACTGTGCTGGGCTGCTTCTCATTAGATGTGGGTGGTCTGATCATGTGGCTGTTGCTCCTCGGCCTGGGGGAGGCTGCACAGGTGGCTACTGCTCCGGTGGCTACTGCTCCTTGAATGGGAGCGGGCTGCTTGTGGCAATGCTGTTCCTCAAATGGGTATGGGCTGCTCACACCACTGCTGCTCCTCGTATGGGGACAGGCTGCTTGTGCAGCTGCTGCTCCTTGGATGGGGGCAGGTTTCTCACACACCTACTGCTCCTCAGACAGGAGGAGGGTATGGCTGCACAGCTGCTGCTCCTTAGATGGTGGCTGGCTGCATGGGGCTGCCACTCCTCAATTGTGGGCAGGCTGCTCATGTGACTGCTGCTCCTCAGACGGGGCAGGCTTATCATGTGGTTGCTGCTCCTCAGATGAGGGAGAGGGACGCTCACACAGCTGACAGCTGCTGTTCCTTGGGCAGGGGCGGGCCATGTGAGGCTTCTGCTCTTAGTCCTAGGGCAGGCAGCTCGTGGGGCTGTTGCTCCTTGGACAGGAGTGGGCTGCTCACGTGTCTGTTCTTTGTGTGGTTGCAGTGCCCTGGGCTAAGGTGTTGGGCCAGTCTGGGGAAACACGCTTCAGAACTCACAGGAGCCTGAGCCCAGGGTGGCTAGAGACTTGTTGACCGTGGGACCCCAGCTGAGGTAGCAGGTCCCTGGCAGGGGTATTTGTAGAGTCCCAGGTGTTATCTGAGGGCACCCTGGGTGAGGGTGAGGCCTGGCTCCCAGTTACAGCAGCTCTCCCCTTAAAAACACTAGGCTTCTGAGGATGAGCCGGCCTCCTGGAACTGCTTACACAGTAGCAGAGGCTGCCTAGTTAGGCGAACCTGTTTAGCCTGACCCTGAAGGCCCTGCGAGATCTATCTGTGCCTCACTCACATACACACATAAACGTCCCACATGACCGCACACACTCCTCTTTTGGTCCCTCACTGACTCACACTCTCTCCCTCACTGCCGCCTTCTTCCTGCCTCTGTAGTTGGGTCTGGGGTGTTATTGACCTGTTTGTGGATGGAGTTACCTCTCCAGATGTCTGGTTATGAGGCTCACTCTCTAGCAAGACAGGATAAAATTCACTTCGACAAGACACAACACAAAGGGACCAAAACATGAATGTACTCACAACAATAATAACCCTACTATAAGTGACCACCTGAGAAAAGAAAATTAGGGGCAAGAAAAGAGCATAAATGATATCAAAGAGAGTGAAAAAGATAGGAGAGAAAAGAAGAAGGAAGAAAAGGAGATTTTATATATATGGGGAAAACACCACAGAACCAATACATAAACAAACAAAAAATAATAATAATAAAAACTTTTTTTAATAAAATAAAAAAATACAAACACCACACCCCCAGAAAAGAGGGTGCAGGCAGAATCTGTAGATGCTGAGCTTATATATAGAAGATAAGGTTAAAAGTTGGATGAATATGGGGAGGATCTCAGATCAGTATAGAGGAAGTAGAAAGGGGATGGGTGGATAAGAGGAAAGAGAATGGGACTCTCATAGCCAGTTAGCCTGGAGGTCAAATCACCCCTGGTATTGCTGACAACAATCAAGGTTTAACTGCAACAAGACTGCGCACAAAGACCACTAGGGGGTGCACCAAGAAAGCATAAAAAACGCGGAGACAAAGAAACAGGACAAAACTGTCAATGGAGGATATTGAGTTCAGAACCACACTTTTAAGGTCTCTTAAGAACTGTTTAGAAGCCGCCGATAAATGTAGTGAGATCCTCAAGAAATCTAATGAGACCCTCGATGTTATGATAAAGAACCAACTATAAATTAAGCATACACGGACTGAAATAATGAATACTATACAGACTCCCAACAGCAGACCAGAGGAGCGCAAGAATCAAGGCAAAGATTTGAAATGTGAAGAAGCAAAAAACACCCAACCAGAAAAGCAAAATGAAAAAAGAATCCGAAAATACGAAGATAGTGTAAGGAGCCTCTGGGACAGCTTCAAGCGTACCAACATCAGAATTATAGAGGTGCCAGAAGATGAGAGAGAGAAAGATATTGAAAACCTATTTGAAGAAATAATGACAGAAAACTTCCCCCACCTGGTGAAAGAAATAGACTTACAGGTCCAGGAAGCGCAGAGAACCCCAAACAAAAGGAATCCAAAGAGGACCACACCAAGACACATCATAATTAAAATGCCAAGAGCAAAAGACAAAGAGAGAATCTTAAAAGCAGCAAGAGAAAGAAACTCAGTTACCTACAAGGGAATACCCATACGACTGTCAGCTGATTTCTCAACAGAAACTTTGCAGGCCAGAAGGGAGTGGCAAGAAATATTCAAAGTGATGAATACCAAGAACCTACAACCAAGATTACTTTATCCAGCAAAGCTATCATTCAGAATTGAAGGTCAGATAAAGAGCTTCACAGATAAGGAAAAGCTAAAGGAGTTCATCACCACCAAACCAGTATTATATGAAATGCTGAAAGGTATCCTTTAAGAAGAGGAAGAAGAAGAAAAAGGTGAAGATACAAATTATGAACAACAAATACACATCTATCAACAAGTGAATCTAAGAATCAAGTGAATAAATAATCTGATGAACAGAAAAAAAAAGAGGAAAGAGAATGAGAAAAAATAATAATAATAAATTTTAAAAAAATTTGATTTCCAAAATGGTATAAAAATAGCAAATAAAAAATAAAATAAAATAGTGTGATAGAAAAATAATGTGAAAAGAAATAGAAAATACAGCAACACACAAAAACAGAAAAACAAAGCAAAAAAAGAGATAACAAAGTAATAAAAAAATTAAATAAAATAAAAATGAAAAAGTGAAGTGTTTCTTTGGCTGGCTTGAGATCTCAGTCTTCTGTACTGTAGTGTTTCTCAGGATCCGATTGCTGGGACTGCTGACATTTTTCTTAGAAATATTTTTTTGACATATTTCCTCGTGCAAGGGAAACAAAAGAAAAAAATAAACAAATCAAGCTGAAAAGTTTTTGCACAGCAAATGAAATCATCAACAAAACAAAAAGACAACCTATTGAATGGGAGAAAATATTCACCAATGACACATCCGATAAAGGGTTAATATTCAATAGGTATAAAAAACCCATATAACTCAACACATAAACATACAAAAAAACAAAACAAAACAAAACAATCCAATTAAAAGTGGGCAGAGGACGTGAATAGACACCTCTCCAAAAAGGACGCACAGATGGGCAATAGACATATGAAAGATGGTCAATGTTACTAATCATCAAAGAAATGAAAATTAAAACCACAATGAGATATCATCTCACACCTGTCAGAGTGGCTACCATCAATAAATCAACAAGTGCTGGTGAGGATGTGTAGAAAAGGGAGCCCTTGTACACTGTCGGTGGTAATGAATGGTGCAGCCACTGTGGAAAACAATATGAAATTTCATTAAAAAATTAAAAATGAAACTGCCTTATGACCCAATAATTCCATTTTGGAGCATATATATCTGAAGAAACCCAAAATACTACTTTGAAAGAATACAGGGTGGGCAAAAGTAGGTTTTCAGTTATTCATTTGGAAATAGACATGCAGGTTATGATTATTATGATAGCACTAGAGGCCCAGTGCATGAAATTCATGCATGGGGGAAGGAGGGCAGGGAGGGTATGTCCCTCAGCCCAGCCTGCACCCTCTCCAATCTGGGACCTCTCGAGGGATGTCCAACTGCCCATTTAGGGATGTTCGACTGCTCAGTGTGGGATCGGGCCTAAATGGGGAGTCAGATATCCCTCTCACAATTCATGACTGCTGGCTCCCAACTGCTCACCTGCCTGCCTGCCTGATTGTCCCTAACCACTCCCCTGCCAGCCTGATCGACACCTAACTGCTCCCCTGCCGACCCTATCGCCCCCAACTGCCCTCTCCTGCTGGCCTGGTTTCCCCCAACTGCTCTCCCCCTGCTGGCCTGGTTGCTCCCTACTGCCCTCCCCTGCTGGCCTGGTCCCCCCCAACTGCCCTCCACTGCTGGCCTGCTCCCCTGCAACTGCCCTCACCCTGCTGGCCTTGTCCCCCCCAACTTCCTTCCCCCTGCTGGCCTTGTCCCCCCCCAACTGTCCTCCCCCTGCTGGCCTGGTCCCCTCCAACTGCCCTCCCCTGCCGGTCATCTTGTGGTGGCCATCTTGTGTCCACATGGGGGCAGCCATCTTTGACCACATGGGGGCGGCCATCTTGTGTGTTGGAGTGACAGTCAATTTGCACATTACTCTTTTATTAGATAGGATAGTGCCATTGTAATATTCTTTTGAGTTAATAAATTATTTTAATAATCCTAACCTGCATATCTTTTTCCATATGAACAACTTTCTTTTACCCAACCCTATACACATACTCCTGTGTTCATTGCAGCATTATTTACAATAGCCAAGATATGGAAGCAATCCAAGAGCCATCAATAGACGACTAGATAAAGAACAGGTGATACAATGAAATATTACTGGGTCATAAAAAAAAAAGAAATTTTACCATTTGTGATAGCATGGATGGACCTAGAGAGTGTTATGCTAAGTGAAATAAGTCAAACAGGGAAAAACAAATACCATATGATTTCACTTATATGTGGAATATAAAATACAAAACAAATGAACAAGCAAAAGAGAAACAAACTCATAGATACAGAGAACAGACTGATGGTTGTGGGGAGGAATGTTTGGGGGGGTTAGCTGAAATAGATGAAGGGATTAAGAAGTACAAATTGGTTGTTATAGAATAGTCATGGGGATGTAAAGTACAACATAGGGAATATGTAGTCAATAATCTACACTAATAAAAGAGAAAGATGCAAATTGACCGTACCTGTGTGACACCCACCAGACAATCAGGAGTGAGTAAGAAAATTAACCCAAAAAGATGGTGGGTTAATTTGCATATGCAGGCGCTGAGCAGCCGGGGGTGGGGCTGAACACTTGCGTCATTGTCATGGCAATGAGGCAGGCATTCTGCACCGCCCCAGCTGCTCTGGGCCTCTGGGCAGTGTGGGAAGGTGGAGGAATGAAGGCAGAAAGGTGACTCCAGGCCTCTGGGCAGCATGGGAAGGCGGAAAGGCAGCTCCAGCCGGATCAAAGGCGGTGCCGGAAGCCAGGGGAAGGAAGACCCATTCTTGCATGAATCTTCGTGCATCGGGCCTCTAGTATTGTAATTACTATGTACATTGTCAGGTGAATAGTAAACTTATCAGGGGATCACTTTGTAAGCTATATGAATGTCTAATCACCATGCTGAAACAAAAAAAAATATTGAATGTCAACTGTAATAAAAATATTTTTTAAGGCAAAAATACCATTGAGGGTGGAAAGTCAAGAAAGAAAGTGGAGTGAATTCAGAGACCCTGCTAAGAGGAACAGGATGTTTGGACTGTCAGTGAACCCCCATCAGGATAGTGAGTAAGTAGCAGCTGAACTGCCATCTGCCAAGGGCTTCCCCTGCCCTGGGTAAGAGTTGCACATGATGACACTCCTCAGTTCTTGTCCACTGATAAGCAGACTGCTTACCGACTTCCTGCCTCCCTGGGACTCCTAACCAACACTTCCTATTCCCCTACCTGCTTTATTTTCCTCCATGGCACTATCACCTTCATATATTTAGCATATTTTACTTACTTACCTTGTTTATTATCTTTTTCTCCCACTAGACACATGCTGTTCAATATGGTGGTCACAAGCCACATGTGGCTGCTTGGTCACTTTAAATGTACCTAGTCTGAATTGAGATATGCTGTAAGTATAAAATATGCACCAGATTTTGAAAACTTACTATAGAAAAGGAATGCAAAATATCTTATTAATTTGATAGGGAGGAAAAAATCTGTAAAAATTAAGTGATTCTGAAGGTGCTGATCAGGGACTGGGGAGAGGTTGGGGAAGGGATTGGGGGGGGAGCATGTGTCCTTGCTGCTTGCTGAAGTCCACTGGAGAAGCACCTGGAACTACTCCCTGACTGCCTGATCTGGAAACCCAACCAGGGAAAGCACCTGCTATGTGCCAAACCCTGGGGGAGACCGACACACCTTAAATAGACAGCTACACTGGGATGAAAGTGGGACACCGGCCCAGCTGGCATTGCTCAGTGGTTGAGCGTCGACCTATGAACTAGGAGGTCATGGTTCAATTCCCAATTGGGGCACATACCCAGGTTGTGGCCTTGATGCCCTGTGTGGGGTGTGCAGGAGGCAGCCTATCAGTGATTCTCTCTCATCATTGATATTTCTATCTCTCTCTCCCTCTTCCTTCCTCTCTAAAATCAACAAAAAAAATTTTTTTAAGTGGGACACTGGACTCCTAAGCCAGACCTCTGTTTCTTCTTGACTTGCTGAGGAACAGCACTCCTGGGCAAACTTCTCTTGGGGAAAGTGGGGTTTCTTTTAAATTTATCCAAAACACAACCTTCCTTATGGTTGGTTGCCTTAAGAATCATTCCATTAGGTGGCCCTGGAAAGAGAGACCACCTCTTCCAGCCTGGAGTGGGGGATGGACATGGAAGCCTTCCTGGAGGAGGTAGCTGACACAGGGTTTTGAAGGCTGCTCAGGAGTTTAGCATTTTGGACCAGGAGTAGGGATAAATCAGAGTTTGATTTCTAGTCAGAGGGAATTGCCGGAAGCCGGCCATCCTTGCTGCTTAACACAGTCGCTGCAGGAAAGAAACATCTATCTGCACAGCATATATTTCAAGGGACCTGGCGTATATAGCAAACTGTTCTTAATATGTTTGCTATGTATTTTAACCAAGGTCACCTCTCTGAGAAAGGTTGTTTCCCCAGATAGGGATTTTTCCCTGAAGTTATGGAGGGGATAAAACCCCTTAACTAAGTGCCAGGCGGGTAGTTAATCACTTTAACTACAAACAATCACGCTTAAGCTACATAATCTTTACTCCCTGGAATGGAGATAAGAAACGCCCTAACCGTTGCAATAGAAATTGACAGGATTAAAATCACCTGGTATAAATACAGATGTAACAAGACAATAAAAAACAGAACCTGGCGACACAGAACCTGGCTGGAGAACCTAGACAGAACTTGGCTGGAGATCCTAACCAGAACTTGGCTGGACATCCTGGATAGAGATCCTGGCTAGGCTGCTGATCAACTGAATGCTGTGTCCATGTCATTCCTTCTTTGCCAACTCTGTCCACACCTTTGGGGACCCCTGGACCTGCTGGGGTTGGACCCCAGCAGGGAATAGCATGTGGGAAGGCTGAAGACAGGTTGCTGCATGGTGTGTAAGGGAACAGTGTGTCCTGCTGTGTGTGAGTACATGAATATGTGTGTGTGTGTGTGTGTGTGTGTGTGTGTGTGTTGGGAGCGGGTTGGGGAACTAAAGTGGTGTAACAAGTCAAGCAGGTGGCTTTAAGTGCTGGCCTTTGGAGCTTGGGCATTTGTTCTGAGAGGGCCCATTTACAGGTGAGGTTTTGAGGCTCAGAGGAGCCAAAGCCTTCCCAAGTTCACATATAGAGGACTAGGCCTAAAAGGACAGGTGGAGACCTCTGCCTGCCTCTAATAATAGTGTTAATGACTTTAATTCATCTTACTCCATTAACAAGTCTTTATTAAGCAGAAGTGGGCACCACGAGTGGTGTGAGCTGCCATGTAGGCACTCCAGAGCCCTGCTTCCAGAGAAGATGGCCATTTGAGCCTCCTTGGAAAACCACCTGCCCCTGTCATACCCCTGGCTACAGTGTTTGCGGATCTATTTTTGTTCATCAGTTTATGTTTTTCACTATATTCCACAAATGAGTGAGATCATGTGATATTTATCTTTCTCTAACTGACTTATTTCACTTAGCATAATGTTTTCCAGTTCCATCCATGCTGTTGCAATGGTAAGAACTCCTTTTTTACCACAGTGTAGTATTCCATTGTATAGATGTACCACAGTTTTAATCCACTCATCTACTGATGGGCACTTTGGCTGTTTCCAAATCTTAGCTATGGTGAATTGTGCTGCTATGAACATAAGGGTGCATATATCCTTTTTGATTGGTGTTTCTAGTTTATTGGAATATATTCCTAGAATTGAGATCACTGGGTCACATGGTAGTTCCATTTTTAGTATTTTGAGGAAACTCCATACTGTTCTCCACAGTGGCTGCACCAGTCTGCATTCCCTCCAGGAGTGCATGAGGGCTCCATTTTCTCCACATCTCTCAGATGATTAGTAACTTTGAGCATGTTTTCACATGTCTCTTGGCCTTCTGTACGTTCTCTGTCTAAAAGTATCTATTTAGCCTGGAACAGACTGTCAAACTACAGCAGGAAGGCAGGGGAGGGTGGGAGGGCAGGAGGGGGGTGGGTAAGAGATCAACCAAAGGACTTGTATGCATGTATATAAGCATAACCAATGGACATAAGACACTGGGGGGTAGGGGAGGCCAGGGGATTGTCAAGGGCGGAGGGAAAAAAAGGAGACATATGTAATACTCTTTGTAATACTTTAAGCAATAAAAAAATATATACTTAAAAAAAATAAATAAAAGTATCTATTTAGGTCTGTTGCCCATTTTTATTGGATTGTTTATCTTCCTTTTGTTAAGTTGTATGAGTTCCCAGTAAATGTTGGAGATTAAACCCTTATCGGACATAACATTGGCAAATATGTTCTCCCATGCAGTAGGCTTTCTTGTTGTTTTGTTGATGGTTTCTTTTGCTGTGAAAAAACTTTTTATTTTGATGTAGTCCCACTTGTTTATTTTTTCTTTAGTTTCCATTGCCCTAGGAGCTGCATCAGTGAAGATATTCCTTCGGCATATGTCTGAGATTTTGCTGCCTGTGGATTCCTCTAAGATTTTTATGGTATCCCATCTTATGTTTAAGTCCTTTATCATTTTGAGTTTATTTTTGTGTATGGTGTAAGTTGGTGGCCTAGTTGGATTTTTTTGCATGTATCTGTCCAATTTTCCCAATACTATTTTAGAAGAGACTCTCTTGACTCTATTGTATGCTCTTGCCTCCTTTGTCAAATATTAATTTGGTTCGATTTCTGGGTTCTCTATCCTATTCCATTGGTCTATATGTCTGTTCTTGTGCCAGTACCAGGCAGTTTTGAGAACAGTAGCTTTGTATTATAGCTTGATATATGGTATTGAGATCCCTCCTACTTTGTTCTTCTTTCTCAGGAAGAAGAACACCTCCAGCTATTCCAGGTGTTTTTTTTAATCCAGATGAATTTTTGGAGAGTTCATTCTAGGTCTGTGAAATATGTCATTGGTATTTTAATGGGGAGTGCATTGAATCTATAGATTGCTTTGAGTAGTATGGATATTTTAATGATGTTGATTCTACCTATCCATGAATATGGTATGTTCTTCCACCTGTTTATGTCTTCCTCTATCTCTTTTTCTGTGTCCTGTACTTTTCTGAGTACAGGTCTTTTACCTCCTTAGCTAAGTTTATTCTTAGGTATCTTAAAATTGTTTTTGGTACAATGGTAAATGAGATTGTTTTTTTTTAAATCTCCCTTTCTGTAAGTTCACTATTGGTGTATAAAAATGATTTCTGGGTGTTAAATTTGTATCCTGCTGCATTGCCAAATTCATTTATTAAGTCTAATAATTTTTTGATGGAGTCCTTAGGGTTTTCTATGTATGGTATCAAGTCACCTGACATTTTTACTTCTTCTTTTACCATTTGGATGCCTTTTATTTCTTCTTGTCTAATCTCTATGGCTAGCACTCCCAGGACTATGTCGAACAGGAGTGGTGAAAGTGGGCATACCTGTCTTGTTCCTGTTCTTAAGGGAAATGGTTTTACTTTTTACCCATTGAATATGATGTTGCCTGTCATATAAGGTTTGTAACCCCCAAAGGAAAGAAAAGGTTTGTTATATAAGGTGTTTATTATGTTGAGATATGACCCCTATATTCCCACTTTGCTGAGGGTTTTTATCAAGAAAAGGTGTTGGATTCTATCAAATGCTTTTTCTGCATCAATTGATATGACTATGTGATTTTTATCTTTCAATTTGTTTATGTGATGTATCACATTTATTGATTTGTGGATCCCTGGGATAAATCCTACTTGCATCCCTGGGATAAATCTTACTTGGTCATGATGTATGATCTTTCTGATGTAATGCTGGATCCAATTTGCTAGAATTTTATTGAGGATTTTGGCATCTATGTTCATGAGGGATATTGCCTGTAATTCTCTTTCTTTGTGTTGTCTTTATCTGATTTTGGTATTAGGGTGATGCTGGCTTCATAGAATGAGCTTGGAAGTGATCCTTCCTCTTGGATTTTTTGTAGTAGTCTGAGGAGGATAGGTTTTAGTTCTTCCTTGAATGTTTGGTAAAACTCCCCTGTGAAGAGATCTGGCCCCGGGCTTTTGTTTGCTGGAAGCTTTTTGATGACTGCTTCAATTTCTTCCATAGTTATTGGCCTATTGAGATTTTTAGATTCTTCCTGATTAAGTTTTGGAAAGTTGTATTTTTCCAGGAATACGTCCATTTCCTCTAGGTTGTCTAATTTGTTGGAATAGAGTTGTTCATAGTAATTTTTTAATAACCCTTTGTATTTCTGTGGTGTCTGTTGTTATTTCACCTCTTTCATTTCTGATTTTGTTTATTTGGGTCCTCTCTCTTTGCTTCTTGGTGAGCCTGGCCAGAGGTTCATCTATCTTGTTTATCCTTTCAAATAACCAGCTCATGGTTTCATTGATCTTTTGTATTTTTTGTTGTTGTTGTTGTTGGTTTGTGGGGTTTTTGTTTGTTTGTTTGTTTGTTTTTTCTCTATGTCATTTATTTCTGCTCTGATCTTCATTATCTCCTCCCTTTTGCTCATCTGGGCTTTTCTTGCTCTCTTTCTAATTCTTTAAGTTGTAGAGTTAGATAATTTATGACCATTTTTTCTTGTTGTTTTGTTGTTGTTGTCATTGTTGTTTTGAGGTAGGCCTATAGAGCTATAAACTTCCCTCTCAGGACTGCTTTCACTCTGTCCCATAGATTTTGGATTGTTGTGTTTTTATTGTCATTTGTTTCCAGGATGTTTTTAATTTCTTCTTTGATCTCTTTGGTAACCCAACTATTGTTTAATAGCATGCTATTCAGCATCCAAGTGTTTGGAGTTTTTTGGTTGTTTTTATTGAGTTTATTTCTAATATTATGCCATTGTGGTCTGAGAAGATGCTTGATATGATTTCAATCTTCTTGAATTTGGAGAGACTTTACCTGTGACCCAATATGTGATATCTATCTTTGAAAATGTCCCATGTGTACTTGAGAAGAATGTATATTCCTTGGCTTTGAGTGAAATGTTCTGAAGATGTCAATTAATGCCATCTGATCTAGTGAGTCTTATTGAATTGCTGTTTCTTTGCTGAATTTTTGTCTAGAAGAATTATCCAATGATATCAGTGGGATATTAAAGTCCCCTACTATGGTTGTATTGTTGTTGATCTCTCCCTTGATATCGCCCAGAAATTGTTGTTGTTGTTTTTTTGTTTGTTTATTTGTTTGTTTTAATGTATTTGGGTGCTCCTGCATTGGGTGTATATATGCTTACTAGGGTTATATCCTCTTGTTGCATCTATCCCTTTAGTATTATGAAGTGGCCTTCCTTATCTCTTGTTATGGCCTTCACTTTGAGGTCTATTTTGTCAGATATAAGTATTGCTACTCCAGATTTTTTTCTCATTTCCATTCACCTAAAGATATTTTTCCATCCCTTCACTTTCAGTCTGTGTGAGTCCCTTGTTCTGAGGTGGGTCTCTTGTAGACAGCATATATATGGGTCATGTTTTCTTATCCATTTAGATACTCAATGTCTTTTGATTGAAGCATTTAGTCTGTTTACGTTTAAAGTTATTATTGATAGGTACTTATTTGTAGTCCTTTTTATTTTTTTGTGCCTGTGTTTCTTCTTTCCTTTTTATTTCTTCTTTTTACACCAGTCCCTTTAGCATTTCTTGCATTGCTGGCTTGGTGGTGATAAACTCCCTTAGCCTTTTTTTGTCTGTGAAACTTCTTATTTCCCCTTCAATTTTGAATGATAGCCTGGCTGGATAGAGTATTCTTGGATTCAGTCCTTTGCTTTGCATCACTTTGTAAATTTCTGTCCATTCTTTTCTGGCCTGATGTGATTCTGTAGAGAAATCATTTGAAAATCTAATGGGAGATCCCTTGTATGTAACTTTCCGTCTCTCTCTTGTAGCCTGTAAGATTCTCTCTTTGTTCTGAACATTTGCCATGGTAATTATGATGTGTCTTGGTGTGGGTCTCTTTGGGCTCACCTTGTTTGGGACTCTCTGGGCTTGTGTGACTTTTTTCTTCCCCACCTCAGGGAAGTTTTCTGATATTATTTCTTCAAATAGGTTTTCTAACCCTTGTTCCTCTTTCTGTTGTTCTGGCACCCCTATTATTCATATGTTCTTTCGTTTTATGTTGTCCCATAGCTCCCTTAGGCTCTCCTCCTGTCTTTTAATTTTTTTCTCCAATTGCAGTTCAGTTTGTGTGTGTTTTGCTTCCCTGTATCTAATTCACTAATTCGGTCCTCAGCTTCTCCTAGTCTACTGTTGAAACTTTTCATAGTACTTTGTACTATAGCTTTATCACTCTTTATTTCCTCTTGATTCTTACAGAAGTTGTTGATTTTTGTTCATCCATCCAGTTTATGAACTATATGACCCTTATTCTGAATTCTTTTTCTGACATTTTGCATGCCTCCATTTCACTTAGCTCCTTTTCTGGCAATTCCTCCTTTTCTTTCCTTTGGGGCTTACTTTGTCTCCCCATTTTTGCTCTCATCGAAGGATCTAGGTATCCAGTGTTGCGGGGGTTGCTCATTGGGCAGCGGCGGCTACTTGGGTGCTGGCTGCTCCTCAGGCTATTGTGGTAGCAGCTTCTCCTCAATTGACAGTGGCTCCTCGGGTGGGTGCTGCTCACACAGCAGCTTGCATCAGTGGTGGCTCCTCCAGCTGGCTGGGGCAGGCAGCTCGCACAGCTGCTGCTCCTCAAATGGGGGTGGGCAGCTTGTATGGATGCTGCTCCTTGGATGGGGGTGGGCTGTGCATTGCTGCTGCTCCTAGGACAGGGGCAGGCCACATGCGGCTGCTGCTCCTCAGATGGGGGCGGGGTATGCATGGCTCCTGCTTGTCAGACAGTGGTGGAATGCTCGCATGGATACTTCTCATGCAGTTGTAGTGCCCTAGGCTAAAGCTTTGGATGGCTTCGGGAGGGGAGCATGCTTTGGAACTCACTGGAGCCCAGGGTTGGGGTGGCTGGAGTCTCAGTGTCCGTGGGACTGCAGCCAAAGCAACAGGTCCCTGGCAGGGGTGGCTGTAGAGTCCCAGGTGATGTCTGAGGGTAACCTGGGTGGAGGTTAGGCTGAGCTACCAGTCACAGCAGCTCTCCCCTTCAAGGTGGCACAACCTCTGTGGTAGAACCAGCCACCCTGGGCCTGTGCAACAGTACAGAGGCTGCCCCACTAGGCAAGTCCAGTCTGCCAGCCCCTGAAGGTCCTGCGGGCTCTAACTATACTTCATTCACATACACACACACACACACACACACACACATACACCACATGTATATACACTCCTCTTTCACTCCCTCCCTCATTCCTGCTCTCTCCCTCACTGCCATCTTCCTGCCTCTGTAGTTGAATCTGGAGTGTTATTGACCCATTCGTGGGTGGAGTCTCTTCTCTAGATGTCTGGTTATGTGGCTCACTCTCTATCACATTTATATACAGAAAGTAAGGTCAAGGAATTGGATGAATATGGGAGGACCTCAGTTCAGTATAGAGGAGGTAGAAAAAGAATGAGTGGATAAGAAGAAAAAAAAGAAAGAAAAAGAAAAATATTTTTAAAATTTTTTTAAAATAGGATAAAATAATAAAAAATAAAGATAGAATGATAAAAAAAATTATAAAAGAAATAAAAAAATAAAAAAATGAAAAGCAAAAGAAAATAAAGAAAAAAGAGATAAAAAATAATAAAAAAATAAAAGTGAAGTGTCATTTGTTTCCACCAAGTTTCAATGCCCCGTAGGGACTGGTTTAAGATCCCACTCTTCTGTACTGTCTGCCACTTCTCAGTTTCCTATTAGGTAGTCAGCACTGTGTTGAAGTTCCAAGCTGTCCACCAGTCCTTTGTTTGTGTCTATCTCCACCACCTTGACTGCCAGCAGGTGGGACCAATCTGCCCACTTAGCCTGCCTGCCCACTTTCAATCTTAATCTCTCAAACAGCTGTTTCTGACAAGGCTATAGTTGGGGAGGTTGCCATATCACTTTCTAGGACTGAACAGCCTCTCTTCAGCCCAGTCCCTGAGGGCTCTCAGGGATTATTCAAAAAAATTTTTTGTATCCTTTGTAAGCCTCAGGGTGTAGTCTGGGTGTGGTTGTATTGGTTGTCTGGAGACTGCAAGGAAAGGCTATCTCTTCAGGAGAAAATGGCTGCTTAGGTCCGGAGTGTCAGGAATGTCCAATGCCAGACTCCTGGCCACATCTCCCTGACCTGCTCTTCTCCACAGCCTCTTCCCAGACTCCACAAATCTGCACTTCCACCTGCACCTCAGCCACAGGTGAGTGTTTATATTTGAAAAGTCCTATGAACTGGGTTTAGCATAAAATTAAAGACCAAAAAGAGGGAAAAGAGCTGAGCCACTGCAAGTTTCTCTCCCCACTGGCACCACATGGCTTGGGCAGTTGTTCAGGCTGCCCCCTTCAGGCTCAGCCTCTTGTGGCTGTGGGCTTAGATCTAGAATCCCCTGATGCCATCAACCCTATGGACTTCCTTTCCACAGTCAGATGTTATTCCTGTCCCCAAGGGATGCAGCAGCTGTGCAGCTTCCTTCTGACCTTCTGGGCAAGGTCTTGCAACTCTCCAGCCCAGATACCCAATTTTACTGTTCTCCAGGTGTCCTCTGACCTTCCCAACTGCAAATTGTGTCACCAGCTGTGTCTACTTCGCCAATTCCAGGTGGATGTTATTTGATTTAGTTGCTGCTTCTATCTGCTCCAGAGTAAGGCTTGGGACACATCTGCCTATTCAGCCGCCATTTTGTCTCCCGTTGAGCCATTAGTTTTTATGTGTGTAGTCAGGAAACCTGAGAGTATAAAACTTACAAGAGGCACTGGCAGAGTGTGGAAACTGTCAGCAGAGCAGCCGCCTATGAAATTAACATGATATCAAAAGCGTCAATGTTTATTTACTGGAAATATATGGACAGGATGCAAAGCAGTTCTACAGCTGCTGCCTTGTTGGGGAGAGGGGGTGACAGTGATGGTGAGGGCCACCCTGCCTGTCCCTTCTCATCAGCAATGAGGTACTGGTAGTAGAATCAGCCAACCCCCTGGTTAAGAATCCCATTTTCTCTTCTTGACTGGCTGAAGAATAGCCCTCATGGACAACTTGCATCTTCAGTTGAGTTTATCCAAAAGTAATCTCCCTCTTGTTCCTGAGTTCCAATGATGGGGTGAACAGGGGTGGGTCCCTGATTGGGCCAGGTTGAGATCACATGATTAAAACATGGCAAATCAGTAATGCCCGCCAGCTGGAGGAGCCACCACTGTTGTGTTTCAGGGCACAGAGATTAGGTTAAGTGCAGAGAACTGAGATTCAAGGTTGTGATGGCCCCAGGTAGGGGCTGCCATCTTGGGGAGGTCAAACTCAGCTAAGGGCATGTTTATAGGTGAGAGAGAACCTTGGTTGGCAGACATGAGGAGAATGAAACAGATATGCAGAGGAGCAAAGATGAGAGACATCCTAGCTCCTGGTAGAGACAGACATTGACAGATGGTTTTCACTTTGGGACAGGAAAGCCTGGAACTTCATTTTGCAATTGTGTTTCTTCAAATTTTTCTGTAGCTTGACATTAAAAGGATTTTTTTAAATGGCTGATATCCACTGACAGTGGCCCTAACACAGAAACTTACCCCAGGACTGAGGTGACAAGAAATCGACCTTCAGATAAAGTATGGAATTAGTGCCCCTTGGGATATGGAGGCAAAGCTGCTCACTATGTTGTGCTCATAGTTGTTGGGACCCAGACCTGGGGCTTACCAAGATCCAGGCTCAGGGACCAGGAAGTAAAGCAGAATCAGGAACATTTACCAAAGCTCACCTATGTCACTCCCTGCATCCTCTGCAAACTAGAAATTTGGCTCTTGGAAACTCCCAGGCTGACTATTCCTGGCCCCAACAGCAAAGAAAAACAGATACTGATATTCTCTGGCTTCATGTTCAAACATACTAGGGAAGGATTCTGATTAGCTGCACTTGGGCAAGTGCCAATTTCTTGTCCACTCACAGCAGCAAGGAGATGTGGGTATGGATTGGGTCAGGTGCCCTCCCCTAGAGCAGGCTACGTCTGGGGTGGTGGGTTCCATAAGAACACAGCATCTCTAGTCATACCACATGATTTGGGATGGGCATCACCTCACACAAGGCAAAAAGAGCACTGATGTCTACTCTGTTCTTCTAGCACAAAGATTGGGGTGTTAGAACTGTTCCTATTACCTACTTCTCTCCAAGGGGACTACTTGGCCTTTACTAATGACAGCTGTGCAGTGCTGGGCTGAAAGCTTATTTCTACTTCACCTTTTGTTATGCAGAAGTGATATCAGCACATGGGCTGATTTCCCCCATGATTATATGCTAGGTGCATGGATAATGGGTAAAATTGTCATTTAGCCCAAAGGCCCCAGCTTTCTCAGTGATAAGGATCAGCAGAGCTCTTCCCCAAACATTCAGATTCAGTAGGGCTCGACCAGGCCTAGGAGTCAAGATTCTGACCTTACCTTATCTTGGAGCTGGCTTGGGAACCACCCCTTGGAGGGTGAACCTTTCACCTGGCCTGAAATAAGACCAACCTGGAGGGATGGATAACACCTGAGCATTTTTAGAGTGGTAGTGTGTACCTTGGCTTCATATTAAAATCACTTGGGGGACTCTTGAAACTCCCATTACCCAGTCAGCACCCCAGACTGTTGAAATCAAAATATCTGGGAGTGGGAGGTGGGTAGTTTCAAAGCTCCCTGGTGATTCCAATGTGCAGTCAGGGTTGAGAGCCACTGACTGGTCTAGAGAAAGCCACCATTTCCACTCAACACACACTCCTACTTAGAGACTCCACCCCTCCCACATCTTGGAAGAGGCGGTCAGTGTGGACCCTTGACCTAATCCTGGCCCATCACAATTTCTCTTGGGAATTCAGAATTAGATTCTGAGACAAAGTTGCAGCAGGGAGTTGAAGCTGCCCTGGTAGCTGTACCCCTGATTGGGTAGCAGAGGAAGCCACTGGCTCTGCACAAACGTACAGGTGACCTGAGCAGCTGTGTGGCCAGAAGCTGAGCTAAGAGGAGAGGAAGCTTCTTGTGATAGGCTTCCCTGAGACTAAATCCTTTCAGAAACCCCTTGTTAGAGATTATCTTTAAATGGGCTTTTGTTCTGTTGTGGCAAATGGCACAAGAGAACGACAGCCAGCACCCAGAGGAATCAGGAAAGTTACCTTTATTACACAGGGGACTTTGGTCCAAAGCCTGAACTGCCAAAGTGGGGAGGTTTTGTTATATATATATATATATATATATATATATATATATATATATATATATATATATATATATATCTTTTTGTGGAGGGCCCCTCAGGGTGGGCTTTACAGCTCTGCCCAAGGCAGTTAGAATGGGGAAGTAAGATTACTGTTTAACTAAATACTGAACTATGCTGTAAGCCCCCAAAGTTGCCCCCTTATTTTCCTTCTCATTCCCTCCTCTTGTTCCACAAGCTAGCCTTAGCCTTGGGGATTAAAGAAGACTCAGGAATTGGAGATAAGGTCGCCGACCACTCTAGCTATTTCCTGCTGAAGGGGGGTAGGGAGCGATGAAAAAAGAGGGGTGTAGCATGCCAAGTCTTTATTATCTTCCCCAACAGGGTTGTAATAGTAATTTGGAGTAGCAAGGGCAGAGTTCTCCTCCCGATATCAGTCTGGGGGTTCCCACAACGCTTGTATAAAGACAGAATAAAATTGTTAGAAAAATGAAAACTATAATTATTCAGAAATACCAAAGTCAGGTCCGTCAGCCGGATCTGCCATCTTCTTGAAGATGATCCACAGTGGGTGGTTCAGGTCAGAGGTCACCTTCCACTCTGGATGCTGATTGTCCAGCTGGTGGGCCGCTTTCACCCGGGAGTGGTGGATCCAGGTGTTCAGTCCTGCAACTTTTAGAGCTGAAAAGGTAGTTAGTACAACTGGATAAGGTCTCTTACAGGTTGGCTTAAGGCAGTGGTTCTCAACCTTGGCTACACATTAGAATCACCTGGGAATCTTTTTAAAATCCTGATTTCTGGGCCTCATCCTCCAGAAATTCTGTTTCTTTGTTACGGGGTGGGGCCACAACATTAGTAACAAAGAAACAGAATTTCCAGAGGATGAGGCCCAGAAATCAGGATTTTAAAAGATTCCCAGGTGATTCTAAAGTGCAGCCAAGGTTGAGAACCACTGGCTTAAGGGGTTCCTTTTTCCAATCTTTTCCCTAAACCTGGTCCCCAGGCTTGTGAGGGTGCACAGCTAATCCTAGAGAGATGGGCAATGAATCAGTAACCCATCAGTGGACTTCAAGGATAGTTTTCCCAAGTCCTTGTAGCTGTTTCTGAATTTCTAACTTCTCTACTTCCCCCAAATCTCCCTTTGGCCGAATTAAGGGAGGGGGTCTGCCATATAGAATTTCAAATGGAGAGAACCCTACTCTGGCCCTTGGGGCATAGTGTACTCTCAGGAGCACAAGTGGTAAGATATCTGTCCAGGGTAAGTTCATCTCCTGGCATAGCTTAGCCATAGTCTGTTTGAGAGTCCGGTTCATGCGTTCTACTTTCCCTGAACTCTGGGGCCTGTAGGCTGCATGTAAGTTCCACTTAATTCCTAAGGCCTTAGCTACCTGCTGTACTACTTCAGCTACAAGGCTGAGCCATTATCTGACCCTATGGTTAATGGCGTTCCAAACCACTGAATTATGTTGTCTTCTCCGTATGGGTAAGATATGCCTAAACCCAGCCTGAAAAGGTGCCCTAATTCTGTAAATTCTACCTCTAGATTTTCAAAGGGAGCCTGTCCACAGTGCTGAATTCCTATGGGTCCTACAGGACCCTGCCTTGCGTTGTTCTGTGCGCAGAGGAGGCAGCTCAGAGAAGCTGAGGCGCATAAGGAGGGGAGATAGGCAATTAGATAGTATGTGCTTAACAAGGCTTCTAGAGCCTTCTTCCCTAAATGGGTAAGTTCATGCTGCTGGAGAACTGCTCTATGAGCTAACTCTTCTGGAACATAGACCCTATGATCTGGAAGTACCCACCATCCTTCCTTTGTCCTCTTATCTTCTTCTTACTGGGCCCATTCTTCTTTTTGAGGGGTGTATTTCTGAGGTTCAGGAAATTCAGGAGCCAGCATAATCTGAAATGGCACCACTCACTCCTTAGCAGCTAGCCTTGTCACTGCATCTGCAGGGCGGTTCTGAAAGGACAGAACAGGACTGATAGCTGTGTCCTTAACCCCTCTTCCAAGAAAAAGCCGCAGAATGTATCAGTTACTCAGCCTGCCCTTATCTTGGCCAATGGGAAAGCGGGGGAAACTAGCCCAAGGCCAAAAGTATGCTAGCCACCCCCCATCTTTGTGTAACCAGACCCTAGCTGCACCCTGCCCTTGCATCACTAGCCCCCGGCCCTCACTGAACCAACCGGAATTGGCCAAATCAGTGGTCAGGGTGTGCCCCCACCCCCCAACCCCAAGCCTTATAAATGCTTTGTTCTCTTGGGACTCGGGGCTCTCTCTTGCATCCAGTAATGGAGGCGGGGGGTGGGGGGGACCAAGCGAGCTTGAATAAAAGACTCTCTGCTTTTGCATCGGATTTGGTGCTCCCTGGTGGATCTTTGGGGGGGGGGGGGCTTGAAATCTGGGCATAACAGTTCCCTTCTGATACTGAGTCTTTTTCCTGCTGATGTCCTTTACAATGGATGACTGCTATTTCCTTGGGCTCCCAGACTGCTTCTAGTAACTTCAAGATCTCATTCTGATTTTTTATTTCTTTTCCTTGGCCATCAGGAGCCCCATTTCCTTTTATATGACCCCATGGATATGCAGGGTAGTGAAGGCATTGAGCGAGTCAGTGTAGTTCTAAGGCCCAAAGTTCTGCCCTTTGCAATGACCATCCTTCAGGCAGGGCCTGTGCCTCTATTATTTCAAAGTTTGATACCAATGCACACCCAGCTCTTCTTTTTCCTTCATCTAAGACTAAGTACGAATTCTGTAGAGGCCTGTCTGTTAGACCTGACCAGCTGGAGTAAACCTCCTCTAGGACTTCTCAGCAATCATGCTCAGGGGTTCAATCAGAGGAATCAACCAATGTTGCCCCTTAGCGTCCATGATGGTGACAATAGCATGAGGCACTTTAACATATAAGTTCTGTCTTACCTTAGAGTGAGCTTATAAGGCTGTGGCTGCAAGAGCCCTGAGGAAACCAGGTCAATCTTTTTGGAGGGGTAGGCTACTGGCCTCTGTCAGGATCCCAAGTTCTAAATCAGAACTCCTAGGGCTACCCTGTTGTAAAGTCCCCAAGTCACATCTAGGAGCCCTAGGGCTGGCTCCTCAGTGAGCTTTGCCTTTATGGTTGTGAAGGCTTTTTCCTGCTCAGGACCTCAGTTAATGGGTACCATTTCCTTTCCTTTTTAAGGCTTCATAGAGTGGCTTAGCTAGATCTGAAAATCCTGGGATCCAAGTTTGGCAGAACCTGGCTGCCCCTAGGAATTCCCCAATCTGTCGCCAGGTGCTGGGGACTGGTATGGCACATAAAGCAGCTTCCTTTCAGTGCCCAGTCTTCATTTCCCTCGGGTGATTCGAAAACCTAGGTATTTGACTTCCTCTGACAGATTTGAGCCTTCCTTTTGGACACCCGGTAACCTGTTTCAATTAAGAGTCTTAGAAGATCTCATGTTCCTTCCCAACACTGAGTTTGCGTAGAACTAGCCAGTAGGAGATCGTCTACATATTGGAGTAGAATGCACCCCTGGTCCTTTCCTGGAAATTTGGACAAATCTGATGCTAGTGCTCCACTAAAAGAGTCGGGGGGGGGGGGGGTCTTGAATCCTTGTAGCAGTCTGGTCCACGTGCTCTGTTCCTTAGCCCCTGTGGTTGGGTTTTCCCAGAAAAAGGCTGTCTGCCCAGACAAGTGGGAATTCCTTCTCTAATTCAGGCTTTAATGGCTCTGCCCATTAGACTAGAGGGACTGGGCATTCTGGAAAATACAGGAATTTATGAACCACCTGGTGGCCACCTAGCCCACATCGGCGGGGGCAGCAGAATGGTCTGCAGCTGTGGTTCCTGGTAGCTCTGATAATGGTGACCTTCCGTCCGAGAGGGGAGATACTTTCTGAGTAACTACTGAGTGCTCTGCCCCTGTATCAACCATTAAGTTCACAGTCTGGCCCCCAATTTTCATTTTGACCATGGGCTCATGGGGCCCCAGCTAGAAAGAGCCTGGTCTGTCCTAGTCGGAGTCAGCTGCCGCTAATCTGATGAGGTCTGCCTCAGGTGGCTCTGGCTGATAGTGGCTGGGTGGTTTGGATGGCCTTGCCTGCTTATTCTGGCAGCTCAGACATTCATTCTTCCAGTGTCCTAATCCTTTACAACAGGCACACTGGTCCCGTTTAAGATCCGTCCTTCATTTTTCTGACTTGGTTCATTGCTGTCTCCCTTTCTTTCCTGCCTGAGGATTCTGGGAGTTAGTTTCTATGACAGCCACAGTGATCAGGGTTGCTTGCAATCAACCCAGGTGGGCTTATAGGTCTGAAAAATTGACTCCAGGAGGTCAATCATGGCCTGAGATTTTTCAGAATAAGCGGTAGTGTGATGCTTCTAATTTAAGAGATCAGTCGTAGTGAAAGACTGGAAGTAAACGACTGATCCCCCCTCTTGTAGGGTCCTGCCTTCTCCCAATACTGGGGGACCCTGAGTTTCTCAGAGGCATCTGGAAAGCCGGTGGTGGCCTGGGTCCCTGATCAACTGAGCACAAACGTCATCCAACTGGCTCTGGAGAGTCCAGTTGGGGGGAGACGGAAGGAGGTGGTGTATCTAAGTTTCCCTGACCAGACAAAGGAGCACTGGGTGCCACTTGAGGCCCATATGGAGGTGGTAAAACTGGTGGCACTTCCTTGGGGGGAGGGAGATTCTTATAGAACAGGGGGCTGAGCTTCCTTCTGAGGGACCTGCTTCTGTTCTCCTGCCACTAAAATCTTACTCTGTCCCTTCTTACACACACAGAGTCGGATCCAAGGAGGCCTGTCCCAAGCTATTTCTAGCCATTGAGCTATGTAAGAAAACTGATCAGGATGACCAGGGTCACCCGTGATGACCTCAAAGAGGGTCCTGACAGTTGGGACATCTAGGTTTCCCTCTGAGGGCCAACCCACACCATAGGCTGGCCATTCTAATTCACAGAATTTTCTTAACTTCCAAGGAACTAGTTTCACACTATAATCCCCTGCAAATTCTTTCTGCAAAACCCAATATTCTATATATTATAACTAATAACTATTGATTATAACTGTATTTGACAAAGGCTCCTATGTACCTTCAGAATAAAATTTTCCTTCATGAAAGAGAAAATAAACATTCGAGGCATTTTAGAGCCTATTGGGATGATCTAAAGCCAATTCTAGGTCAAGAGAAGAGTTTCTTAAAATTTAAACTCTTGAAGGATTGTCAAACTTGATTTTACAAAAAGATTATATATCAAAGTGTATTAAACACATTCTTATAACTTTCAGAAATAATCAGCTTTAAAAACTACCTTATTTCTTTTTCAAAATGCACTTTTATGCCTATGCTTTCTCTATTGCACCAAAGCCATACTTTCCTTCTAGTTAGAATTCATAACCTTAATTTTTAGGTGACATGTAAGTAATTAACATTCCTCAGATTAGCAATACATTTATATTTTGGGAGAGATTTCAAATAAATACAAGACTTATTTATTAACAGGTTTAACTTCATCCTCTAGATTCTCCAGAGAAGGTAAACTCAGATTAATTAATGTTTCAGTATCATTTAACCCAGCATTGCTCCAAAGCCTTTAAGTTATCAAAGACATTGGAAAATTATATATAGGCCTATATTTATAAACCAGTGAAGAGTAAAATGAAGTCTGTAAAATATATACAGACAGAAATCTCACTAGCATAAACTAGACTTTCTCGTGGCTGAAACGCTGACAGGGAGAGTCCCCAAGAACAAGCATTCTGGCAGTTGCTGGGGCTTTCCTGCAGTCTCTGTCATGTGTTCGGCCTTACTACACATAACTGGGTTTCCCAAAGCTGGACTTGCCCCGTCTTCAAACGAATTAAACGAACAACAAAAAGACATACAATTTCAACAGAAACACTCTGTCTGGCCACTCTCCTGGAGAAGATGAAGTTGTCTTTTAGCTTTGGAGAATTCATATACATCCCGGACCTGGATCGTCACTGCAAGGAGGAACTGTGTTGCCTCAGTTCCCCAGGTGATAATGCCACCCTTAGCCATATGAGAGTCACCATTCACACTCTCATTCATACACCAGTCAGTCCAAGCTTTTACTTCCCTGAACAGAGGCAGTAAATACTGCCTAGAAGTTGCTCCTCTTCTGCCCCAAAAGGTAGGCCTGAACTTGGACTCTTATCCCAGTCTGAGTTTTGACTTCCACCCACAGAAAGTCCCTGAGGCAAATATTTGCCTACGTCAGTGATGGCGAACCAATGACACGCATGTCAGAGGTGACAGGCGAACTCATTTTTTTGGTTGATTTTTCTTTGTTAAATGGCATTTAAATATATAATGTAATTAAAAATGTAAGTCTTTGTTTTACTATGGTTGCAAATATCAAAAAAATTCTATATGTGACATGGCACCAGAGTTGTTAGGGTTTTTCAAAATGCTGGCACGCCGAGCTCAAAAGGTTTGCCATCACTGGCCTAGGGGGTAATTAGCCAGCCTCTTCTTTCCTGAAAGACAGGCCTGAAACTCGGACTGTTCCCTGGGGAACACTTACCAGTCAGATGTAACCATGGGCCCAGAAAGGTGTTTCCTGCCTCAGTAGGTCTGCAGGAGTGCAGAGTCATAGCAGTCTCTCTGGCCCCAAGGAGTCCAGGAACCGGTGAATGTGTGGGTGGTGCCCTCCCAGGGTCTCAGAGCCAGGAATGGATGCTGGGAAGTCCGCTTTCCTCATTTTGGGTGGCCCCAAAAGCCAGTGCAGCTGAGGATTAATTGTCAGGGAACCAAACATGTTGTGGCAAGTGACCCAAGAGAACATCAGCCAGCACCCAGAGGAGTCAGGAAAGTTACCTTTATTACACAGCGCTGCTAGTCCAGGGGACTCTGATCCAAAGCCTGAACTGCCAATGTGGGGATGTTTTGAGAATATATATATATATATATATATATATATATATCCTATCTAATAAAAGAGAAACATGGTAATTAGCCATACCTCCGCTACCCTTCCCATTGGCTAATCAGGGTGATATGCAAATTAACTGCCAGCCAATATGGCGGCCGGCAGCCAGGCAGCTTGAAGCGAACATGAGACTTGCTTGCTTCAGTAACGGAGGACTCCAACATTCCCTGCCTGCCACTGCCGGGCTCTGAGCTTGCAGTTTGAAACATTGTTACAAATATAGAAGCTAAACAAAACCCCAGAAACCTGCTTTCAGCCAGCGGGGATCTCAGAGCTGGAGTTGAAACAGTGTTTTGGTTATAGAACCCAAACAAACCAGATACCTGCTTTCAGCAGCAGAGGCCTCAGAGCTGGAGCCAAGCCACAGAGCTAAAGCTGGCCCAGAATAAAAAAAAAAAGAAAAAAGGAGAAGTTGGGAGCTTCAGTCACCTGCCAGCCTGAAAACAGCCCTCAGCCCCTCACCCAGACTGGCCAGGCACCCCAGTGGGGACCCCCACCCTGAAGGGTGTGTGACCAGCTGCAAACAGCCATCATTCCCTCATCCAGGCTGGCCAGGTACCCAAGTGGGGACCCTCACCCTGATCCAAGACACCCTTCAGGGCAAACCAGCCGGCCCTCACCCGTGCACCAGGCCTCTATCCTATATAGTAAAAGGGTAATATGCCTCCCAGCACCGGGATCAGCGTGACAGGAGGCAGCGCCCAAAACTCCTGATCGCCCTGCAGCTCTGTGTGTGACAGGGGGCGGGGCCACAACCTCCCTATCCGCCCTGCTCTGTTCGTGACAGGGGAAGGCACCCTAACCCCCTGATCAGCCCTGCTCTGTGCCTGATAGCGGGGATCTCGCCAACCCCCTGATCACCCTGCGGCTCTGTGTGTGACGGGGGCAGTGCCCCAACTCCCCTATCAGCCCTATGAGTGACAGGGGGGAGCTCCCCAAGCCCCTGATGGGCCCTGCTCTGTGAGTGACAGGGGGCAGCGCCCCTACCCCCTCATTGGCCCTGCTCTGTGCGTGACAGGGGGTGGTGCCGCAACCTCCCCATCGACCCTGCCTTGAGTGTGACAGGGGGCGGTGCCCCAACCCCCCAATCAGCCCTACCCTGAGCATGACTGAGGGTGACATCACAACCTCCTGATCCGCCCTGCTCTGTGCATGACAGGGGGCAGCGCCCCAACTCCTCAATCAGCCCTGCTCTGAGCCCGACCAGGGGCTGCACCTAGGGATTGGGCTTGCCCTCTGCCACCCGGGAGCAGGCCTAAGCCAGCAGGTCGTTATCTCCCGAGGGGTCCTAGACTGCGAGAGGGCACAGACCGGGCTGAGGGACCCCCTCTCCCCGCTGAGTGCACAAATTTTTGTGCACCGGGCCTCTAGTGTATATATATATATATATATATATATATATATATATATATATATATATATATATATAATCTTCTTCTGCCAGGCCCCTTGGGTGAGCTTTGTAGCTCCGCCCAAGTCAGTTAGAATGGGGAAGTAAGATTACTGTTTAACTAAATACTGAACTATGCTGTAAGCCCCCAAAATTGCCCCCCACCCGCTATTTTCCTTCTCAGTTCCTGGCCTTCAAATCATTTTGGATACAGACAACACTAAAAGCTACACCTTATCCCAGCCTAAGAGCCCCACACTTCTGTAGCCTCCATTGATCTGCCCTGGAGGGCCCAGTGAGGAATAGCACCTGGTACTTACAGGGCACATCTCACAAGCCAGGTGTTTTCTGTGGCACTGTGTCCAAGCTTCCTCATAAACCTAGAAAGTTAGACTGCATGTCAGGATTTTACAGAGATGTGCAGCTGTGCCCTAGGGCACTTGGCCAATTAGTGTGGAGCAGAGACAAAAACCAGGGTGTGTCAAATCCCCTCAGTGAATCTCCTGGGAAGTCAATAATGAAGATCAGGGCAGCGTGGAGGTCCTACTTCGATGAAGGGGTGGGGACTGCTGCTTGCTTTGCCCCCAAAATGGGGAGAGGGCATGAGAGGAGGGCGGCTGTCCCTCTGAAGACAGCTCCACTCTGCCCTTTGTGGAGAACTGTGGTTACTCTCCTCACCATCACTGCTTTTTATAAGGTACAGAATGCTCTGTGAACCACAGAGCCCACTCTACCCATTCCTTCAAGTTCTCAAAACACCTGCTGTTTACCTCTCTGATCACAATTTTAAGTGTGTATTATTTGATTGGCAGCTTGGAGTCTGTCTCCCTCACCAGATTCTAAACTCTGAGAGAGTAGGTACATTTACTAGTCTTGTTCCTTGTAATCCCTGATGCCTGGCCCAGTGCCTACTGAAAGTAGGTGCTCAGTGAATATGTGAGCAGGAGGGAGCCAGGAAGGGAGGGAGTGCTCCAGAGCAAGAACCATTACTCCATTTTATAGATGGGGACCATGAAACCCAAGGAGGGGAAGCTAATTAGCCAGCAGCAGAGAGTAACAGCTGAACTTGGCTAGGCTCTGACCCAAAAGACAAAACAGAAGTGAGATTTCAGAATGGCTGTAGGCATAAGTGATCCTGGAGAAATGTATAACCACAATTTGAGTATGGATGAGAGTAGCAAGAAGACCCTGAGCAAAGTCCCTTCCTGTTTCTGAGACCCCTCTGTCTGGCAGGGAACAACTTCCCCTTCTATCAGAAGCAGTTGAAATGAATGATGGTGGCTGTCTCCAAGGCTAAGAATCATAGGCCCCACCCAGAGTGGGCAATAGGTAGGCCATAAGCCAGAGAATTAGAAAGGCCTACAGAGCCTCACTACATGACCTGTTAGAAATCATGCTTGCTTTTAAGTTATTAAAAAGAGAGATAGATAGCTGTCAATTCAATAGAATAAGAACATTATAATTGGTTATCACCATAGACTCTTAATTTCTACACTGCTGGAACAAGTCTACCTCTTGTACAGGGTACCTGGTATTGGAATGGGTCTGGCTGTGTCTTAGGGACAAATCCTCCATTGCTCACTACCTGTGAGTTGCCTGGTCCAGGGCCCAATCATTGTTCTGAGTGAAGGTTGGGGGCATTATATGAGGAAGGAGGCATTATATGCATATAATGGAAAGTCCATAAGAATAATAATAGTAGAAGCCAACATTTATTGGTTACTTGCTCCATACCAGACACTGTTCAAAGTGCTTTGCAGGCATGATCTAATTTAACCCTCACACATGACATTGGAAACTTACCCAAAGTCACACAGCAGAGTCAGAATTTAGACCCCAGACATCTGGTTCCAGATCCCATGCTCTTAAACTTCTTGCCTTAGCCCCTTTGACCAGCCTCACCTGTTGGCGTGCTTTGTGTTTCATTGTGATTTAAACTCTTAAGGTATGGTAGTAGTCCCATTGTTGGCAGGCCCTAAACCAGGGGATTGATTCAGAATGGGGGTGGGGGGAAGGGCAGTGGTAATGAGGAAAGGACGATTTGGAGAAGTGACCTACACCATGAGCTGAAGGTTGCCAGAAGAAAATAATTAAGCACGTGTGTATGAGTGTGAATGGTAGGGGGCATTCACAGCAAAGGGAAGAACATGTGGAGAGGCCTCGAGGGGAAGAATCCTCCATTTGAGGAAAAGAAAGGAAGCTCTTCAGAATCCTCTGGAGAAAGGATTGAGTCAGGTTCTTTCACAGACCTGTGGAGTAGGCCATACAAGGCCATACAAGGCATCTTTGGTTGGGGTGCTTACCTATCACCTCTGGGGCACCCTTACCACTCCTGTTCTCAGTCTATCTCTGCTTTCTAACCCTATAAAGACTAAGGAAGGGCAAGGTGGGGGAAGGGGGAAGGCACAAGTGTGTGTGTGGGGGGGAAGGAAGGTCCTCATGGCCACTGCCCTCCTCAGCCTCTCCCAGCCCATAGCCTGGTAGATCCCCTAGTCTCCTAGGAGATATCACTGGGAGGCATACTCTCATTGGCTAGCCTGGGTGGGAGCAAGGCTGCGGGCTGTTGTCAGCGTGTGCATGTGTGCACGCGAGCTCACGCGTGTGTGCAGGGTGAGTGAGCACTGTGCATAGGGCCAGCCTACTCATGCTGTAAACCCAGGAAGGAGGCTTCAGGATGGGAGGGGGGCATGGACCTCTGGGAGGACATATGGCGGGAACTTGTTTGCAAGGTGAGAGTGTCCTTATCTCTGTGTGCTGTGGAGGGTGGAAAGGGGTGGGGGGCTGTTCTTCAGGTCTGTGCTTTAGTTTACTTGCATGGGTGAGAGCATAGTGTACCAATATGAATAGCTGGGTATACACTGATGGTGTCTGCATACATAGGTACATGAAAAGTTTTGTGTGTGCCATGAATTGTTGCATGTAGAGGGGAGCATGTGTGAGACTGCACAAATGTGAGCTCTTTCATGTGCACATGAAGTGTGTCCACTGGAGTAGGTGTGTGTGTGTGTAAGCAGAGAGATGTGCATACTCAGCCTTTGCCTCCTCTGCTCCTACACCTCAAGTATTTCCTTCTTAGAGTCTGAGATGTGTCTCTCTTATGCTCAGGTGCTCACCATAGCTCTGCATTGCCTGGGTGGTGCTCTACAGAACACCTGACTCATCTTCCCCAGTTCCCCACATGTACATTGGTCTTCCCCCGCCACAGGAGTACTGAGAGCCAAAAAGAGGGGGAATTCTGTCCCTGGCACAGGGGAGATTTCAAGGGCAGGGATTCAAAGTAGATTTTCCTTATCCTAAGCCAGGGGAACTGGAGCTAAGGGCCTGAGGACCCTTGAAAAGCTGGTACCTGCCTTTGATCTCCTCTCTCTTCATGAATGGTAACCTTCCCTTAGCCTCCAACTGCCTGTAGTATACTGGGCTCCACAGCTATGGGGTGTTTATCTGGTGTTATTCCATTGTGTACATCCACACACCATGCTCCCCTTCCTACCGTGTGTTTGGAAAACTCTTTTTCATGGAGGTAGGCTGAAGGCCAGCTGGAGAGTCTAGCTGGGACCTGGGAACCTGGCCTCTCCAGCTCTTTGCCACACCACAGAACAATTCTCCCATTCACCCCACACTTTCAGCAGCCCCTGCTGCCTCTGTGTCCCTGTCCCTTCCAGTTGCCCTGCAGGGGAAAGGGAACAGCTGTTCTCTTGGCTCCTGGCCATCCAGGTGCTAGCCCATGTCAAGCAGTCCTGCTCTGAGCCTCCGGCTGCAGGGCTTTCCACTGGTCCTCTTATGTCACACCATATTCCAGACTCACCACAGGGAAGTGGTTCTTGTTCCATTCTTCATGGACCATCTTGCCTAGCTGGGCTCTTGGAGCCAATGTGGTCCTACCCCAGCTGTACAGAGAGGAAAAGTAAAGCAGAGGGGCAGGGGCTCATCCCAAATGGTAAAATATTGCCAGGTTCCCTGAGGAAGACATGGGGAGACTACAAAAAGGGGAACTCCAATAAGTGTGTATGTGTGTTGGGGGGCGGGGTGCTGCTCTGCTGGATGGGTCTCTAGGAGCTTTGGCTGTTCTGGCTTTAGACGGAGCAGCACTTGAAGAAAGTTGAGGGGAATAGGCAAAAGGTGGCCTGAGGGGGTAAGGGCTGAGGGAAGGTAGTTGGATCTCTGTTCCAGGGGACTGCACAGTCAGTGCCAAACATGGTGAAGGGCATTTATAGGCCCAGGCACAGGGCAGGCAGTAAATCTCATCTGCTGGAGAGGTTGTAACTCTGCTTCACTTTAGCAGCAGTGTGCAGGCAGGGAAGTGAGACAGAAGATACCGGTGAGGTCTGAGTGAACCCTGAAGCTGAGAGATCCAGTTGGTATAGCCTTCTCTCAAGCCCTTGGGAAGGGTCAGCCCAGAAATATTCAGGGACTGGTACAGGGTCACACAATGAAGTATCCTCAGCTTCTGGGACTGGGGTGCTGAACAGAGCCCAGCAAATACAGATACTTGGAAAGCTTCACCCCATCCCAGCTCTGGATATTGCCAAGGAGCTCCCATAACCCCTTCCCACCCAGGTCTGTTCTGTGCTCTTGGAATGTCCTGAAAGAGGCTCTGAGGCTGGCAGGCTTTACTGTGCCTGTGTCTTTCCTCTTTATGATACCATATTTTTAAATGATCTATGTAAGTGTCTGCTAGTGAGAGAGCAAAGTCAGGGCCTCCAGTAGGCCCCTCCTTTGGGCTGGAAAGGTTTTCTGAACCTCACAGTGGTCGCCTCCCTGTTGCCACCCCCCAGTTTAGCTGAGGCAAAGCTGGGGCTACCACTGACTCACTCATTTTGTGACCTTGGACCTTCCACTTCCCCTCTTTGAATCCCAGTTTCCCCATCTATAAAATGGGAGCATATATTAAACATTCTGTGCTTTCCAAGGTGCTGCAACTCAGCTGTGCAACCTTGCACAGCCTCTCTGAGGCTTGTGTTCTTCACCACTGAAACAGAGACCATTATGCTATGAATACTGGGAACTGAGAGGGGTAGATCAAGGGGAGGGCACACTGGTCTTTTGCTTGCTTTCTCTTTCCTCAACTTGTTCTCCTTCTGTTCCTCTGAACAATCTGCCATTCCATCCCCAGGATTTATGGCAGTGTGTCTCAGCCCAGACAGGAAGTGGGAATATGGGGGTGGATCTGGTGGGAAGTACCAGGAGTGCCAGGCCCTGGTCGCCACTAGGGTGATGTCCAGGGCATAGGTTAGCATGAAGGCTGGGGTGTGAAGGAATTAGAAAAGGAGTGGGGCTGGGGTTGAGACCTTGAGGCATCCCTCAGTCACCACATCCTCCAAAGACCCCAGCCTAGCCTTTGCAGACACCAGCAGTCACGGGGCCTGGGCTGAGGGTATAGGTTGAGCCATAATAGGTTTATGGGGAAGCTGTAAATCCCTTTACAAGCTGAGCAATCATTTTCCTCAGGCAGTCACAACTAGGGCCACACTATGTAGCCACTGTTCTCAGATCCCTGCCCAGTAGTCCCCAGTTGCTCAGCAGGCACCAGGGCCAGATTGCCAGGTCCTCAGAACAAGCAGCTGGGCCTTGTGTATCACTCCAATCCTAGGGCCCCACAGAGATGCCAGGTGGATTGGGAACTAGGGGCAGGGAATTGACTCATAAAAGCCTTGATCATGACTCTGACCTACCCTGACTCAAGAGCTTAGCCACTCCTGCCACAGCACACCCTCCACAGCCAGTTCATTCTATCTCTCAAAGTAAGGAGGTTACAGGAGGTGATGGACTGTGTCCACTTTACAGATGGGAAACCTGAGTCTGGAGTAGCTTAGAGTAAGGGAACCAATCTGGGGCTTTTCTACCATGAAATATTGCTGTCCTGAGTATGAATCGTGACTTCATTACAACCTGGTGGTGAATCCCAGGCAGTTACTTCTTCCTGAAACGGAGCATAGGAGAACCTCCTTGAAGTAGGATTGAGTAAGAAAACATAGGTAAAGTGTCTGGCTTCATGCCTGGCACAGCTCTTGAAAGGCAATAGTTATTACTATTTTTGCTATGTTACCCCTACCCCCCACCACGATCACCACCTCCTGCTTCTGCTCGAAAGGACACTGCACCAGGGGCAGCAAACTTGGGATCAAGTCCTGGCTCTTTACTTGCCAGCTGTAGATCCATCCTTAGGCCAAGCACTGTCACTTTTTATGTCCCCTACTTTTGGGTAAACTATGGAGGCCCGTGCACCAATGAGTGGCTCCTAAAAGTACCTGGCACCATAGGAGTCCCTGTGGAGGGTGGCTATAATGGCCCTCATATCCTGCATGCCCTTTTACCCATGTGACTTTGTAGCTCCTCTCCCTAGGACCTGGTCTGTCTTCTTCCTCTTGAATCTAGGGGGGCGACTATGACTTGCTTTGACCAATAGAATGTAGTGAATGTAAAGCTGTGCAACTTCCTGGCCTAGGCTTCTTGAGATATGGCAGCTTCTATTGTGCTATCTTGGAGTGCTGAGCCACCACAGAGAAGTCCAGGGAGCCTGCTAGAGAGACCATGTGGACAGAGAAGCCAGCTGGCCTCCAGCCCTTCCAGCCTCCCCAGCTGAGGTGACAGACATGGCCAGAAACCACTTTGGGTCTTTCAGCCCCAGTCAAGTCTCTCTGATCAACACCATGCAGAGCAGAAATGAGCTGTCCTTACCAAGCCCTGCTCAGATTGTAAAACTGAGAACAAATAAAATGATTTTTGTTGTTTTAAACCACTAAATTTTGGGGTGGTTGTAATGCAGCACTAGATAACTGTTATAGTTTCTTTGTTCTTTCTGCCCCATCTTCACCTGAAGTTGGCTTGGATAAGGTCTAGCTCCTTGGCCTAAGCTGATTGAACAAGGGAATGAGCAACTGCCTTTGAGACAACCAATATCCATTGACTGACAGCTGGCCAATCAGATTTGTTTTCCTTCTGAAGAATAGGAATGAAGAAATCAGAGATTTGCAAGCCCAACTGTGAAGGAGGCTGGAGCTAGGCTTTTGAAATGGGAGCTGGGAGTGACTTTCAGCTAGCTGTCATGTCATCAGAGGACACCAAATTGGGGAATCAGGAAGTCAGATCATAGAACCAGCTTCCATGGGGGCCCCAATAAATCACTTAACTGTAGCTGGTCTGTGCTGCCCTGCTCCTTGTAACCCACGAGCACTGATTTCTGACCATAAAAGGCTCAAGTTCCCCTGGACTCCTAATACCATTGAGGGGTCTGCACTGCTCCTCACCCTTTTTCCCTTGCTACCCAGACCTCCAACCCTCCAAACGCACACAGGTTATGGCTTTGTTCTCCAGGGCACCAGGGTATGACCATCTTTCTGTCCTGGGCAGACAGGAGTGATGGCCTAGTCAGCTCCCATCTTCCCCTCAGCCTCAAGGCCTTTAGTGGCAAAACAGAGGGCATGACCTGGTTTGGTTTCTACCCCAACCCCATTCCAGCTCTTTAGGATCATCTACTGTGTCCCCCATACAGTCCTTGCCAGTTCCTTGCTTGTCCATAGTAATGGCATGCTGATAGCAATGGTCATTATTGCACACCAAACAGGTGCCACACTGAGTTGGGATTTGAACCAAGTTCTGCCTGACTCCAAAGACCATGCCCTATTCACTACTCTGCTGTGTGGCACTAGGCAGGATATTTCCCTTCTCTGAGTCTCAAGAGTCTTGCTTTTGAGGAGATAAAACTGGGGGCATGCTGGTGCTTGCTGCTCCCTTTAATACTCACTTTGCTGGGTGCCATCCTTAGCTGGGTCTACTTGCCTGTCCAATGTAGGATCCCAGCCTTATTACCTTTTCTTTGAAGGCAAGCTGTTCATGGAAAAACTAGAGGCCTGGTGCATGAAATTCATGCATGGGAGGGGGGGGTGTCCCTCAGCCCGGCCTGCACCCTCTCTAATACAGGACCCCTCGGGGGATGTCCGACTGTTCAGGCCTAAACTGGCAGTCGGACATCCCTCTCACAATCTGGGACTGCTGGCTCCTAACTGCTCATCTGACTATCAGCCTGGTCCCCCTAACTGCTCTCCCCTGCCAGCCTGATCCCCCTAACTGCTCTCCCCTGCCCCTGCCTCTGCCTTGGCCCCGCCACCATGGCTTTGTCTGGGAGGACATCCAGTCTAATTAGCATATTACACTTTTGTTAGTATAGATACAGGCCTGGTGCACAGGTGGAGGCTGCCTGGTCTGCCCCAGATCAGGGTGAGGGTCCTCTTGGGGGGAGGGGCCAGCCTGGGGTGGTTTTCAGGCTGCCATGCCCCCATCGGGGTGGGGGTCCCCACTGGGGGTGGTTCCAGTCTGGGTGAGGGGCTGAGGACAGTTTGCAAGCTGGTCACACTCCCATCAGGGTGGGGGTCCCCACTGGGGGGCGTGGTTGGCCTGGGCAAGGGCTGAGGGCAGTTTGCAGGCTGGCCATACCCCCATCGGGGTGAGGGTCCCTGCTGGGGGGCATGGCTGGCCCGGGTGAGGGACTGAGGGACATTTGGGGGTGGTTTGCAGGCTGGCCAAGCCTCCAGCTTTGTCCAGAAGGATGTCCGGAAGGTCTCCAGAAGGTCTTTCATTCTAATTAGCATATTACTCTTTTATTAGTATAGATGGACCTAGAGGCTGCCTCTGGTGTTGGTCTCCTGGAAACCAGGCTGAACTCTCAGGATTCAATATCTTGCCTTTCCCCCAATAACTTAGACCCATGCTGAAAGGTGAGCTGAGCATTAGCTCCCTAAAGAGCTTGAGGTGGCAGGACATGCTAACTGCACAAACCCACTGGGTCTGAGGCTGACAGGGACCACTAGACTATGTGGAATATGGGTCTCCCAGGAAGGCTTTGCCTTTCCTTTCCCATCACCTCTGGGTTCACTCCTTAGCTGTGTGTGTGCCAGGGCAGGGGGCAGGGGTTGGATGGTATCTGCTCCTCCTCTTTCCCCTTCAAAGGCCGTCAGGCAAAATAGTGTCAGGCAAAAAAGTAGCCTCTCCAGCCTGACTTTCCAGGCTCTTGCCCCCTAAATATATCTATATATCTGGCAGGGCTTTTAACAGTTGAGTTCATTACCTTCTGCTAGGAAAGGACAGTACTGAAATCCAGACCACCTAGTCCAGGTTCTGCCCAGTCCCCAGGCTCCTTTGCTTGGGCCAACCCAGCCAGACTGACCCTGAGCACTTATGTCCCCCTAACTGACTCTCCCCATCTGAAAACAACCTCACAATTCTTGGTTCCAGAGTATCCCCAGGGGTCCAGTTTTCTCAGCAGGCAGAAATGATTTGGCCCCATAAATCACCTGTTCTTAGCAGAACACTGTGAAGCCCCAGGGACCCAGGCATCCCAGAGGGCTAAGGAACAAACCAGGCTGCCTCTTGTGGGAAGATAGTGCTGACCAGGGTATCTAGTGCTAGGCAATGGAAAGACTGTGTTCTAGTCTCTAGAGGTGGACAGGCCTGTCAGGTTCTTGAATCTTGCATACCACTAGCTTCTTTACATACAAACCACCCCCATGCTCAAGGAATCCTCTCCTTGTCCCTGTGCTTCCCAAAGTGGTCTCCTGCCAGGTGGGGTTCCCCAGGCCTGGTTCTGAGAAGTCCCGAGCCAGCCTTAGAAGTCTACATCTCTTGGGATCTGGTACTCCCAGCCTCTGGTCCTGTCACTTAGTAGCTGTTTAACTGGATAAGCTCCTAGCTTCTCTGGTTCTGTCTTTGCATCTGTACCAGCAATCATCATCACCACCATTGGTCAAAGGCTTCCTGAATGCAAGGCACTCCAACAATCAACAAATGTACCTATATTCCCTCAATTATTAGAACAGGAAGTCACTCAGACCTGACCTCAAACCTCAGAAATGTATAATCACATGACAAGGTGACCTGTGTGTCTCTTTGCACTTCTGTCATCAAGGGCATCCCTTTTCAGGGTTGAGTTTGAAGGTTCTAGGTTTGGTATGAGTGGATGAGGCCACATCTGACCTTCCTGGTCAGCTCATGTACAAATTGATCCCAATCCAGAACACTTCACAGCCCAGGGTAGTCTCAGAGTATGGCCTGGTGGAAGATGGGACAAAGCTGGGGTGGTGATCTGGGTCTGGGCCATCCAAAAGTGAGCCCCAGAACTGCCTCCTACAGCCCCAAAGACTGGGCACTCTACATACAGCAGGCATTCTATAAATGCTTATAGTGAGAGCTGATGTTCCCAATCCCTCGATAGGCCTAAGCCGAAGCAAAAGAGGTATTCTTCCTGGGAGACCCCAAAGCCATGATGCTCATGAACCTCAGGATATCCCTGTGGGTCTAAAGCCTAGTCCATCCAGTTGATATTTTTGGCAACTGTCCTGGCAGGAGTTTCTGGAAGTCCCTAGCCATGAGCAAGCCCTCCCACAGCCCGCCCCCAACCTGATCCCATGGAGACGCCTTCAGAAGGCCCATCCCCCACCTTGAGATAATAATGACCATAATGAGAACAATCACCCATGTGTGTGCACAGCACTTTACAGGTTACAAAATGTTTCACATACAGTTCATCGATTCCTCACAACAGCCCTGTGAGGTAGGCAGGACAGGGAGTACCTCTTCCATCTGTCTAGATGTAGATACTGAGGCCCAGAGAGGGACAGTCACCTGTTTTTGGCCACAGGGCAAGTAAGTGGCACAGCTGGGACCAGAAGTTAGGCCTCGCCCCTGCCTCCAGCCCCCGGCTCTCTTGGCTGACTGTGCTGTCCTCCAGGAGGACCCCAGCCCTTGTCCACAGTATCAGCCACACCTGACGCTGGGGAACAGAGGTCAGACAGCCCTGCTCCTGTCTGGCAGCCCTGTCCCCACCACCTGCTCCCAGCAAACAGCCAGCTGGGAAGTAGGCTCATGCCCTCCACTCTGCCTGTTCCTTCAGGTTGACCTGGCAGGGTGGGCAGATGGGGCTGGAACCTCCTTTCCTGTTTTCCTGAGTGATCCCTCCCCATAGGGGAAGAGAAGAAAAAGGAGGAAGAGGAGAAGAAAAACAAGAAACTGAGTTGAAAGAGGGCCCTGAAGCAATCAGGATGTCAAAAGTTTGCATTCCAACTAACTATAGGAAATAGTTTTTTTCTCTTTTTATTATTTCAAGTTTTCATAAAAATCCATAATTATTGAAACCCAAGTTACAGAGGAAGTTTGTAACTTTTTAAATTGAATTATTGACTGCTGCATGTTCATCAGCTTCTGACTTCAGTCTGTCCATATGTGCTGCGGGTTCCCCAGGCCCAACTTCTGAGGTCCTGGTAGAAAGAAGGGAGGTGGTGAGGGCCAGTGGGGCAGTTGAACACAGGAGAGGGGGCAGGGATGGGTGGCACAGGACCAGGGAGGGAATCCCGACCCATGCTCATATCATCTTCATGTTGAACTTTCGGGGTGCATCGGTGGAGCTGATGCCCGCGTCTGACTTGCGTGGCACGTACTCAATCTCGATGTTGTGTTTTGTGTTGCCCTTGCCCCGGCTCCAGAGGAACAGAAGCACCAGGCAGAAAAGTACAACGCCCAGGAAGGAGATGAAACCCATGGTGGTGGCAATAATGAGGGTCTTGATGTCGAAGGGGAAAGGCACGGTGGCTCGGGTGCTATTGGCCTCTCCCTCACCTGGCTGGTTGGAGATGAAGGCGAAGGTCTTGTTGGGCTGATGGGGCCAATCAGGTGAGTAGCTGCGTACATGCAAGTGGGCGGGCATGGAGTCGTTGCCGCCTGCGTTGGCTGCAATGCACAGGTACGTGCCATTGTCCTGTACCTGGGCATAGCGTACCTCCAGTGTGCCATCAGGGAAGACTGTGAGCCGCCCATTGCTCTTGGCAGAGATCAAGTGCTTGCGGGGTGATAGCCAGAGGATGGCGGGAGGCGGGTCTCCATCGGCCCGGCACACAAACTGCACCGTGTGGCCCTCATCCACAAATACCTGTTGGGCCTTGCGGTCCCGGATGCGGGCACGGCGGCAAGTGAAGTAGTTGGGAAGGAGCACATCGGGGAAGTCCTTGAACTCCTTGCCCTGGACAAACTCAGGCGTGGCACACATCGGCTGCTGTCGGTTGAAGTTGAGCCGCCAGCGGCGCCGGAATACCCACAGAAGCCGGCAGTCGCAGGCCAGTGGGTTGGAGTCCAGGATGAGCGTCTCCAGGTTGCCCACTGAGTGGAAGGCAGACTCCTCCAGTGTGGTCAGCTGGTTGCCAGAGACATTGAGCACACGCAGGTAGTTGAGGCCGCGAAAGGCATAGGGCTCCACAATAGCCAGCTGCCCACCTACCAGCTGGATCTCCTGCAGCCGTAGCAGCTCATGTAACATGGAGCCCTCAATGGTGCTGATGGGGTTGTAGGAGAGGTTGAGGAAGCGGAGATAGACCAGGTGGCGCACAGCCAGGTAGGGCACAGCAGTCAGATTGCAGTGCGTGATGGATAGGGATGTCAGATTGAGACCATAGAGGCAGTTGGGTGTCATGGTGTCCAGATACGGCCAGTGGGAGATCTCCAAGACCTTGAGCCGGTACAACCTCTTGAAGGAATAGTCCCGGATGGCATTGATGTTGAGGTGCCGGAGCCTCAAGATGATGAGACCGTGTAGGTGGGACAGTGCCTCAGTGGGGATGGAGGTCAGGTTGCATTTTTCCAGTGTCAGCTGCTCCAGGCTGTTGAGGCCACTGAAGGCTCGATGGGATATGTAGACAAGGTCGTTGTCACCAACCTCCAGCGACTTTAGGTTGTACAGGTCCTGGAACATGTAGTCCAGCAGGATGACGATCTTGTTCTCGCTGATGTCCAGCTTGGTCAGGTTACTGAGGCCAGTGAAGACACCCAGGGGGATGAGCTTCAGACGGTTGCTGCGGAGCCCCAGCGTTCGGAGGCTGAAGAGGTTGTTGAAGGCGCCAGGCTCCACAGTGCTCACAATGTTCTCATTGAGCTCCAGTGCCTCCAGGTGTGGGAAGCTGGCAAACTCATCCTGGTTGAGCGTTTTGATGCGGTTCTTGCCCAGGTCCAGCAGGCGAGTCTCAGTGGGGATGCCCTCGGGCACGGCCACAAAGCGCTTGCGGTGGCAGAGCACCGCTCGATCCTGGGCAGAGCACTCGCAGCGGGGTGGGCAGCCTGTGGCTGAGCCTGACAGGACCGAGCCCAGCACCAGCAGGAGGATGGGCTGCCAGCAGGCCAGGAGGGGGCTGGGCATGCTCTTCTCACCCCCTGACAGCATCCTCTTGCTTACCTACAGCCAGGAACAAACACAGGACAGAAGGAGCAGTTAGCAGTGGTTCTCAGCCTGTGGGTTGCGACCCCTTTGGCGGTCGAATGACCCTTTCACAGGGGTCGCCTAAGACCATCCTGCATATCAGATATTTACATTACGATTCATAACAGTAGCAACATTACAGTTATGAAGTAGCAACGAAAATAATTTTATGGTTGGGTCACAACATGAGGAACTGTATTTAAAGGGCCAGAAGGTTGAGAACCACTGAGTTAAAGTATAACATTTGGTTATAACCCACCCTCAGCCCTCCATGTGCCCTCTACCCTGTCAAAATGTCCCTGGCACATCCCTGGCCGGTGTCACTCAGTGGTTAGAGTGTCAGCCTGTGTGGGTTCAATTCCTGGTCAAGGGCATATACCTGGGTTACAGTTTCGATCCTCAACCCTGGTGGGAGGGCATGTGGGAGGCAACCAATCGATGTGTCTCTCACCTGTTTCTCTCTCTCTTTCCCCCTCCCTTCCACTCTCTAAAAATCAATGGAAAGAATATCCTCAGGTGAAGATTAACAACAACAAAAAACAATTAAAAAAAAAGAAATAGAAAAAGAAAATCCCTGACACAGACAGAGGCAAGGGGCTGAGTGGCATATGACACCTGCCTGGGATCCCACAGTGAGGTCCAGATGCCGGGTGGGGATGGAGGGCTCCTGCCATCCTATGCTGCTTCCTTCTTGTCTCTTACCTTGCCCAGAGTCCTCCTGAAGGACCTTTCCAGCATCTCTGGGATCAAGGGGGTTCATGGAAAGGAGAAAGCCACCTTAGAGGACCCTGGTATTGGCCCCCCAGCCTACCCCCACCTCCTTTACATTTTAGAGGTAGTGTGACTCTAGGTGTGCACTGTGCAGCCCCCACCCCCTGCATCCTGAGCCACTGCTTTCACTGGTGCTCATCAGGATAAAGCCAGATCTGCTGAGTTGTCCTTGGGACCAAAGGGGCTCAAGGCTGAGGCCTCTGAGGTCAGTCTGCAGAGAAGCATATCTGGTCCCCAGCCTGTGGGCAAGGGCTTTTGAGGCTGTTAGGGACCCACCTCACAACCTGTAGACTGAGCTGCCCCAGATGTAGATACCATGGCCCCCTTCTCATAGGACTGCAGCTGAGTCCACAGCCTGAATCCTGTGCAATCAGCAAGCCCAGTCAGTGTTCACGAAGCTGCTCCCCAGTGGGGTTTCTAGATCAATGGAGGGCACTCCCACCCAGAAAGCCAGGACCCAGGCCCATGCCTCCCATAGTGTCTCTCCAACTTCCCCTTCCTCTGGGTCCCCACAGTGACCCATCTGTGCTCAGGAGTGCAGGACACAGGGAATGAGTTTTCATGGCTTTGGCTCCTGCAGTTCTGTCCTCCTGGAATGCCATCCCCCTGCCTGTTTAAAACCTCACCTTCTGGGCCTAATTTCATGTCCACTTCTCTGAGAAGCTGTTTCTGATCCCAAGTAGGAAGTATGCTCCCTTCCAAAGACCCCTACAGCCTCCACCACTCTGTCTCTTAGGATTCCAATCACCTTCATCCTAGTGCCAAGTTTTGTGCTGCTGCTAGTCTGAGGGAGGCAGTCAGACCCTGGAGGGGCCAGTCCACACTGCAGCTCTGAGGACATGAGGCTTATCATAGCTGGGCCCTGGGGACATGCAGGACTTAGGTGGTGGTGACAAGGGTGATAGTGCCAGGGCCCACCTTGAGCACCAGCTGCAGGTAGAGTGAGCAAGGGGGTATGTAAAGCTAGCCCTCCATTACTGCCTTCCAGCCTGTGTACAAAGGCTCTTGCTCACACTTGTACCCAGATGCTCTCCCCATCTCCTCCTTCCCTCCTCTGTTCTACCACATGAAAAACTGGCCCAGCAAGGCAAGAAGGGGACTGGGAGGGCTAATCTGGGCTTCTCTAAACTCTAGGGGGTGGACAAGAAGGCCTCTGGGAACCAAGCTGAAGCCCTCCCACCCCAGCCTGGCACCTTGGAGCTCTGCTGCCTGTCCATATCCCCTCTCCTCCACATCATGGCCTGAAGGGGGAACTCACTACAGAAAAGGGAAGCCCAGGCTGGGAGGGCCCACCTCTCTGCCCCAGCTCAGGCCCTCTCCACCTCTTCCAGCTTCTCCCCACATCTGTGCATAACTTCCACTTTCAAGGCCACAGTTCTTTTCATCCACACTTCAACCCTTAAGGCAACTGGGGCTTGGGATGGGGAGAGGGGAGCTTGTAGCTGCCCAAGGATACCCAGCCTGTACAGGGGGGAGGATTTCAGATCGGAACCCTGGTCTGTCAAACTCCAATAGAGCCACACACTTTCCAATGCTACAGTCATCTCCAGGACTGACAGCTGCTTCCTGGTTGTAGATGGACTAAATGACTGATTAACCAGAAAGGGCTCTGGTTGTCACTGACATGTTATGGAATTGCAAGATTTTGTTATCCTCAAGGGCTTTGTCCACCTTCTTCCCCTTAGCTCCTCTCATTCTCTCTCTAGACCAGTGGTTCTCAACCTTCCTAATGCCGTGACCCTTTAATACAGTTCCTCATGTTGTGATGACCCCCAACCATAGAATTATTTTCGTTGCTACTTCATAACTATAATGTTGCTACTGTTATGAATTGTAATGTAAATATCTGATATGCAGGATGTATTTTCATTGTTACAAACTGAACATAATTAAAGCATAGTGATTAATCACAAAAACAATATGTAGTTATATATGTGTTTTCCGATGGTCTTAGGCGACCCCTGTGAAAGGGTCATTCGACCCCCAAAGGGGTCACGACCCACAGGTTGAGAACCATTGCTCTAGACTCTTCTGTGGTTTGTCCTTCCCCACCCCACCTCCACCTGGCCATTTTCCATAGTCAAACATGCTCCAATGACCCACTGGAAAAGGAAATATCCTGACAGGTGATCAATAATTGGGCTGACAGCTGAGGCCAGCGATGGTGTGAGGCTGGGGACCTGGAGAGGTAAAAAGAACTTTTAGCACTAGGGGCTGGGTTGGTGGGTGGGATGGAGGGGCTAGAGAGGTGGCTGAGGAATAAGAGGGGGTTAGCAAGGGCACAGGTCACCTGAGATGTTGGTAAGCCTCTCACACAGGCAAGAATCTGGTATTTGAAGACTCTACCACCTTGCCTCAACTTACCCACCTACCTCCTTTCCCACCACTCTGCCCAATGAAGCCACCCTAGTATTTCAGCCTTGTTCTTACATCCCTGCCTTGAAGCCATCTTTGTTTGGAGAACTCTCCCAGCCTTCTGCCCCAGCAGCCTTTGTGACCTTCCACCTCATCTCCTCCTTGACCTACTCAGTCAGAAATCATCTCTTGCCTACAACAATGAAGCACCTTACATTTATTAGTAGTGGTATTATGTAACTGATGTATAGTACACATCATTCTAAAAATGATTTGAGCCAATTGACAGAACATTTATGCAATGATATGATAAAAAGATAAAACTAAAGAAGGCAAGCCAGTTAGGAAAGAATGCCACAAAATCCTGAATAATAACTAAAGGTGAGAGCTTCCTGGTGATGTGAGCAAAGAGGGACCTATGCTCCGAAGCCTCAGCACAAGGCCTTTCATCAATTCCATATCATTAATTCTGGGTCAAACAGTCATGGGTGTATCTCACCTGCGAGAGGTTGTGGTGTCTAAGGATCAGCGGTGTGGTGCAGCCACCTCAGACCCCAGCGAATGTTCTTGAAATGGAGGTATGTGTACCTGAGTTTTATAAGGGTTGAAGTTCCTCTGATGGGGCTGACTCTGGAGCAGGCAGCTGAGCAATGAGAAATCTGGGGAATTCAAATATGCTGATAGAAAGCTGGTCAACATTGCCCTGTGTGGCTGCCACCCTCAGGCCTGGCAGTTAGACCCACAGAGCAATGGTCCATGCTCCACAGGACCAGGAAAGCTCCAGAAGGACACATTCTCTGGATTGCCTCACCCCTTATCTTTGGCATGTGGCTATCCTGAAAGGTGGAGAAACTGAGGCCTGAAGAGGCTAAGGTGCTTGCCTAAGCTGATACAGCAGGAGCACAGCATGCCCATAAGGTCCCTGTCACCTAGGGATGCTGGCAGGGTCATGTCTGAGGGGCCACCAAAACTGGCACCATTAATCCTGCAGGTTATTCCTGCAATTCCCAAGGCAAAGTGTTTTACCACTTTAATCAATGTTTTATTTTGGATCCTTGCCCCCTGAAGGGCTTCCCACAAGGGCAAGAGTTTAAAAATTGGACCAATAAATACAAAGGAAATAAACATTGAAAGCATACAGATAGGCAGGCAGAGGAGTCATGCTGGGGCACAATGCTCAGACCCCACAGCAGCCTGAGTCCTTCCAGTCCCAGAGAATGAGAGCTGCCTATCACCCCCAAGAGACCTATGCTGCCACCATCACACCCTCATTCATATCCTAGGGCAGATATGGCCCAGCTCAGCTGCTCCCCATGCCAACCACTCCCCTGTGTGACTAGGGGCATTGCCTGTCCTCTCTGGCCTATTTCCCCCACTGTGCAGTGAGAGACTGGATTCCAGGGTCCCTGAGAAAGCCCACAATAGAAAATGTACTTTCTCCAACTGGAAAGTCAATATCCTAAGTATTGTTGGGGGATTAAAACAAGTGGGGGCTCAGGCCTTCAATTGCAGTTCCACTGAGGCTAGAAGGATCTGTTTGAGGGCATTCACATTGTGGCTATTTCCTCTGGGGTTCAGAGTGGGAAAGGGCAACTGGTGGAGACAAAAGGGGCATGGAATCATTTGTGGGTGGACTTGGAGAATCACTGAGGAAGGTCAAGGGTGATTTTACCTCATTTGGCAGCCCACACAAGCCAATCATACACCTCCTCTTATAAAACAGCTTGGACTAACATTTGCAGAGCACATGCTACAGGCCAGGTTTGGGGCTTTATACACACTGTCTCAGAAACCCTCACACCACCATTCAAAAGAATTATTTCTTACCCACTTTACAGATGAGAATAACTGAGGCTTCCAAAAGGGAATTCATTTGCCTTAGGTCTAGGCCACAAAGTTAGGAAGGCAGCATAGCTCTGCTCTTCCTGACCTGGTTGCCTGCCCCAAGAGCTGTCTGGTGTGAAGTGGAGATTATTTCAGATACACAGGCCAGACTGGATGGGGCAAGCATGTTAGGACAGCATGAGGGTAAGGCCCCCAGGGCTAAAGGAAGGCACTAGTCCTTCGGTAGCTGCAAGTAAGCACCCTGACTCCCCAACTATCCAAAAATGGTATGTTGAACACACTGAATTTTTTTAGTGTTTTCCCACCATATCATTCTCCTATGCCTGTAGTATTGTCTATGCTAGAACCTCATCTAATTTGGGGTCGGCTGCAGCACAGGTTGAAGATTTAGTTATTTTAAGTTTCCAGTATAAATATTTCATGGTGTTCCCACTCAGCATTACTCAGGGACCACAGAGATCCCCAGTGTACACAGGCATGAGATCACTGGCAGGGAGGTGTTGCTCCATCATTGGAACTTTGGGGATGCCAGGGCCTCTCAGTTATCAGCCTGGAAGATGAGGCAGGTATGCAAGATCTCATCTTGACCCAACACCCTAAGTTCCTATGACTGGGTCCGCAGCAGGAAGGAGTAAAGATTGATGAAGAGGGATGGCAGACCTTGGAAGGGGAGCTCAAAGCTTCTAAAAGGGCCCTGCCCAGCTCTGCCACCAAGAAATTACCAGGAAATCAGGAGAAGGTGATGGAAACAGAAAGACACACAGTGGGCAAACAGGTGAGAAAGGGAGAGTAAGAGAGAGGCAGAGAAAGCAGAGGAGAAAGATGGGTAGCTGGTGTGGGGCAGGAGTAGGGGAAAGACAGAGTGAGAGCTTGCCCTGCAGACTCTACTACCATTTTCTGAGCTCCTGCTCATGTTGCCTATCCAAGGCCTAGCCTGTTAACACATCCTGACCTGTCTTCACTACCACCCCACAAAGCAGGATTTATTACTCAGAAAGGTGAAAGGACTCATGATGGGTCACCAAAGAATGGAGTCAGGAGACGGAAGATGGCGGCGGTATAGGCAGACGCATCCCAGGTCGTGTCCCGGAGCAAATGGAGTGAGCAGCTGAAACTAGTAACATCCACCCCGAATTGGCGAAATTGCTCAGCTGGTGAGACGGTTTGCAGCCGGGAAGAGCAGAACTCCCCTGGAAAGGTAAAAAAACCAGGGATTTGGGCAGGAAAGGTTCCCAGACCTCTGAGCCCAGAGAGTCAGAGGGAGACTGCGTGGCAGACAGCCGCGTCCCTTGGGACAGGCACAGCCCCTGACGGGGGAAAGGAGAACCGCGGGATTCCTGGCGCCGCCGGGAGAATTGCGAGCTGGGTTCTGTGATCACGGAGGACTGAGCCTAAAGGGGGCAGCCTGAAGAGCTGACCAGACCATGCAGTCCCGGTAAGAGAAGAAGCTTACAGAAACCAAGCCTTCCCCGTTTCCGCGGCCGGCGTTTGTGTGTTTGTTATCACTGAATCCTGTTCATGGGACATTTCGGATACAGACACTCACCTGTGATGAAGAGAGGAAGAGGGTGCGGAGGAGTGGAATCTGGGGAGAGTCTGAGGAGAGAAGGGGGGCCGGGAGAGGTGGCAACGAATTGAGTGCTGAGACACCCCTGAGCCCAGGTCTAGGGCAGCCATTCTCTCCGGAGAGTGAGACACCTTCCCCCAGCCCCCAGGCAAGGAGCACAGCCACACCCAGATTCCACCCTGTAGGAGATCAAGGATTAAAATAACCTGATCAGTCCCTGGGAGTTAACAGGGTCTGGCCTATAGAGGGATTTTCAATCCCAGCAACAACACAGCACTGGTAACTATTACGCAGCCAGCTCTGGGCAGTGAACTCCCACTGGACAGAGAGGCCCTATAGCCTCAGAGGCCAACCCCAGAGCACTGCCACCCAGAGGCTGACCCACAAACTGACTCTTTGCTAAACACAAAATAAGGCAGTCTGGGAAACAAATGCGGCTTGCTTTAAAATAAGGACTGTGGTTTACAACACAGAGGAACAGTGTATCGCAGGGAAACTCAACACCCTCCTGAATACCTGGCAGGTCTAAGGCGAGCCACACTGAAGAATAGAAGAACCGAAGGACCTTCACTACTGCAATTTTTTTTTTTTTTCTTTTTTCACCTTTTAACTAAGAAACCAATTTATTTTTTATTTTTTTAATTTTTTTATTTTTTTATTTATTTTTTTTCTTTTCTTCTTTTTTTTTCTCTTCTTTTTTCCATCACCTGATTTTACCCTTTTAATTACTACCTTCTTATTTTTAACCAGTATTATTACTGATACCATTTTACCATTTTTTTTTTAAAGTGCCATTTTATTTTCTCTTTATTTTATTTTGGGATTAGTGTTCTCCATTCTATTTTCATCGTTATATTATTGGTTGTTTCTAGTTTGCATTCATCTCCAGGGAGCTGTTGCTGGAATTTGTTAGGATTAATGGCTGTTCTATAGGAGTATTCTCCTCATATAAAAAAGTCTCTTCCCCTCTTCAACTTCATTCTCTCTTTTCGCTCTTTTTTTTTCTTTTCTTTTCTTATCTCGCTTTTATTCCCCCCCCTCCTTTTTCCCAATTTCATTTTTGCACTCCTTTTTTTGGTCCCTACTTTTCTTTTTTCTCTTTTATCTTTTTCTCTTCCTTCTTCCTTATCCCCTAATTCTCTTAATTCAGGTGGTCACCTTTATTTGGGGTTATTAATATCGTGAATATATTTGTGTATAGTGCCTGGTACGTGGTGCCTTGTTGTGTTGTATTTTGTGCCTTTAAATCAACGCAGCAGATCCAAGCAACAGCAACCTCCTGAGCACCACACCCTCTGTTGAGGAACAGCAGCTGTACGTGAAACCTCGCCCCACCAGCCAGAAGAACCACCACAGCTGTGAACAGCACCCACCAGAGGAGCTGCTGCCAACTGAAGAGCAGCTGCTACCGCAACCGCCCGAAGAGCAACCACAGACCAAGGAGTCACTGCCACCAAGGGAGCAGCCACTGAACGACTCAACGTCTAGATATGTCAGTGAGATCAAACATGGGTAGACAAAGAAACCCCCAAAGGAAAGAGAAGGAGGACTCTCCTGAAAAGCAGCTAAGTAATACAGAGGCATGCAACATGACAGATAAAGAATTCAGAATAAGGGTCCTAGAGTGCATAAACCGGATGGAGGAAAAAATCGACAACCTCTGCAAGAAGCAAGACGAAACAGATGAAAAAATCGATAACATATGGAAGAAGCTAGAAGAAACAGATGAAAAAATCAACAACTTAAGTAAGACCCAAGAAGAAATGAAGAGTGATATAGCTGCAATGAAAAACTCCGTTGAAAGTATCAACAGTAGACTGGGTGAAGCGGAGGACCGAATTAGTGAATTAGAAGACAAGGACGCAAAACACACCCAAATTGTACTGCAATTGGAGAAAAAAATGAAAAGACAGGAGGAGAGCCTAAGGGAGCTTTGGGACAACATGAAACGAAACAACATACGAATAATAGGGGTACCAGATCAACAGAAGGATGAACAAGGATTAGAAAACCTATTAGAAGAAATAATATCAGAAAACTTCCCTGAGGTGGGGAAGAAAAAAGTCACACAACCACAGAGAGTCCCAAACAAGGTGAACCCGAAAAGACCCACACCAAGACACATCATAATTACCATGGCAAATGTTCATGACAAAGAGAGAATCTTACAGGCTGCAAGAGAGAGACGGAAAGTTACATACAAGGGATCTCCCATTAGATTGTCAAATGATTTCTCAACAGAAACACATCAGGCCAGAAAAGAATGGACGGAAATTTACAAAGTGATGCAAAGCAAAGGACTGAATCCAAGAATACTCTATCCAGCAAGGCTATCATTCAAACTTGAAGGGGAAATAAGAAGCTTCACAGACAAAAAAAGGCTAAGGGAGTTTATCACCACCAAGCCAGCAATGCAAGGAATGCTAAAGGGACTGGTATAAAAATAAGAAATAAAAAGCTCAGAAAGAAAACAGCCACACAAAAACAGAAATGGCTACAAACAAGTACCTTTCAATAATAACTTTAAACGTAAACGGACTAAATGCTCCAAACAAAAGACATCGAGTGGCTGAATGGATAAAAAAACATGACCCATACATCTGCTGTCTACAAGAAACCCACCTCACTAGAAGGGACTCACACAGACTGAAAGTGAAAGGATGGAAAAATATCTTTCAGGCAAATGGAAAGGAAAAGAAAGCTGGGGTAGCAATACTTATATCGGACAAAATAGACCTCAAAGTGAAGGCCATAACAAGAGATAAGGAAGGCCACTTCATAATACTAAAGGGATCAATACAACAAGAAGATATAACCCTGATAAACATATATGCACCCAATGCAGGAGCACCCAAATTCATAAAAAAACTCCTGGAAGATATCAAAGGAGAGATCGACAACAATACAATCATAGTAGGGGACTTTAATACACCACTAACAGCACTGGATAAGTCCTATAGACAAATAATCAGCAAAGATACAGCAATCCTAAATGACTCACTAGATCAGATGGACTTAATAGACATCTTCAGAACACTTCACCCCAAAGCCAGGGAATATACGTTCTTCTCAAGTGCTCATGGGACATATTCAAAAATAGACCATGTATTGGGTCACAAGCAAAGTATCCCCAAATTCAAGAAAATTGAAATCATAAAAAGCGTCTTCGCAGACCACGATGGCATAATATTAGAAATAAACTACAATAAAAACAACCCAAAATACTCAAACACCTGGAAGCTGAATAGCATGCTATTAAATATTGATTGGGTTACCAATGAAATCAAAGAAGAAATTCGAAACATCCTGGAAACTAATGACAATGAAAACACAACAATCCAAAACCTATGGGACACAATGAAAGCAGTCCTGAGAGGGAAGTTTATAGCTCTACAGGCCTATCTCAAAAAACAAGAAAAAATGGTAGTAAATCATCTAACTCTACAACTCAAAGAATTAGAAAGAGAGCAACAAGAAAACCCCAGAGTGAGCAGAAGGAAGGAGATAATAAAGATTAGAGCAGAAATAAATGACATAGAGACCAAAAAAACAATACAGAAAATCAATGAAACCAAGAGCTGGTTCTTTGAAAGGATAAACAAGATTGACAAACCTCTAGCCAGACTCACCAAGAAGCAAAGAGAGAGGACCCAAATAAACAAAATCAGAAACGATAGAGGCGAAATAACAACAGACCCCACAGAAATACAAATGATTGTTAAAAAATACTATGGACAGCTCTACTCCAACAAACTAGACAACCTGGAGGAAATGGACATATTCCTAGAAAAATACAACATTCCAAAACTCAATCAGGAAGAATCTAAAAATCCCAACAGGCCAATAACTATGGAAGAAATTGAAGCAGTCATCAAAAAGCTTCCAGCAAACAAAAGCCCAGGACCAGACGGCTTCACAGGGGAGTTTTACCAAACATTCAAGGAAGAACTAAAACCTATCCTCCTCAGACTACTACAAAAAATTCAAGAGGAAGGAACACTTCCAAGCTCATTCTATGAAGCCAGCATCACCCTAATACCAAAACCAGGTAAAGACAACACAATGAAAGAGAATTACAGGCCAATATCCCTCATGAACATAGATGCCAAAATCCTCAACAAAATCTTAGCAAATCGGATCCAGCAGTACATCAGAAAGATCATACACCATGACCAAGTAGGATTTATCCCAGGGATGCAAGGATGGTACAATATCCACAAATCAATAAACGTGATACATCACATAAACAAATTGAAAGAAAAAAACCACATGGTCATATCAATTGATGCAGAAAAAGCATTTGACAAAATTAAACACCCATTTTTGATAAAAGCTCTCAGCAAGGTGGGAGTAGAAGGATCATACCTCAACATAATAAAAGCCATATATGACAGGCCCACAGCCAACATCATACTCAATGGACAAAAACTAACACCATTTCCCCTAAGAACAGGAACAAGACAGGGATGCCCCCTCTCACCACTCCTGTTCAACATAGTACTGGAAGTGTTAGCCATTGCAATTCGGCAAGAAGAAGAAATAAAAGGCATCCAAATTGGAAAAGAGGAAGTAAAACTGTCCTTATTTGCAGACGACATGATATTATACATACAAAACCCTAGAGACTCCATCAAAAAGCTACTGGACTTAATACATGAATTTGGCAATGTAGCAGGATACAAAATTAACCCCAAGAAATCCGAGGCATTTCTATACACCAATAGTGAACTTTCAGAAAGAGAGATTATAAAAACAATCCCGTTTACCATCGCACCAAAAAAATTAAGCTACCTAGGAATAAACTTAACTAAAGAGGTAAAAGACCTCTACTCAGAAAACTACAGGACGTTGAAAAAAGATATAGAGGAAGACATAAACAGATGGAAGAACATACCGTGTTCATGGATTGGTAGAATCAACATCATTAAAATGTCCATACTACCCAAAGCAATCTATAAATTCGACGCACTTCCCATTAAAATACCAACGGCATACTTCAGAGATCTAGAACGAACTCTCCAAAAATTCATCTGGAATAAAAAAAGACCCCGAATAGCTGCAGCAATCCTGAAAAAGACCAAAGTAGGTGGGATCTCAATACCAGATATCAAGTTGTATTACAAAGCCACTGTTCTCAAAACTGCCTGGTACTGGCACAAGAATAGGCATATAGATCAATGGAATAGAATAGAGAGCCCAGAAATCGGCCCGAACCAATATGCTCAATTAATATTTGACAAAGGAGGCAAGAACATACAATGGAGCCAAGATAGTCTCTTCAATAAATGGTGTTGGGAAAATTGGACAGATATATGCAATAAAATGAAACTAGACCACCAACTTACACCATACACAAAAATAAACTCAAAATGGATAAAGGACTTAAACGTACGACAGGAAACCATAAAAATTCTAGAAGAATCCAAAGGCAACAAAATCTCAGACATATGCCCAAGCAATTTCTTCACTGATACAGCTCCTAGGGCACTTGAAACTAAAGAGAAAATGAACAAATGGGACTACATCAAAATAAAAAGCTTCTGCACAGCAAAAGAAACCATCAACAAAACAACGAGAAAACCCACTGTGTGGGAAAACATATTTGCCAATGTCATATCTGATAAGGGCCTAATCTCCAAAATTTATAGGGAACTCATACAACTTAACAAAAGGAAGATAAACAATCCAATAAAAAAATGGGCAAAGGACCTAAACAGACACCTTTCAAAAGAGGACATTCAGAAAGCCAAGAGACATATGAAAACATGCTCAAAGTCACTAATCATCCGAGAGATGCAAATCAAAACAACAATGAGGTACCATCTCACACCTGTCAGACTGGCTATCATCAACAAATCAACAAACGATAAGTGCTGGAGAGGATGTGGAGAAAAAGGAACACTTGTGCACTGCTGGTGGGAATGCAGACTGGTGCAGCCACTATGGAAGACAGTATGGAGTTTCCTTAAAAAACTGAAAATGGAACTCCCATTTGACCCTGTGATCCCACTTCTAGGAATATATCCCAAGAAACCAGAAACACCAATCAGAAGGGATATATGCACCCCCATGTTCATAGCAGCACAATTCACCATAGCTAAGATCTGGAAACAGCCTAAGTGCCCATCAGTAGATGAATGGATTAGAAAACTGTGGTACATCTACAGGATGGAATACTATGCTGCTCTAAAAAGGAAGGAACTCTTACCATTTGCAACGTCATGGATGGAACTGAAGAACATTATGCTAAGTGAAATAAGCCAGTCAATGAAGGAAAAATACCACATGATCTCACTCATTCATGGATAATAGAGACCATTATAAACTTTTGAACAATAATAGATACAGAGGCAGAGCTGCCTCAAACAGATTGTCAAACTGCAGCGGGAAGGCCGGGGAGGGTTGGGGGGCAGGAGGTAGAGGGGTAAGAGATCAACTAAAGGACTTGTATGCATGCATATAAGCATAACCAGTGGACATAAGACATTGGGGGATAGGGGAGGCTAGGGGACTGTCTAGGGCGGGGGGATAAAATGGACACATATGTAATACCCTTTGTAATACTTTAAGCAATAAAAAAAAAGAAAAAAAATTGTCATTACAAAGACATGTTAAAGCTCTTAGTTTTATATGTTTTGTTGTAAATTAAGCCAGTGGCAGCATTCTTGATTATTACCTCCCATGTTGTTTACATAAAATTTTGAATAGAGACATAAAAAAAAAAAAAAAAAAGAATGGAGTCAGAATCCTGGTGACTTGACTGTCCCCAAGTCCCTGCCTGTCTGAAGTCCCTTTGCCTTCAGCACCACAGCACAAACCAGCTGAATCCATTTCATGAAATGATAAAGCATGTTAGTAGAGAGTACCCACTCATAGGCAGCCATGGCCATGATGCTGGGAGTGGGGTGGAGGTAGGGTGGGGTGAGGTCAGTCTGAAAAGACCTCAATGGGCCTTTCTCCCACTGTAGTGGTCATGCCCATGCCTGGAGACCGACTGTCCACCTGGCCTTCAGGATCCAGCTCAGGGTCTCTTCCCCCATGCAGCTCTTCTCAAGACCCTAGGAAGATGTTGCCTGCACCTCCCCTCTGCAAAGAATTGCTGGTGTATTTACCTCTCCCCGTTCCTCCTTTAGTTGGAGCTTCAGCAGCTCCCCCATTTTATGTTCCCCTGGGCAGGGCTGGGGCTTACACAGCTCAGCACTCCTAGGCCATCTTTATAGTCCATCAAACAACTGCTGAGACAGTTCCCAGAGCAGCTCTGACCCCAGCTGCGGCTCTTTACAGAGGCTTCATGAAGGAGGTGTCACGTGAGCTCACACTGAACTACAAACACATTTCCACAGGCCAAGTAAGGGGTAGCAAGAGAGCATTTTGACAGAGGGAACAGTGAGAACAAAGGTGTGTAGCGTGAACTGACTGAACCGGGCCATGTGAGAATAGTCAGAGATTCCTACTAGATCCCTTCCACCCCAAATCCTGAGAAGGCCAGGATACTCCATTCTGGCTTTCTACAGCTAACCCCTGCTGAGGTGTGAATGGCTTATAATAGTCAAGGTGTGAGATGCTAGTTGGGGGAGCTCAGTCCTGGGGAGGGGAACTGTGCACAGGGGACCCTGAAAGGAGGCGTCAGCACCCAGGCTGGGCTCCAGGAGAAAGGCAGCTGGTTGGCAGTCTCAGTTGTCTCTTGGTTTGCCTGCCTTTGCCATCCCTCTCTCTCCCTTCTCTTACTCCTCCAGCTGCTCCACAAGGAGAGAACCATTAATCTGAAAGAGAATTGAGATCATGTCCTTTGTCATATATAATTCTTTATTTTCCTCTTGCTCTAGGTTCTGGCAGAGTTGCTGCCCTCCTCCCCGCCAGGTGTGTGTGAGTGTGGCCAGTATGTGTGTGCCTGCTGTCCCTCCTCCTGATATTCCCCACCCTCCCAGGCCCAGAGTCACCAGCCCCATCTCTTAGGTGTACTTGGAAAGTCCCAAAGGTGCTCATGTGGCCTCCTAGCTGGGGCTGGGCTGGAGGGTGCTGGCTAGGCCATCAGACCCCCCTGGCTGCTGCAGCTGCTTCTGTTTGGCCCTGGGCATCACCTGGTCCCCTGTAGTTGAGGAAGGAATGCCCCTGCCTGCCCCATCCCACCAGAGCACAGTCCATCTCAGGAGGTACCAACCTTCTGTCCAAGCCATGGCCCCAGGCCATTTGCAAGATAAATTATGAATTTTAATTGTCAAAGTATCTTAATGTTTAAAGGCTTTTATATATAGGCTCTGCCCTCCAGGAATGGTCGGCTTCATGGGGAGAAGCAGGAATGGGGCAAAGTCTAGAGGAGGTCACTAGGATTACAAGTCCCAAGCCTTGGCTCCAGCCAGTGCATCCCTGCCCTGCTGTGTAATCTTGAATAAGTTCTGGATCTCTCTGGACCCTGCCTACCCCTTCCCAGGGTGGTTCTCAGGTGAGAGAACAGTCAGGAAGCTGGGAGCTGGTAGGGGGAAGATAGGAGGGGCCATTGGTTCTGGGAAGCTTCCTTGCTGTCTGTGGAACCCACCTGAGTGAATGGCACTCCTACTTGGATTGGAGCTGTCCCAGAATTGAGGAGGGGTAGGCAAGGAAAACCCAAGTCCTGCACCCATTTATGTCCTTTCTTATCTCCCTCCAGGTCTGAAATACCAACCCAGGCTCTAAAGGGGCAGGAAAGTGCCCCTGAAGGCCTCTAGTACCATCCCCTGCCCAGGTCAGTGACCCTTTGGGAGGTGCCTGGCAGAAATGCCTGCCCCATCTTCAATCATCCACTCATCCCCTTACACCAGGGGTCCTCAAACTTTTTTTTTTTTATTGCTTAAAGTAACCTCAAATTTTTTAAACAGGGGGCCAGTTCACTGTCCCTCAGACCATTGGAGGGCCAGACTATAGTTTAAAAAAAACAAAACAAACTATGAACAAATTCCTATGCACACTGCACATATCTTATTTTGAAGTAAAAAAACAAAACGGGAACAAATACAATATTTGTATTTGCATGTGGCCCAAAGGCCGTAGTTTGAGGACCCCTGCCTTATACCTTCCTGGGATCTCTGGGGCCCTCTCCAAGCTAGACCGGCCTTCAGGGTTCCTTCACCTGGAAACAGCTCAGGTTTTGGAGTCCTGGAACTGTCAAGTCCACCTGGAAGGGCCACAGACCTTGAACTTGGGAGAGAAGGGAGGTCATAGCCTCAGAGACCCAGCACAAAGTAGGGGGAGCTCAGGAGAGGGGGTGGCTGAGGGGAGTGGTGGAATTAGTGTGAGATTTGAAGGCCAGACACCTAATAAATATAGTAAAGATGATGATTGGAAAGCCCTGGTGTGCCAGACATCATTCTAAGTACTTTACATATAAAAATTCACTTAATCCAGCACAACCCATCGAGGTAGGTCCGGTTATTATCCCCACTTTGCAGATGGAAAAAATCAGAAGCACAAAATAGTTCTGTAACTTGCTTAAGGTCACACAGATAGCATGATATGAACTCAAACATGAACATGTTTAATCCTATTAGGTTGGTATACTATCGCCATTTTACAGATTAGAAAACTGAGACACAGGTAATACAACTTGCCCCAAATCGCAGTGATAATTGGCAGAGCTGGGATTAGGCTCGAGGCAGTTAGACCCAAGGATGTCCTGACCACTCTTGCATACTGCCTCTTCCAGATTCAGGTTCAAGGGCCTGCTGAGCTGCATGATCATTAGCAAGTAGCCTTATATTTTGGGCCCTAAAATCCTCATCCTCATTCAGAAGAGGGAGTGGCAGGCTTCACACTGCCCTCACAGGCTGGGGGCAGAGAGTTCACGGAGAGGGGAGGGAAGAGGCATTTATATCGAACATATATACTTAGTGCTTTGTACAGTGACTCCACCAACCCTCACCACATACCCTGTGAGGTAGGTACCATTAAACCCATTTTACTGATAAGAAAACGGGTTCTAAGACGTTAGCTCACCTGCCCAAGGTCACTGGGCTTTTCTGACTCAGAGGCATGATAACTCATACACAGGTGAGGAAATGAAGACCATCATCACACAGATGAGGAAATGGAGGACCACAAGCACCAGGGATCTGTCCAATGTCCCACAGCATCTCAGGGATGGGGCCTTGGAAAAACCTCCACCCTCTGACTATAGCCACCTTTTCTCCCCAATGTCATGCCAGGGTAACATGGTGGGTCTTGCTCAGGAACAGGTGGAGAGTTGAATTATTTCTGCCTCAAAAAGGGAAAAAGATTTAAAAAACAACCCCCCAATAGATCACAAACCAAGATCCAGTGAGTTATTTATAACACAGACAGGCTAACTATAAAGAAAAACTCATGTCCTTCTTCTGGCCCTGCCTGTTCAAAGCCCTTTCTGTTCAACTGAATCTTGGCCAACCCCTTGCCTAAGCCCATTTTTCCAACATGGTATACTGAGCTCAGTACACATATGGGTGCTGTGTTCTGCTCAGGTACAATTAATGCCATCACCCAGCTACCCGTTCCTGAGAAACCCAGATTGCGGGGAGGGCATTGGCACATCTGCAGATCGCTAAGGAGTGCCCCAAGAGGATGCAGAGTCCAATGCAGGCCAAAAGGACAGAGCCAAGACCCATGAGCAGAGGCACAGAGGAGGCCCATTAAGCTTGGTGTGAGGAATCAAATGGCAGATCAGATGGCTCAAGATGTCTTGGTAAATAGTGAGTGAGCAGCCTGTCGTGAGAGGTCCAAGGATCAGAGACACTGAAGAAAGACTGTTCTGCTGGGATCCATACCGCAGCAGCCCTTCTTAGCTCTGAGATACCCTCATCTTGCATCAAGGTAAAGGGATTTGAGATGGCCAGCCCCTCAAGTGTACCTGTAGCCCTGTGCTGGGCCAGGCAGGGGAAGGCTGCTTGCCAGGCCCCACTCTTTCCTGTAGTTTCCAGCAGGTTCTCTGCAGAGGGAAGCAGAGGAGATGGCAGAGAGATTAACTCCCTGAAATGGGAAAAAACAAAAACACACACACTAATGACATGTAATAAGTGGTTGGAGATGAAGAACAATGCCCTGGTAATATTACCTTGGTGGCAATCAATTTGGGTTTCACATGAAATAGGCATAATTATTCTACCAGCCCCATTGCTCCTCTCTAATCAGATCCAGGGGCCCCTGTCCAGGCAGGGAAAGGCACCAGGCTGGCAGAGGGAGGCACTCCAAATTACCTTGCCAGCACTGGGCTTCTCAGCCCCTGTGAGTAGGCAGAGGGCCTCATGGAGGGCCTTGAACATGCCCAGGAGCCAGCTTGCTCAACCACCCCTCAGTCACTCAATGGTAAGAACAATCAGGGAGGACTCCCCAAGGAGGTGGGAATGAAGGAAGAAGAAATATACATTCGTTCTATTCTGTTTGTTTCCCAAGTCACCAAACTCTTATTGAATACTCATTAATGTGAAGCCCCACATTGTGCCAGGGTGTAGAGACCAGATTTTCAGGGTCCTGGGCATTATTGCAATAATGAAGCGCAGGCTCCCTCTATCTCTTAAGCTAGGACCACCCCTGTCCATCCTGGGGTGAACACAGAATCACTGGGGTTCCTTTGACTCTAAATTCACAGGGACTCAGGCTCTCCTTGCCCCTTTTCCATTTCCTCTTCGTCAGGGAGTCCTCCCTGACTGTTCTTGCCCATCTTTCAAAGCAGGGATTGTACAGACAGCATCCCTACAACTGGGGAAACTGAGGTGCAAAGGGGATGATCACTTAGTGAGCATGTGTTACACACTGGCTGCTGCTCATCTCAACCCATACACCAGAAACCTTGAATTCCAGAAATGCAAATCAAGACCATAATATTTACCAATTTATAATAACGATGGAGACACCTGAGCATAGGAGTGCTCGTGAGGGTGCAGAGCAACAGGACATCACCTCCTCCTGGGGACACATAAAGGATTCAATCACTTGGGCATGTTTTCTAGTAAAGGTACCTGCAAATGCCTCTAGCCCATAATTCCACTTCAAGCTCTGTGCTTCAGGAGACAGGACAAGTGGGTTCACAGCAGCACTATTTGTAAGAGCAAAAAGGAAAACAACCTACTAACAGAAGAACAGAAAATACACTGTGTTGTGTCCAAATGACAGACCACTGTGCATCAGTGGAAATGAATGAACAGCATCTACTATTATTTGCAACAATAGAGATGAAGCTTACAAATATGATGTTGAATAAAAAAGCAAATTCCAAGGGACTGTGTATGGTTTCATGTTCTTTTTACAAAGTTCAAAAATAACTAAAACTGAACAATCTATCAAAATATATGATTTTAAAAGGCAAGGAAATGCTAAATAGATAATTTAGGGTAGTAGTTGCCTAGAGAAAGAGGCCAATAGATAAGGTGAGAAGAAGCACATAGGAAGACATATTAAACTCTAGCATTCAGGGTGGAGAGTAGGGTCACAGTGTTCATTGTATTGTTATTATTAATACTAAATACACTGGTTAGTTAATTAGCAGGCCACACCCAAAACAGTGAACAGAGCCCCAGAGCAGGGGCCAGGAGGAAGGCATTCTAGCCTGGGCCCCATGCTTGTTAGCAGAGACTTGAAGCAAGGCATTCCACCTCTGTGGCTTTATTTTCTAGCTATAAAATCAAATCTCTGTAGCACTTGCAACAGTAAGACTGAGAGCACCTCACTGATAGAAACTATGAGTAGCCAGCATTTCTTGAGCGCTTACTGTGTGCCAGGTATTGCTCTAAATGCCTCACATATATAAACATACTTAATCCTCATGATGACCCTAGAGGTAAGCACTGCTGTTATCCTCATTTTATCGATAAGGAAACTGAAGCCCAGAGAGATGAAGTAACTTGCCCAACAAAGTCACAGAGCCAGGCAGTATGGAGCTGAGATTTAAACTTGGGCATCTGGCTCCAGGGTCCACCCTCAACAACTTCACTATAAAGTGACCTGGAAGGAACTGAACACACATGAGGAGGAGACTGTTGTCAGCACAACTCTACCAGGTCCATAGCACCTGAGGATATTCATTCACTCATTTATTCAACACAGAAACAAAGGTCAGCATCAAGAATGGTTTGAATGCATTTGGAAATGAACTTGCCCTCCCTCACACATGTTCTCCAAAGAACTGTCCCGATTCTGGAATACCCTGCTTTCTGTGTGTCTCTTCAACATCTGCTACTACCTCAGGACCCACTCAGTCTCTCTTCCTGGAGACCCCTGACTGTCTCAGCCCCCAGGAACAAATCCCATCCTTCTATGAGTATCTGTTTGAGAGCACCCTGCCTTGGTTCTCCTCAACCTCAACCCCTGCCTGGGGCATCCTTGATGTTACCCAGCTCTGTCCATCAGTACAGGCCAAGGACACTGTGTCCTCTCCAGGTAGTCTTTGCCCCCAGCCAACAGCTGCTCCCTTGTGCCTCCCAGTGTCTTGGGGACCAGGCAGGGAAGCTCAGGGGTTGGGCATAGGATTGTCCAAGGATGCTCAAGGCTGTCCATGGGAGCCATGGGAGGGCCTAGGCTGGAGCCAAGCAGGCAGCTCATCCAGGATGTATAGAATAAATGCATGAATGAATAGGCTGGTGTGATACTATGTGCAATCCAACGTGATTCTACTAGTATGCTGTGGGTGCCTGGAGGAGGTTCAGTGACTTGGAGCAGTCAGGAAGGCTTCTTAGAGGAGAGGCCACAAGAAAGAAAGGAGAGGAGAGGGCCTCTGGGTAGGGATGCTGGATCAAGCCAGGTGATGGGGGAATATGTAGAGGGACTTACTGGTGGTAACAGAGCAGAGCCATCGGAAAGGGGGGAATCCTGGGCTGGAAGGCCATTATCCTTCCATAGACGTGCCACATGCAGGGCAGACAGACCAAGAGACCCTGGCCAGCAAACTAGCTCTGACTCTGAAACCACACCTCCTCCTGCCTCCCCTTCCAGGCCCTTCCCTAGCCCCACACAATCCACTTCCTCACCCTCCATCTGACACTGCCTCATGCCTCCATGGGGCCCCTGCACAAATCACCTATGGCTTCACTTCCCAACAGCTCCAACTGTCATCTTCCAGCCATTTGCTTGGGTAGGTGCCTGGAGTACAGCACCATCACTGGCACCAGGGATTCTGTCTGACTCATATGTGCGTGTGTCCCTCTAGAATACTGGGTTTCAGAAAACAGTATCTAATATAGGAAAAATGAATATTCAGAGGCAGGGGATGGAGGAGCTGAGCATGGATCAAAAAGGACTATTACAGAGGGTAGAGTGGTCTCCTGCAGTCACATAGGGGCCCTCAGCCCACAAGCATTCATGATACCTGGGCCCCTTGGATTCAGGACCCACTCTAACTCCAGACTCTGGGAGCACTGCAGCCTTGACCAAGCCCACCTCACACTTAAATAGGCAGCGGGTGGGAAAATGGGCCAAAACAACAAGAATACAACAGAGGGCTGCCCTGGCCTTTGCTAAGCCCCACTCCAGGAGGGGCAGCTGGGTACTGCCTGAAATCCCCATCTGGATTCCAAGGAGTTTTTGGCTTATCCCTTCTGTCACCTCATTTTCTTTCTCCTGCCTCAGGCCATGAGGAGAAAGGAGGAAGTCCAAGCAAGCTGTCCCAGCAGACCAGGTGCTGGCATCTTCCCAGAGGTATGAGGTCTCTTGAGAGCCACCTAACCCACACAAGAACAAAGAGTCTGGGACAGCTAACCCTTTCTTCCCTCACCAGCACTCCTCACTAGATGAGAGGAAGCCCCAGGTTCATTGCTCCCTGGGCAAGGAAGGCACTGGTGCTGAGCTGTTAGCATAATGACCAGTAGGGCTGAGCCCAGAGCCCAGGGGCAGCCTAGGTTGCATGCCCTCTGGCAATCTAAGCCAAGCAGAGGAGAACTGAGGGAGGGCTGGTCTGGCAGGGAAGGGGCTTGTCCCCCACTTCAGGGCCTCCTACCCTCCCACCCCACCAGGGCAGAGCTGTTCCCATCCTCTAACACAGGGGTGGGCAAACTTTTGGGTTCTTAAACTGGACCAGAGGGCAGGAACAAAAGCATGGATGGAGTGTTTGTGTGAACTAATTTGAATTCAAAGTAAACATCATTTCATAAAAGGGTACAGTCTTCTTTTTTTTTTTTTTAGTTTTATTCATTTCAAACGGGCTGGATCCCGGTCATAGTTTGCACAGGGCTGCTCTAACATATCCCTTCTTCCCCACCCCCACCCCAGGAGCTCTGAGAACAAAGAGGAAATGCTGCTGGCTGGATGGGGCTGGGCTGAGGGGCCCAAGGCAAGAACTGGGAGGGACTGCCCATTGGGCCTGGCCCCTCTACTCCTCACAGTGGGAGCCACCTGGAGGGATACATCTCCTAAGGTCCCTTAGCCACCTGAGGGGTGGGGAGCAACGAAGTCAGAGGCTCCCTTCTTCTTATCTCAATCTCGGCTGGTTTCCACTTCCCACCCACCCTGCCTCAGAATAAAAAGTGGGGCAAGAGGAGGTGAGAATCTAGGGCTGAATACAGACAAAGGGGAGGCCCCTAATGGGTTCCTGGATTCTCCACAGACCCAACTCCCTCTCCTCCACTCCCCCTACCCGCCATTTCCCCTTTTCTCCACACCACTGGGGTTGTACCCGTGCTGGCTCATGTGCATGGGGGCATCTGTGGTCTAAGGAGAAAGGCAGCAGCCACCCAGCCCTCTGAGCCAGGATGTACCCTTCAGGGTGAACAGTCCTCAAAATGGGAGGGGTGGAGGACCAGCAGGACTGGGACTCTGGTGGGGGTTCCTCCACAGCTCCACGTCCCAGCTAGCCAACTGGAATTTGTTGGAGTGGAGGAAAGGGGAAGGAAGAATCTTCATTTCTTAGGCTTGAAGAGGGTCAGATCTGTGACCCCCAAAGGGGGGTCTGGGTCGCACTGTGGTGCCGCGCAGCTCCAGGGGGAGCCCACAGCAGCCCCCAAGGGCGCTTGGCACGGGGCTGCCCGAGCTCACCTGCATCTCTGGTCCGCCTTCTGTGTGCTCGGCTCTGTCACCAATTGCATGTCTCCCAGGCCAAGCCACAGCCCCTGCCCAGCTCTCTCCTCAGTCTTCTTCTTCTCCTTCTCCTCCTCCTCCTCCTCCTCCTCCTCCTCCTCCTCCTCCTCCTCCTCCTCCTCCTCCTCCTCCTCCTCCTCCTCCTCCTCCTCCTCCTCCTCCTCCACCTCCTCCTCCACCTCCTCCTCCATCACCTCAGCAGGTCTGTCCTGTGCCTTCGCAGAGCTGGCCCTCCGACTGTCGGCCCGACCCTGGCAGGAGCCCAGCCGAAACCGGAGACGGGGCTGGGCCCTGGAGTGGGGAGGCAGGAGGCCGTGGATCCGGTGGACAGAGGGGCAGGCGCGCTCAGGACGTGCTATACCGGCTCCACGAACCTGGTTCTGCGTCCAGAGCCGGCCCGGCGACGCCGCTGCCTCTGCCGCTGGGGCCGGGATGGAGGCCGCGAGCGCTCCGCAGCGGGGCTGGGGCCAGGGCTGAGGCCCTCGGGCAGTGACCGCGCATGCTGCTCGGAGCCCCCCTCAGGAGGGGCACCGAAGCGGCGCGGGTGGGGACTCCGCACGCTCCCGGGCCGGGACCCGCCGCTGCCTGCCCGCTCCCGCACCCGCGCAGGCTCCGCCCGGGCCGGGGCCGCTCTCTGCTGCGGCGTGGGGAGGGAACGCGAGGAGCGAGCTTGGGAGGGAGGGGGTCCAAGGGAGGGAGGCAGCGTGTGAGCGTCAGGAGCCAGGCGGGGGAGGAGAAGGCGCGGCCGCACCACTAAGGAAGGGGGAGGTGAGGGGGGGGGGGCGCTCATCTCCTTTTCGCGAAGGGGGCGGGAGCAAGCAGCGCCCCCGCGCAGCTCTGCACCCATAGAACGGCGAAACTGGCCAGGGGCGCGCCCGCCTCTCGTGGGAGCCGGCGCCCGGGTGTCCAGCCTTGCACATGGCGCGCCCCTCCGAGTCCGGGCACAGGGCCAATCACTGGCCAACGTGACCCTCCCTCTTGTGTTCGCTCACCCTCTTGTGTGGCCGTGTACGTGTGCATGTGAACCTGAGTGGCATGTAGAGTCACTGCACACTGCCGTGTGAACGGACACACGTACGTTAAGGGCCAAAGCTCTCCACCCGGTCAGGGTGGTTTGGTCCAGAATCTCTGTCCTGCGCCTTCCCCCCCTCTTCTCGGAAATGTCTTCGAGTCGCTGGAAGGCCCACAGGCTGGTGTCCTAGGGGGTCAGGGGGAAGCCCGAGGGGACTGCGAGGAAGGCGCGCTTGCTTAGTGGCTTTAACCCAAACCAGATCTTGCTCCCTCCTTCCCTTTGCAGCCCATTCCCGCCCAGCCTGGTTTCCTGTCCAGCAGAGGGAGCAGGCCACTCTGTAAGACTCTGGCCACAGATACTGCACCCAGCGACTAGGAGAGGGCAGCATAGAGCTTCCCTCTGGGCTCCGTACCCTTGCAAAGATCCAGGAAGTCCTGGGATGGGGCCACATACTCCGATGGGACCAAGGAATGGAACCTCTCCTCAGACATCCAGATCCTCCTTGACCAGCAGATACAGATAATTGGCTGGCAGGGGTGTCCTGGTAAATAGAGCATGCTTAGTGGGCTAAGACCCTTGGGACCTCACCTCCTTCCACTGTATATTCCCTTCCATCTCCTTGAAGCCAGCACTTTAACACTAAGCTAGTTTGATTAGGATAACTACTAATGCTGATACTCGCCCCTTCTCCACAGTTGGGAGTGCATTCCTTTATCACACTAGTGCTCCTGACACCTTGGGCCCACAGGAGTAGGGGTTATGACAGGCAGAGAAGCTGAGGCTGGGTGGAGGAGACTGGCCCAAGGCCTCTGAGGCTTCAGACAGACCCCGAGATCCTGTTCCCAGTGCCTCTACCCACCCCCTCCCATGGAGCATGCCTGACATTCATTGCAGATAACCTGGCTGTCACAGTGAGGCCACCAGTCTCGCCCCCATCCCCAGCACAATCTTGCTTCTCCACTGTTTAGCCTCACACACACAGCCCAAAGTGTTGCACAGACCTTTTGTTCCAGCTAAACAGATTCTGCATACCTCTCAGTCTCACTGCCACACCACAGCTAGGGATAGTCTTGCCTGGAGAACCATCTCCTGTCTTCCATGTCTGTGTCCATCCTCATCCTAGGTTTGGCTGGAGCCCCCCTCCTAGCAGAAGCCGATGCTGTGCTGCTGTGCCCTCTGCATTCACCCTCCAACAATCCTGGGAGGAGATGCTGTTCCCCTGTGACAGAGTCAAGGAATCCCAAGCTCAGAGAGATTACTGACTTGCCTGTGGTCACACAGCTGGTAATACGCCTGGAAAGAGAATTTGAATCGCCTTCTGGGCTGAGAAAACCAGTAGGCGGCAGGCTTGGCTGAGGGAACTTATATGTGGGAGGGGAAGAGAACCGGTACAGGAGTCCTCCTCCCTTCAAGAGCCCAGCGAAGGCGGCTCCCTGGCCCCTCAACTCTGCTGCCTGAACCCCAACATAGGCTCCTGGCTCCCCCTTCCAGGCTATTTGTGAGTTACCCATGTGCTCCCAACTCCCGCACCGCCTCCTCCCACCAGCCCAGCAAGAATAGACATGCTCATGCTCCAGCATGAAGGTCCCACTAGATGTGAGGGAGAGCAGACCTGCAGGGGCTAGCAGCAGGGAGGGAAGGCGACGGCGGGGGCTATTCCTGGTGTGGCGTCTGACTCTGGAACAGCACAGCCTTGGCCTGTCTCCACCCCCGACTCACCTGCTCCCTGCCTCATTATCTTGTCAGAGAAGTGGGAGCATGCCTAGTGTCCCCCAGCTAGCCCCCAGATGCTGCCTGAGGAAGTTGGCATCCCGGGGTAGGGTTCTCTGGGGCCCAAAATGACCCTTTCAGGGGTGACAGCAGAGCTGTGTCTGGGAGGAATTGCCCTGCAGTCTTAGTTCTACATTGCTAACACTATCCAAGCCATTTTCCTTCCCTGTTTCTTCAAAAGAAATGACCTGTACCAGCATCCCCAGTCTTATTTCACCAGTGGAAATAATAGGAAGGGGAAGGCTTTAGGGGGAAGAACTTGAAGAAAAGGCCTTTTTGAGGATCCAGCCTGGGCTTGGTGAGAGTACAGGTTCCTGACCTTATCATCAGAGACCCCATAAAAGGGAGGCCTGTTATTGGGCCCTCACCCAGTCAGAGCCTCTACATGAGCTGCAGAACAGTCTGGAGAGCAGCCCCCAACCTGCCAGGGGTCCTAGGGCCATGGGGACATTTGGGAGTGGCCCAGTCTGGGTCTTCACTGACACAACCAGGGAAAAATACTCAGGCGCTACCATTGAAGGTTCACCCACACCTCCCAGCCTTTGTTCTCACTGGTCCACCTGTTTGGCATGCCCTCTCCTTGTCTCCACCTGTGCTTTGAGACCAAAACTAAGACTGTTCTATTCCTGTCTTCTCTCCCTGGACTGAAATGGCCTCAGAGACAAGGCTCCAGTCTCATCCCTCTCTGTCCTCAGACTAGAAGCTCCCAATGGTAGTAGGCCCAAGACAACATGTTATATGGATGGGCACAGAGCAGATCCTGGCTTTGGAATGAAAACTCAACAACTCGCAGTCAATCAAGAGCTGATAGCTGTGAGAAAGAGCCAGCCTGCTGCAGTCTGAGCCCTCACAGCAGAGCAGAGAAGCTGGAATGGGTTTGCCAGGAAACTCTGGAGAGGGGACAGGGCCCTCTAACATTTATTCCTCCCCTATAGTAAGCCAGGCTCTGAACTATACTTTATGTACTTCTCACTTCAAGACTGGTACTTCTATCCCCATTGTACAGATGAAAAAAACTGAGGCTCCCAGGGGACTGTTGAGTTGCTCAAGTTCACTCTGTGTGCAGGACGGCCAGCTGGGTTTTGCCTCTGATGTCAGAGCCCAAGCCCTCTTCTCCCCGACTCTGGGGGAGCTGAGGATGCAAGATGAGGATGGGTCCCCCAAGAGCACAGGAAGGAATGGGTGGCACACAGGCCTGTCTGTATGCCTGCTCTGTGCTGGTCCTGCCTCTTGCATCCCAGCAGCTTGTGGGGTTTTATACTAATGATTATTTCTGAAGGCACTTGAAATTAATGACAGCTCTAAAATGGCTGGGACAGTGGAGTCACTGCTGAGATCTCTAATTAGCAAGAAAAACAAAGACCAGGAGTCCAGAAGGTGGGTGGGGACTGGGCAAACAGCATGGGACGGGGATGGAACAAGAATGGGGTAGGGTTGGAGCCAGCATCTAGCTGGAAGTGCCCATATCCCACTTTATGCTGTAAATTTGATTCTGACCTCTTATTGACTTGCTGTGTGACCAGGAGAGGGTCATTGCCCATCCTGGGGAAAGTTCTCCCAGCTATACAGTGAGGTGTTGGCTTGGGGGTCTCTAAGTACAGGTCTCTGTGGCCCTATCTAGACACTGGGGAGAGTGGGATGAGGCCTCCCACAGGGGCTCCTTGAATGACATCTGTGGCTTCAGCCTCCTAGGGACTTAGGGTCATTCCTGGACTCCTGGTCTTTGTTTTTCTTGCTAATAAGAGGTCTCAGCAGACTCCAATGCCCCAGCCATTTTAGAGAGGTGCCCAAGGACTCAAAGGACAGCCCCCTTTTTCCAGAAGCCTGTTCAAAGTCTCCTGCTCTGAGCTGGCCTTTGTGTCCTTGGGCACCTCTCCAAGTCTTGGTTTCCTCCTCAGTAAGATGGGAATATCGGTAAAACCCATTTCACAGGGTTAGTGTTAGGATCTCATTACTTAATATATATCCAGTACTTGATGCTGGGCCTGGCACATAGTAGGCTCTTGATAAATGCAGGTATTTTCGTGGTTATTATACTTACTGTTATGCTTGCTGTCTGCCTCTGAGCCTGTAGGCCCTCCTTATCCCACTTCTAGGAATATATCCCAAGAAACTAGAAACACCAATTAGAAAGGATATATGCACCCCTATGTTCATAGCAGCACAATTCACCATAGCTAAGATTTGGAAACAGCCTAAGTAGATAAGTGGATTAAAAAACTGTCGTACATCTATACAATGGAATACTACACTGTGGTAAGAAAGAAGGAGTTCTTACCATTTGCAACAGCATGGATGGAACTGGAAAGCATTATGCTAAGTGAAATAAGCCAGTCAGAGAAAGATAAATATCACATGATCTCAGTCTTTTATGGAATATAATGAACAGCATAAACTGATGAACAAAAACAGATCCAGAGTCAGAGAAGCATTGATCAGACCGTCAAACCTCAGAGGAAGGTAGGGGAGGTTGGGGGTAAGGGGGAGAGATCAACCAAAGGACTTATATGCAAGCATATAGGCCTAACCAATGCACACAGACAACAGGGGGGGTGAGGGTATGAGTGGGGGGGGGGATGGGGGTAATGTGGGGATAAGGACACATATGTAATAACTTAATCAATAAAAAATTAAAAATAAATAAATAAATAAAGGTCCTGGCAGCATTCCCACTAGGAAAGGCCTTGACCTTGTTCTTCGTCCTTTGAGGATCAGGAACACGAGGAAGGCAGGGACTAATCTTGTGTTGCCTCCAGTTTCCACAGACAGCCCAGAGTCCTGATTCCAGAGGGTGTGATGTGTACAAATTAAAGTCGACTGAAATCCATTATTCAGAACAGACCAATGGGTTTCTCTGTGGAAGGGGCCAGGACGTGGGGGCCAGGAGTACTCTTAAATCCTCAACTCTCATGTCCCCTCATCTCAGGGTCTTGGTCACCCACACCTCCATTGGAAATATCCCAGTATCAGCAACATCTACTTATCTAGAAGCAACGTAGGCAGCAGCCTCCATTACTTGGAATCACACTAAGAACCATGGGAGTCAAAAGGCTCTGGGAGGCCCCAAGGCAGAAGCACCATAGAGAGACAAGGTCCCAGGGCTGGCCCCTGCTCAGCCTACTCACACACCCCTACTGAGCTGTGCACCTGGTTGCTGCATCCATAGTAGCTGAGAAGCAGGAAATTTGTCTGGGTCCAGGCAGGAAGGGGGCTTGTTAGCCCTTCCATCCAGAAGCCCATCTGGGAAATACCTGACATTCCTGACTTTGCAGTTAGCTCTTCTTAGAACACAGGGAAGTGTACACTCCATTACACACACACACACACACACACACACACACACACACACACACCACTGAAATAATTAAATTGAGGGCAAAACAAAAATGCAAACACAAAAGGCAGTTTGTGTGAAGGGACCACTCCCTGGTCTTTGGGAATCTGGGCTCCAGGCTTGGCAGAAAATCTTCTCCCAAAGGTATGGGCTCAGCTATCCACATGGCTCATGCCAGGGGGTACTTGCGCTAATGTGTGCAAACAGGCAGCATGATTAGCAAATCCACTTATTAAGTGCTTGTTGTGAGTTCTGTTGTGCAGGAAACTTGTTTAACTGAAGTTAGAACCTATTATTAACTTAAGTCAAAAGCGGTGTGGCAGCTCAGAAGGTCTCCAACCTCAGGGCCAAGCAGTCTTGAGTTCCAGTCCTGGCTCTATATCTAACCTTGTGACCCTAGGCAAGTCACTTCACCTCTCTGAGCCCTGTAATAGGCAGTCCCTAAGATGACCCCAGATAGTCCCTGCCTTATGGTATTCTGCCCTCCCCACTACATGTGCAATCCCCTACCCTCAAGTGTGGCCTGGACTAATTGGCTCATTTATGGCAGAAGTAATACCACTTCTGATATGAGGTTACAAAAAGACTGCGGCTTCCATCTTTGATGCCCTCATTCCGTTACATGCTTGTTCTCTATGACGGAGGCCAATTGCCATGTGAATAGCTGCTCTGTTGAGAAGAAGCATGGAAAGAAACTGATGTCTCTAACTAACACCTCACAAGGAACCAAGACCTGCCAATAGCCACACGCGCAGGCTTGGATGCAGACCTTCCCCAAGTCCAGCCTTGAGATGACTGATACTCTGGCTGACACCTTGACTGCACCTTTGTGAGAGGCCTTGAGCCAGACACACCCAGCTAAGCCTCACCTGACCCACAGAAACTCTAAGATAATAAATATTTGTTGTCTTAAGCCACTGAGTTTTGGGGTGATTTGTTACAAAGAAATTGATAACTAATACCTGCTCCATCTGTAAAATGAGTATAAAAACTCCTTTCTCCCAATAGGACTGGGCATTGAGACAATGCAGGCAAAGTACCTGCTGCCAGCCTGGGTGAGAAATGACAGAGCAACTAGGTGCTTATCCAGTAGAGTTGGGTCACAACTGTGACCCAACAACTCCCTCCTGGGTATATAACTGGAGAGATACGCCTATGGAAGCAAGTACAGGAACACTCACTGGGGTGCCATTGTTGGGAGAAGGCATGAACAGAATGTGGCACAATCACACAGTGGAATATTATGCAACACTGAAAACAAATACGCTGGAGTTACCTGCATTAGTGTGGGTTACCCCACAAACACAATGTTGATGAAAACACCCATGACATGTATAAGATAGTACCATTTACATAGGGTTTAAAAACAAACCCTAGACTGTGTATGGCCAACTACATATATAGGAAAAATATAAAAACATACATGGGAATGATCAACAGCAGTGTTGCCTCTGGGGAGAGAAGAAACGGAGGTAGTAGAGTTGGGCCTATCCCAAACCCTACACTCTGAAATGTTCACCATGAGCAGGCACAGTAGTTCTCACTCATTTAATTCTTTCAGAAACCACATGGGTCCATTCAATTATTATATCTTCTTACAGAGGAAGAAATGGAGCCTCAGGGTCTCCAGGGAGATATTCCTGGGCTTTCAAGTCCAGTGGGAGGCCAGGGCTTGATTCCTCAATTTGCCACTAACTAGGAGAGGCCATATTATCTCTCTGGCCTTGGTCTATTCTTCTGTAGAACAGGAGAGACTTGCCCCCTTCTCCCTTCGTAGGTGTAGATTGAGATGCTTGGAAAGTCTGTGTAAATCAATCTGAAATATTTTCAGAGGCCCCCATGAGCCAAGCCTGGAGCAAGCTACATAGTAGGGGAGACTAAAAACAAAAAGGTATAGACAAGAGAAGGTGTGAATTAGAAGATGATTCAATTCAACACAATTCAGTTCAATTTTACCTCGATTCAGTTCACAGACAGAAAATGGTTAAGGTTAAGGAATATTGCTTGAGCACCCACAACATAATAGACCCTGTATTTGGTGCTTTTATCATTTATCTCACATAAGCCTCAACCACAACCCAGTAAAGTAGGAACTGTTATTATCCCCAAATCCCCAAATGAGGAAAATAGGATCAGGGAAGGTAAGCTACTTCCCCAGGTCACACAGCAGAGCTGAGATAGTCTCTCCCTCCATCCTATCCTGCCCTCTGTTTTATGCTGGGGGCATAGATGGAGGGCCCAGGCCTTGCTGCACTCTGGGGGCCCCAGCCCAGAGCAAGAAGGTCTGGTGGAGTTGGGAGGAAAGGGAGATGTGTGTGGCTGCAGTAGTCAGGAAAGGTTTCCTGGAAGAGGAGGTGGGACCAGGGCTTCAGTGGGCTCACTAGTGGTGAAGCAGGTGGAGGCATCTCTCCATCTACATCTATCCATTAATTCACTCAACAAACACTACAGCTTTCTCTGTGCCCCAGATAGGCCTGGTCTAGTAGGAAGGTTCAATGCAACATGATCCAGGCTGAGGCGAGGAAAGCGTTGGGAGTCATGCACACACAGGGCAGGCACTGGGGAGTCATGATAGATAAACAGAAGGTAGGAAAGGTGACAATGGCTGAGCTGAAATCCAAAGGGTGAGCAGGAGTCAACCAGCTGTACAGTGGGGCATGGTGCTCTGAGTAGAGAAAACAGCAGGGGCAAAGGCCTGGCCCAGAATGGTGGGGAAAGGCAACTGGCCTGAGTGGTTTCACCCTCTCCCTCTCAGGTAGAGTGTCTGCTTGCTGTGTTCTCTAGCCAGCTAGGTCCCCAGACCAGCACAGCCCTGTTAGGCAGGCTGCGCTCTCTCCAAAGGGATTACGAGCAGGGGAATTTGAACCATAATAGTGCATGTAATTATGTACAAAAATGAAGGAGAGCTCCTTAATAATTGATGGTGGGAGAAAGTAAATATCAGCAGAGGCTTCCAGCTGCATCACCCCATTCCATCTGGCTGGGACTGAGGGCAGCTGCCTGGTCACTAATATGCCTATAAATTATTGGAATTATAAGATGAACCATACACAACTTGTTAGACAAGTCTAACAAAGGGCAGTCAGTGCCTGGCATTGTATGGACTTGCCCACACCCTCCCAGACTGCAGAGGGAGATGAATGAAGGTTGGGTGTGGAGAGAGGCTGAAATCTGGCTGCCTCACTCCCTGCCCGCTCTTCTGACCCACTGTGGAGTCAGGGGGTGGTGGGAGAGAGAGGAGGTCCACAGACATAAAGAGCCAAACCAGGCTGTGAGATCCCCATCACTGTGGTGTGCAAGCAGATGCTGGACAGACCTGCCACAGAGGATGCTAAGGGGGCCTGAAGAACTCTGAGGTTCTGCGCAGCCTGATTTGCTGAGGCAGGTTGGGGTCCTGGAAAGAACTGGATACTAGAGCCAGACACATAGGTGCACATCCCAGGAAGCCTCTTGCTGGCTGTGTGACCTTGGGCATGTCACCTACCTCTGAGTCGCTTTCCATTCACACTATCTGGGGAGTGTGGAGATGGTCCAGGAGTGAGCATACAGGTATGATATTCCTGATGCACAGTAGGGCACTCCTTCTCCTTCTCTCATCCACCCCAATCTTACAGGGCTCCGAATTAGATCAGGCCTAATGAGGCTTCCCTCCACCAGGCCCTGTTTATACTTCATTAAAGCCTGAGTCCAGGCCATGATTAAGAAGTGAGGAGCAGCTGAGGAAAGGAAGGTGCCTGCTGCCAGTGCTTGGCCCACTCTAGGCTCCACCACACACAGGGCACCCCCATCCACAGGGAGCAGAGAAGAAAGATGAAGGCAGGGATCTAGAGCCAGAGCTACCACCACAGAGAGGCTTTGGGATGGGGGGGAGGGAGGTAGGAGTGGTGGCTGGAAATAATATTATTTTGTCTCCTTGATGGTGGAGAGCTTAAACTCCACTATTTCTCAAATTTGGGGTCTGCAGTCTCTCAGATGCAGCCTGATTTGGGCACTTGGATGTCCCTGGTGTGCTCAGCTCTGGCAAGGGCATAGGGAAGGTGCCCTCACGCAGCCTGGCCCTAGAAAAGCAGTGAGATCACCCTCCATCTACCCTCCCAAGGGCACACAGGGAGCAGGGCTGGGCTCATCACTTGGGCTTTGGGCAGCAGATAGGCTCTTGTCCCCAGTCCCCAAATACCCTCAGGAGAGCATTAGTTCTCTCAGTAGTTTCCTTCTCCCCAAAGAAGGGAATCTTGAAAGTTCTTATCAGCTACACTTTGGGCTTAGGCTCTCCTCCAGGGGTTTTCTCTGTACCCCTTTATCTTATCTTGTGCAGCCTTGGTCTGTCCCACTATGGCCTGTTTTGCAGATACACAGAGAAGCATTGCAGCTGCCCAAGTCAGAGTTGAGGCCTGGAGCCTGGGCCTCCTACCTTTCCCCACACCAGCTGAACTCAGCCCCAGGAGGAGGTGGGGGGGATTATGGCATCAAAATTGGTGCTCAGCATCATGTTGTGACAGCCACTGTGGTGTGGTGTTCCCAGGAGCTCTTTTGCTGCATGAGAACTCCCAGCCATTGGCATGTCCTGTCTGGCGCCTGCCCAGTGGGCTGGGGGCAGCTGGCAGCAGGTGCCTACAGTGATAGCCAGGTAGCCTGGTCTGAGTGGGATGGAGGCATCTTCAAGGGGCAACTCCTAGGACTGGGTGCTCATTCTGAGCCCTAAGGACATCTTTGCCCAGGATCACATAGGTCATATGTGGGGAAGTTGAAAGGTGTCTGTCTGGTTTCAAAGTCTGCACCAAACTGAATGGGGGAGCATGCAGAATGTGACCCCAGCTGCTACAAAGAACTTGGCAGGGTGCTTACTTTTCGGGGTGGGCTGGTCAGGTCAGACCACAGCCCCTCATGGCTCTCACAGATCAGCATCAGCCCCACCCTGATAGTCTCTCTCTCTCTCTCTCTCTCTCTCTCTCTCTCTCTCTCTCTCTCTCTCTCTCTCTCACACACACACACACTCTCTCACACACACACACACACACACACTCCCCATCTCTCTGGCTGACTCTCCTCTCGGAGGATCAGGGGAGAGAAAGGCAGACCTGACTCTCAGCTAGTGACAGGTGAACCTGACCAGGTCCCCTGAGTGATGCTGAGGGCTGAGAAGGAATGGGGCACAGAAAGGCTACCTGGCTGAACCAGGTAGGAGAGCAGGCCCCTAGGGATAGGACCGGAGGTTATGGCAATCTCCAAAGGCAAGGAAGGCGATGAGTGGGAAAACCTTCTGGAATATGGACGCCTCTGAGCAGAGCACTTGGGCAAGTCCTTTCCCTAATCCAAAAAGTCATGAGGATTATGTGACATAATCCATTCAGGGCCTTGGGCACTGAATGGTCAGCCCTCAAGAGAGTGACCACTGTGGTAGAGTCTAGTTGGTGCAGTAGTGCCTGCTTTGTGTATGTATTAGTTTGTTGTGTTAGTGGTTATTAAAAATACTAGTGGCTTGTGCACAAATTCATGCACATTGAAGGGAAATTAATTAGAAGAAATATTTTAATATCACTATTCACCCTTGCTCTATAATAAAAGTGTCAACCAAATTCACGATCGACAATGACAGATTGAAACATAGGCATGCAATTGGCACCAGCGAGAGCTTAATATATATCGTGTACGTGCAAGTCAATGTTTAATTTTAAATTGCCAGTGTGCATCATATGTGCCAGCTGGTCGGTCAGTCAGATGGTTGGATGGATGGACAGTTGGTCACTTTTATATATATAGAAAATATAATTGTGTTGTGTGGCAGATCTATGGTGAGTGTATCACTGTTAGGCAGGAGGTGTCATCTCTGTTGTGTGTGTCAGAGTTAAGCTTCCTGAGCAGGACTTTTCTGCGTCTCCCACATTCTCCAAGGCTTCTCACCACAGTCAGAAAACCCAAGTCCCCTTTTAGGGCTTCCTGGCTGTGCTGGGGAAGAGCAGCACCTGTGGTCTGTATCTGGGCAGTGCCAGCTCTCTCTGTCCCTTCTCTGCCCACGTTATCCTGGAAGCCTACAACTGGCTACCAGAAGCTGGAGGCCAGGTGGATGAGGGGATGCTCTGGTTCTGGGGGTCCCAAGGGCAGACCTGAGCATCTACCTGCTCCTTCTGGGCCCTCCACCTGCTTGAGGCATTTCTGTTACCTGGGAAATGAGGGTGCTGTTGGTGGAAGTGTGAGTGACACCAGGAGGGCAAGAGAGAACCAGCACATGTACCTGAGATGACAGGAAATGAACCCAGAGCCAGTCTGAGTTCAGGGAAGGCTAAGCTCTAACTGACTTCTCACTGGCCACTCCTAAAGCTGATGAACACAGCGCTGGGCTGGCTCCCTCAATCCCTCCAGCAACATGTGCAGAAGGGGCTGCTGTGCCCATTTCACAGATGAAAAACTAAAGCTCAGGAAAGGGAGATGACTTGTCCCAGTAAAGCCAGGACCAGTGGCCAGGTCTGGCCCTGGTGACATTCACCGAGTTTTAGGGTTGGATAGAGGACCCCTCTTCACTGGATAAAGGATGTGGCTCAGGCTGGCTGCCCACTGTGGCATGATCTGGAAAGTCTCAGACAATGGGAGGGCCCCCACACTCTCAAACCAAAACATGGGCACAATATACTCAGATGCAGTGTTCATATCACCTGCTGGGGCATGAAAACAAGCCACAAACTTCTGCACTGCCATAATGGCTCATAGGGCAAGTAGGGAGAGGGCCCTGGTGTGTCCTCCAGAAATTTCCTAGTGCACACCCAGACACTCCTCCTCCCAGGACGGGCCTGTCTGGGAGCCTTCATCCTTCCCCAAAGAGAACAGGGTCAAGAAGACCACCCAGTCCCTCTCCAAATCAGGGGCAGAGTTTTCTGGGAGGAGGCGGCCCTGGCCAGCCAGCTTGCAAAGACTTCATACATCACAGCTCATGATGCAGGGGTCAGGGAGGACCCCCAGGGTACACAATGGGTTGGGGAGAATGGGGAGCTGACCTTGAGGCCTGCTCCTTCTCACCATCTCTCCCTAGAGCAGCCCAAGCAGCAGGCAGCGGGGTGGACCTCATCACCACTCATCCTTCCAGTGTCCAGCTCTCTCTCCACTCTAAAACTTGGCAGGGTCATTTTCACATTAGTTAACAAGCTAGGGGAGGGGGTGCTTGCACATCTCATGGCTAAGATAAATGCCAGCAATGTCTGAAGTGTGAGAAGCACCATGAACAAATGAAGGCAAGTTGGTCCCTGCAGGCCCTTAGTTACAGGCCTGCGCTCACTTTGTACCCACACATGTTTTACTGGTCCCACTGGAGAGCTGACTCCAACCCCACTTTAGAATGGCTGGCAGCCTTTCCTTAAGCCAGCATTTAGCTCTGAACTTAAGAACAGAGAAGCAGTTAAACACCTTATTGATAATTCTCCCCTTGTGGTGGACATTAGCCAGCCTCACTCAGGTGTGGAAGAGGAGACAGCCCAGGAGCATAAGATCCCAGTGGTTCTCGGACACATACACTGCCTGGGGGTGCCAGGAAACCCCAGAAGAGCCTCAGCCTAGTTGGCAGTCAGGGTGAGTCCAGTGAACGAGTGAGTGTATGAGCAGGCCTCAGTTTCCCTATCTACAAATTGGGACAGCACTGCCTATATTGCCTGCTTCATTCATGGGCCAGCAACATGAGAAGGGTGGTGAAGGGTCTTCTGCATGAGCCTGGTGGGGGTGTGATTGGGACAGGCATACCTATGGCCTCCATAGTTAACAAGCTGGGGGAAAGGGGTGACTGTATATCTCATGGCTAAGATAAATGCCAGTGACGTCTGAAGTGTGAGAAGTATCATGAACAAATGCTTGTTCCTACTTGTCAGGGGAGTGTGGCCCCACCCAAACACAGCTCCCCCCCGCACACCACCACACACCAGCCTGCAGGAAGACCTGGGCAGGCACATGGATACACTGCCCACCATGGGCACGTATGCTAGCACACTCTGGTTCTGTCCCCAGAAGGAATCCTGCTTCCCAGCTCCCTGCTGTCATGGCAACCAAGAGAGCTGATTGGAGTGGGGGCGGAAAGTGGTGAGGGGACCAGGCTGTAGCTCATAATTCATCCAGAGGCCAAGTTTTCCTTTCCTCTTCTTTGTGCCCCAAATGTAGTCACAAATCTATGAGCAGGAGGGGCATGGCAGGAACCTGGGGTTTCTCCACTTCCAAAAGGGCCAGAGTAGAGGCTAACCAGCCCTCCCTCTTGGGAGCAGCTGTGGCAGAGCATAAACACACATTCAGGGCCAGCCCCTGGCCCAGACTCTCCCCTGGCTGAGTCTGCGTGATATTATCCCAAATCCATTCTCACGGCCTGAAATTACAGCATGAGAGATTTCCTCCATGTGCCTCTGAGGCACCTCTGTCTCCATAAGTGACTGAGCTGGAATTAGCTGACAGCCAGGGAGGGCATGCTCATCTAAACTGGGCCCAGAAGGAGGCAGGCCCTGCCACAGACCCGGGGGGGAAAAGTAAATGTCTAACTCCAGGACCTCCTATAATCTAGGCGATAACTTGTTTCACACTCGCAACAACTCTATGAGGAAGGTTCTGTTAGCTTCCCCATTTTACAGATGATAAAACAGAGGCACGGAGAAGCACAGTACCTTACCCAAGATCGTAGAGAAGTAAGTGACAAAGCTGGAACCAGCACCCAGGGTACACTCTAGCTGAAGAGTGTAGAGGCCTGAAGAGGACTTCAGGCTGGGTGGCTATGTGGTCTGGGACTTAGAACTCATTGCTCTAACTGCTTACTTGAAAGGCACTGATTCTGAAGCAGGAAGGGCAGTTTCCTTAGTGGCCTCCCTAGTGGGAGTTTAGAGGTAGGTGAGTGGCCTGCTGAGAACCCAAGGCCCCCAGAGGCTCTCAAACCTGGCCCTGCTATGGCACCAAGAAGTGTCCTGTCCCTGACCAAAGGCACGAGGAAGCCAGATCTTAAATGGCCCCAGCCCATCTGCCAGAGCACGGGCCAGGGAAAGGCAGGCCCACTATGATCAGAGCAGAAAGGGAGGAGAGACAAGCCCTGGAGGTTGGGAGGAAATCTCAGGGGTCTCCGTGGAGGAGGCAGTTTTGCAAGAAAGGTAGGATCTTTCCATGGAGAGAGGGGGACAGACATTTTAGGAGGAAGGAACAGCAGGTGCAAAGGTGCAGAGGATGGACAAAATGGGGTCTGTACAGGCCCATGGAGTGGCCACAAGTGCCTATCTTGGGGACCAGAGTCAGAATATAGTCAGAGGCCAAACAGGAGCCTGGAAATTCCTTTCCAAGGTCTCCCTCCCCAGCTGAGATGCCACCATTTCTAAAAGGCCAAGCAAGGGCCCAAAGGCCTCCCTGATATTAAGCAGGAAGATTTACAGATACAATAGCAACTTTAAAGATCACAGATGACACTGCCTTTGAGCCCAGGTTCAAGTGGGAATGGAGTGGCTGGCAGCTCAGAGTAGGTCAAAGGTAGCCTTGCTGAATGCTGTTCCAGGTAGCTAGAAAGGCCCTGACAAAACCTTGGCCCACTCTCTGCTGCCCTGCTCCATGCCTGCCTCTCTCTTTCCTGTCTATTTTGCTCTTCTCTTCCTCCCCTCTCTCCCTTCTTTCCTTGTGTCTGTCTATTATTGTTCCTTTATTTTATTTTCAGCCCTCAGCACTTTTCCTGAAAGAGAACAGCTGGGCTGCTGGAATCACAGAGGGATATTTTTTTGACTACTTTGCAGATTCCCCACCTCGATGAAAACTGATGCCACCTTTGCTAACAGATGGACGGACAGACGGTGAGATATTTATTTCCCTGCCTCCTTTTTTCCTCCCTGTTTCTGGGCTCTGTTCTGAGGTATCTAGGAAGACAGGAAAGTGGGATGGCAGAGGGGATGGTAAGAGGGAAGAACTTTGGGGTCCTCAGTAGCATTATAACCCCATTTTACAGAAGAGTAAACTGAGCCCCAAGATTACCCAGATATAATTACAGATATTAACATTAACCATACTGCTAGCATTTAAGGAGTATTTGGCTACATGGTAGGCACTGGGCCAGACACTTTAATGCAATGAACCTATAGGCAGATGCATTATTGGCCCCATATTACTGAGGCTCAAAGAAGGGCAGTCACTAGCCTAAGGTCACACAGCTGATCAGGCAGAGTTGGAATGTCCATGCAACCATGCACATGGCCACTCTAGCAGCAGCCCCCTCCTCACCCCAGTTCTCTGTACAGTGGGAGAACCAAGATTTGAATCCACATTTGTCTACATTCTCATTCTAAAACGGTTGAAGTTCTAACACAGGATGACCTATCCTGAACCTAACCCCAATCTGATTCTGAGGCCAGTGGTTACAGAACTCCAGGCCAAGCCTAGCTCAGTCTCTGACCTGCCCTGTCTGTGCCTCAGAGACTCTGCTAAGAAAGGGAAAGATTAGACAGGCTGAGCCTTACGTAGCAACAAATGAAGTGCCCCCTTCCCAAGGGTCACCCTTTGCTCACCCCATTCAACAGAGCTGGAGACTTCAGGCAGGCCCTTGCTCTTCTGGGACCCCAGTCTGCTCCCTAATGTCAGAGGTCCCGAGGTGGGAACAACAGAAACTCAAGCCTAGGCCTCAAACCTTCTGTTTCACATGCTAGTGGTCCCAGAAATCCTACAGACACACACCCCAGAGCACCCACCCATGTAAGGCCAGGAGGCTCTGCATGTGTTATTGTGGGTCTTGATCTCTGCACCCCCAAATTCAAAGTTCAGTTAGTGCCTTTAAGACACATTCAAGAAATTAGCCTCAATAGTTGAGGGAGATCAGCTGGATGGGATGTAGGTGCAGTACAGGACAGCCCTTGTAGTATCTGCAAACCCAGAACCTTCCTTGGCTGACAATGGAAAAATGTGTTTTAGTAGCAGCACAGGTTCAGGTCAGTGGGATGTTCCAGGCTAATTTGTAGCCTGTGTAAATGTTCATGAATTCAAAGTAAACATGGTGGGTGGTGATGACTGTGTTGTGTTTGGTGAGACAGAGGACTTTATAAAAAATACTAGAGGCCCGGTGCACAAAATTCGTGCACTGAAGGAGGGGTCCTTGAACCTGGCCTGCCCCTTCTCACAATCTGGGAGCCCTCAGGGGATGTCCTACTGATAAGCCACAGTCTGGCCTCCCTCTGTGGGAGGTGACTGGCTGATCAGGGAAAGGCACCGCCCCCATCACACCTCTGCTGCTGCCACTGCCAGCCATGAGGCTGCCTGAGCCTCAGCCATCGCAGCCACTGAGGCTTGCCTGAGCCTCGCCCAGCCCTCATTGCCTGAGCCTTGGGCCCTTGCAGTGGCAGCAGCCATCAGGAGCACTCACAGCCGCTGCTGCCATGTGGGGAGTTGCCGAAAGCCGGTCCATCCTTGCTGCTTGACACAGTCGCTGCAGGGAAGAAACATCTGCACAGCATATGTTTCAAGGGACCTGGTGTATATGGCATACTGTTCTTAATATGTTTGCTCCCCTTCTTAGCACTATGTGTTTTAACCAAGGTCACCTCTCTGAGAAAGGTTATTTCCCCAGGTGGGGATTTTTCCCTGTAGTTAGGGATTAACAGGACTAAGGAAGGGAATAAAACCCCTTAACTAAGTGCCAGGCGGGTAATTAATCACTTTAACTATGAACAATCATGCTTAAACTACATAATCTTTACTTAGGATAATCTCCTTCAGTTACTTCCTTGTAGCTTAACAGAACAATAGAGTAGTGACCTTGGAATGGAGATAACAAACGCCCTAACCTTTGGAATAGAATGGATAGGATTAAAATCAAATGGTATAAATACAGATGTAACAGAAGAATAAAGAGAGAACCTGGCTAGAAGCTGGCTAGAGAACCTGGCTATGCTGATCATCTGAATGCTGCTGTCTCCGTGTCCTTCATTCTTCGCCGACTCTGTCCACACCTTTGGGAACCCCCTGGACCCACCAGGGCTGGACCCCAACAGGGAGTACAGGCCGCCCTCTGCCGGGCGCCGCCTCCCCCGCCCCATCCCTGATGCTGCAAGTCCCCACCCACGCCTGCTGCTCACACAGCCTGCTGATTGGTTGTTACATGACGGTGTCCCAACCAATTTGCATATTAGCCTATTATTATATAGATGAGATATCTGGTTGATGAAATGCATGTGTGTGGTCAGTGGCAATGCACATGTTTACTATAAATGTGAGGTCTGAGGCAAATACCCATGGGAATCTATAATATGGAGCTGACCATCAGAAATTGAAGAAACCACAATGGAAAAAGAACAGGGCCAGTTCTACTCAGGCATAGGGAGAGCAAAGGACAAGGGGCACGTGTGGGAAGGAGAGAAGGATTGTGAATGGGGAGGAGAATACAGAAGACAGCTGGGGGAGGGAATTGTGGCTGCTGACCCATGGTAGAGAATCTGGTCAGCTGGGGAAGACCTCTAGCTGAAAGACAGAAAGGGACCCCTGAGGGCAATTAGAAGATTTGGGCATCTAGTGTGGCTAGCTGGACCCCCTTCCCTGGCTGGGCTCCCACAGGTTGCCTCCTGAGTCAGCAGTTACCAACACTGCTATGACTGGGCAAGTGATACCCTACCAGGGGGAGAATGGGGAGGAGGAAAGAGTGAGGATCCTTCCACCCCACAACTCTATCATCTCAAGGAGTCAACTCTGGAAAAATAGAACTAGAGTCATGAAGCCTTAGTTCCAGCCCCAGCCACCAGGCAACACCAGTCAATAAAATCGCAAGCCTCAGTCTTCTCATGTGAAAAATGGAAGGGGTGGTAATACCACATGTGGTTCCCATGAGATTGGATGTCAAGGGGCTTTGCAAACTGTAAAGTGGGTGCAATGTGAGGAGAAGGAGGAGGACTGGTCCCTATCGCTTTGTTGTCTATTGACAAGCACCATGGAGGTCAATCTGATGTCTCTATGGTGTGTAAGCATGTGCATAGCATGTGCATGTATATGTTTTTAGACCTGAGTTTCTCAAGAGACTCTAACTATGGAGGTTTGTATTAAGAGAAAAGAGGAGGAAGTGAAATTTCAGGATAATCTTAAAAGTGAAAAAAATTATTATATGTCAAAAGGAGAGGGGAGGCTTAAATGGCTCCCAGATGGGACACAGCATAAAACAGTTTTGCTGTTATCTTTCAATTATCTCCATGCAGAGAAAACAGGCAGAGGGTCACCATACTAACCCTGGGCATCCAGCATAGGGCAGCCTAGACCCCAAAGTCTTGTCTGGGCTGAGCAGGGTGTCACCCAGCAGACCCCAGAGGCCAGGGCTAGGTCCAGTCGAGTCTTCTTGTCCTGGGCATCCAGCTCCTCCTGTTCTGAAAGCCACCACAATGGGACGAGGACAGATTGGAGCTGCTTAGTGGTGGGCCAGGCCACGATGGATGAAGATGAAGTCTCAAGACAGGTTGGTGGTGGCTAAACGGTGGTTTGAGGCTGCAAGGGAGTCCCACAGGGTGGTCACAGTGGGGAGGCCATGCATGGCTAACACAGGATTGGGAGATGGGAAAATGGTGGGAGGGTGTTGGAGTGAACAGGGCACATAGTAGGGAAGCTGGTGGCTCTCTCAAGCCAACCCTGAGCCTGTGTTAATGGGGGGCAAGTAGGTGTTTTAGAGGCTGAGTCAAAAGCAGGGGTCAGGCAGGAGAGGAATGTGGAAAAGGAAAAACCTAATTGGGAAAAAGTAGCCATGGCAGATTCATGCCTCTGGGTATGTATACACTTTTGATGGAAAACTGAATTGGGGGGAAGAGAGAATCCTCCACTTGTGGGAGGGGAGCTGAGAGCTCACTGCCTCCTTCATTGCATGTCCCTAGTGCCTGATATTCAAGAAAAAAAAAAATATATATATATATATATATATATATATATATATATATGGTAAATGAGAGACACCTGAGCCTGGCCAGCATGGCTCAGTGGTTGAGCATTGACCTATGAACCAGGAAGTCATGGTTTGATTCCCGGTCAGGGCACATGCCCAGGTTTCAGGCTTGATGCCCAGCAGAGGGTGTGCAGGAGGTAGCAGATCAATGAGTCTCTTTCATCATTGATGTTTCTACCTCTCTCCCTTCATCTTGCAAATCAATAAAAATGTATTTTAAAAAATAAAATAAATAAGCAACAGAGGCCTGAATAAATGAAGCTCTAAGAAGGCAGCTGACACCTTCTCTCTGATAATTTGTAGGCTGTATTGAAAGAGTTAAGTACCTGAAGAAGCCAACACAACCTAAAATTGCTAATGAGAAAGTCGCTGGCCTGGAGACAGGATTCTCAACATGTGCCCAGGGCACACTAAGTGCTTCTGGAAACCCAAATCTGGAAAAAGTAGTAATAGTTCCTTTTTTATATACAAATGGGTTTTTCAAAATTTAATTTATTGGGGTGACATCCTATCTAATAAAAGAGAAACATTCAAATTGACCATACCCCCAAATGCTTCCCATTGGCTAATCAGCAGAATATGCAAATTAACTGCCAACCAAGATGGCGGCCGGAAGCCAGGCAGCTGAAGCAAACAGGAGGCTTGCTTGCTCCAGTGACAGAGGAAGCCAAGGTTTCCGGCCTGTGACAGCCCAGCTCTGAGCTCCAGATGCAACAATGTTGCAATTATAGAAGCTAAACAAAGCCCAGATATCTGCTTTCAGCAGCCAAGGCCTCAAGCTGGAGCCGGCCTCAGAGCTAAAGCCAGCTCTCAGCTCCAGTGACAGCCATAGAAAGTAAATAAATTCCAGAATTAAAAAAAGAAAAAAAGGAGAGGCTGGGAGCTTCAGCCACCCGCCAGCCTGAAAATGGCCCTCAGCCCCTCATCCAGACTGGCCAGGCACCCCAGTGGGGACCCCCACCCTAAAGGGGGTGTGGACAGCCTAAAAACAGCCATCAGCCCATCATCCAGGCTGGCCAGGCACCCAAGCGGGACCCCCACCCTGATCCGGGACACCCTTCAGGGCAAACCAGCCGGCCCCCACCTTGGCACCAGGCCTCTATCCTATACTACAGGCAGGGCAAGACAGCGCGAGCTGTCATCCGGGGCCCATGTGCAGCCCTGGGCAGCGGGGCATAAGCCCGCCCCCAGCCGGGACCCTATGACTATTGGAGAGCAGGAAAGTGCCGTTGGGCCCTGGGTCACTGTGGTGATCCGGCCATCAGTAAGTAGAAAAGTGCGGCCTGTAGGCAGCCCCCAGCTGCGCCTGATCAGGGAGCAGGAAAGCCCAGCCTGTGGGCAACCCCAAGCTGCGCCTGATCCAGGAGCAGAAAAGCCCGGCCTGAGGGCAGCCCCTAGCTGGGCCTGCTCCCCCGTTGCCATGGTGGTCCTGGAGCAGGAAAGCCCGGCTTGTAAGCAGCACCCCCATCCTGGCCATAGCTCAAGGGAGAGTACAACATGCAGTGGAGGCCAGGAGCCTGAGAGATTAACAGAGAGGGGCTCCTGCTCCAAGCCTCCATGGTGTGGCTGGGGGCAGGCCCCCAGCAGACACACACACACACACACACACACACACACACACACACACGGGACGCCTGCTCCGAGCCTCTGCTGCCAGACTGTGGCCATCAGTAGGACATCCACTGAGGGCTCCTGGACTGTGAGAGGGGCAAGCTGGGCTGAGGGAACCCCCACCTCCCAGTGCACGAATTTCGTGCACTGGGCCTCTAGTCCTATATATAAAAGGCTAATATGCAAATTGTCCCCTCGGGAGTTCGACCAACTGGGAATTCTACTACTTGCTATTACATGCGCTGACCATCACGGGGAGGCATGAAACAAAGGAAGGCCCCAGCCAGCAGCCAGCAGCCAGGGGAAGAAAGGCCCTGATCAGCCCTGATTGCTGGCCAGGCCTAGGGACCCAACCTATGCACAAATTTCATGCACCGGGCCTCTAGTTTGTTAATAAAATTATATAGGTGTCAGGTGTACAATTCTATAATACATCATCTGTACATTGTATTGTGTGATCATCACCATAAGTGAAGTCTCCTTCCACAACCATTTATCCCCCCATTACCCTCTTCTACCCCCACTCACCTGCTCCCCTTCCCCTCTGGTAATCACCATGCTGTTGTCTGTGTCTGAGTTTGTCTTTTTTTTTTTTTTTTTTTTTTTTGGCTTAATCCCTTCACCTTTTTCACTCAGCACTGCAAACTCCCTCTCCTCTGACAGCTGTCAGTCTGTTCTCTATGAGTCTGTTTCTATTTTGTCTGTTAGTTTATTTTGTTCATTAGATTCCACAGATGACTGAACTCATATGATGTTTGTCTTTCTCGAACTGGCTTATTTTACTTGGCATAATGTTCTCCAGGTCCACCCGTGCAGTAACAAACGGTAAGAGTTCTTTCTTTCTTACTGCTGCATAATATTCCATTGTGTAAATGTACCACAGCTTTTGTATCCACTCCTTTACTGGTGGAAGCCTTGGACTGCTTCCACATATTGGCTATTGTAAATAATGCTCCAAATAACATAGGGGTGAATATATTCTTTTGAATTAGTGTTCCAGAAGTGGAATTGCTGGGTCATAAGGCAGTTCCATTTTTAATTTTTTGAGGTAACTCCATACTACTTTCTTTCCACAGTGGCTGTACCAATCTGCATTCTCACCAACAGTGCACAAGGATGGAGGAAAGGGAACCCTCATGCACTGTCTTGGTGGGAATAGTTCCTTTTTAAGGCCAATGACAAAAGCTCAAATTTGTATGTAGTAGTGACTGGTAACCATCCATTTTTACCAAGCAAGTACCACACTGTTCCTAGGTGCTTAGACTTCTTTACATCATGCTCTGATTTTATAAGCAAGTAAGTGAGCCTCACAGTTTCAAGTCATGGAAGGCACACTTTCCAGCTTTACCCATCAAACTGGTATTTCTGCCAGTCTTGTCTCAAGGGAAAGGTGTTCTGCAGTATTTTGGGGCTCGGGAGCTTGGCTAGGCCCTCCAATACTCTGGGCTCAGCAAGATCTCTCAAACTCAAAAAGTCAAGGAAAGCCACAGAGTGGAAATCTAAAATCCATTTCCCATCTATGCCAGAACCCTGCTCCATTTATGCACCAGGGAGATGTCCCCTGATGAAGGCCCTTGTGACTCCTGAAAAGTAGGTACAACTACATCATAGAGTCAAACAGTGTGAGCACATGTCACAGACCCACTGGCTTTGGGCAAATCTTTTGCCTTCTCTATGACTCAGGGAATTGATAGGACAGAGCACCACTCACAGGGCCATTGTGAGGACCAATAAAATGAATCCAAAGTGATCCATTAATGGTAAAGTGTCAAAAAGAGATGATACTATTTTTGTTACTATTATCAATTTACTGGGTATAAGGGGATCCATTCCCACAGTCCTAGGGGACTTGGAGCCTCCATGGCCTTCCAGCAGAATCCCTTCTCTACACTGTAAAAGATTGGTTGACAGCTCTTCCGTCTTCCTGAGAAACCCCAACATCTCTTGCCTGTGGCTGCAGCTGGGGAGAGTGGGCGGGGGGGGGGGGGCGGGGGGGGGGGAGGGGGCGTGGTGAAGGAGGGAAGGAGGAGGGAGGGAGAGAGATTTGCTAGAACACTGAAATCATGCTTCCTCTTGTCAATATGTATGTCCTTCAGGTGACAGCTGTCATTCAGTCCCATTCCAGAGGCATGCCACCTCCAAGTCATTGCTCCTGCTGTTCTCAACCTGGAAACCACTCCCCTTCCTTGTCCAGCTAAGTGATTCAGGGTCCAGCTCCAATTCTTCCTTCACCAGGGAGTCCTGGATTTTTCCAGTCCAATGGTGGTCAAAGGCAGGACTGTGGGGAGAGGGCAGGAAATTGGACTCAACCTATAGCCTGTCTGGTTTGTGCCATGCTTGGTAATCAAAGAGCCTCCTTGAAAGGAGTGTGTCTCTGTCACACCATTGGGTCTTTACTGGGTACCTGTCTGTCTCCTCTGACTGTGAGCTATTTTAGAGGAGGGCAGAGTCTGACGAGCTCAATGAGTTCACTGAGGGACAGGGTGGATAGATATGGTTCTCTCTCCCAGTCTAGCCACCTCACATTAGGTAAAGAAATGCTGGTTGGTAAAGAAGCTCTCAGAACCCTGATGTCAGAGACAGAGATGGGAAACCAGGCCCATCCCTTATCTGGGGGAGGCTGAGGGACAAAGAGGGAAAGGGACTTGCCCAAGGTGACACAGCCTTTTGTGGCTGTGAACTCAAGCCTAAGTTGCTTTCCCTGCCTGTTGCCCCCTCTCCCCACAGGCTTTGGTTACTCATCTTGGACTCATCTTAGACTTTAGGCAGACCTGTGACCTCTAGCCAGGGAACAAGGCATCTTCCTGATGGATGAGGGAAGGTGCTGAGTGGGAGGAGGGTCCCCAGCCTTGTGAGCCACCCAGACCACCCTGGGCCCTCTTGGTGCCCAATGGAACATTTGTGGAACAGAATTGTATTTCTTGGTTGATGGCAGGAGATGAAATTTTATCTGGGTATTATGAAGCCCTTAATAAAGTGAAGGCACTATTGGTCTCTAATGCTTTTTCCCCCCATTTGTTAACAGAGGCACTGGGTGGGGTGGGGGATGCTCAGCTGGGAGTGAGGACGTCTGTCTGCTTGTTCTGGCTCTGTTGCCACCATGCTGTGTGCCTCTGAGGAAGATACCACCTTCAAGGTAAGGACTGTCCATCAATCCTGATGGCCCATTGGGGGAGACAACCAGAAAGGAAAGGGAGGTTGGATCTCCTAGGAGTTGGGAGTAAAGGGGAAGAGAGCTAACTGGGTGCCTTCTGTGTACCAGGGCCCCCATTTCCTTTAGCACAAGATATGCTTGTGGGCAGGTGCCTGGGGTCATCAGTAAGAAATATTTGCTAAGATCCCAGTTTTCTTTCTTTCAGGCACATGGTGAGGAAATGCACTTCCCTTTCCCCTTTAAAGTTGGGCATGGCCATGTGACTTACATTGGCCAATGAACTATTAGTGAAAGTTACCTGTGTCATTTACATGAGGGAGCTTTACAAGCCGTAACCTTGACCCTACTTCTTCCTGTTGTCATAGTATTATGGGTACACATTTGAGATGGGTGGCAGCTCCTTCAGCCTGGGGTCCTGAGTGACAATAAGAAACAGACCTTCATTTCTTACCTCTTTGCAATCGAGACAAGAAATGCACTTAAGCTGTTTTAATCTCTGAGATGTTTAAGATTATTTGTTATTGCAGCAAAACCTATCTAGTCTGACTGATACAGGGCAACTCCATTGCCTGTTTTCTGAAAGAGGAAATAGAGGCTCAGAGAGGTTCAGGCTGAGACCAGAGTGAGTAATCAGCAAAGTTCAAAGTCTCATTCCACCTCATTCCTAAGCTGGGATCCTGTGCCTCTGGGCTGGCTGGTATGGGCCCACTGCAGCCAGTGGGGATTGGAGCCTGGTGCTCAGCATCTATTTTTCCCTATTTTCTACTCTTTGCTGAGCATAGAGTCCCTGCAACCACCCCCCCCCCCCGCCACCCCCCACCAGCGAATTGGAGAGGCTTGACTGAGGCCTTCCGTCTGTGGGAGCTAGAGGAAGTCAGAGGAGTGGGGCCTAGAGGGGACATGAAACAAAGTTTCAGAGCTAGGTAGACCTGTGTTCTAGTCCTACCTCTGTTCCTCTAGCTGGATGACCTTGGGCAAGTTACTCTCTTTCTCTAAGCCTCAGTCTTCTTGGGTATCAAGTGGAAATGATACTACTTCCCTAGTTATTGTAAGAGTGGAATGAGATATGAAGATCTGGCACATAGGAGGACTTGACACATGGGCTCCATTATCATTGGAGGCAACAACCAGAGTGTAAGAGCCCCACTCCCCACCCTCACCCTCCCCATGCTCACTGGAAATAGAGCCAGCCTTCCCTCCTGTTTTCTCTAGACACGTGCTAAAGAAAGCTTACTCTACTGTCTCCTGGGGCCCTCCTCAGCCCTGGAGAAGGGAAGGACAGCAGTCTGAAACCCCATTTACAGGGAGAGGGCAGTCCAGAGAGAGGGCTCTCCCAGGATCACACGTCAGGATGTGCTGGTGGAGCTGGTGTCACAGCACCAATCTCCTTGCTTAGTAGCCCTGCTTTCCAAGTGTCTGGAGGGGATTTCCCAAGAAGTCTGCCCCAAACATAACAAGTGAGGCTCTTAGGAAGAGAAGCTGGGGACAGCCAGAGATTCAATGGAGGAGGCAGTTCTGCTTTAGAGCTGTTCACGTGGCCTGGGCCTGCCCAGAGCCTGGATGGGCCAGGACTGGTTCTGTCCCTAGACCCAAATGCCCCAGTTGTCACACTGCCTTCCTTCTGCCAACCCACTCTCCTTCCTGCCAGTATAGCTCCTCCCTACAATGTCGCTTACCCAGACATGGCTGTGTGGGGTCCCTCCACAACTTTGCTCAGGTGGGCACTCCAAGCTCAGGACACATAAACTCATCCCTATGTCTCCAGCTAAGGCCAAGGACCATGTCCTGAAGAACACATCAGTGGCAGCTCTAGTTCCTCCACTGTGTGCACACCACAGGAAACGTGCAAGGGAGATGCTATCAACCCCATTTACAGAGGAAACCAGGATTCAAGGAGGCTCATTTGCCGGAAGTGCCAGAGATGAAGCTGGATGCACACCAGGCCTGTTCACCCCCAAAGCCTGTATTCTTGGCATATCCAGCCCTCACTTCCCTCCAAATGGATGGGTGAAAACAGTCCTTCCCTTTCAGCTCCCAACATCCTCCCAAGCTCACCTCCCACCTCCCACTGCTTCACTGTTCCCTGTTCTCACTCAGGGCAGTTTTCCACATCTGCCCCAGCCATTTGGAGGTCCACTGCCATGCTACTAAAGGACTCTGTGATGAACTCAGGTAGCGTGGATACCTGCCACTGACTAAGACCCTAGGAGCAGGGCCTGAGTCTTCTGCTCTCTCTGCCCCAGTATCACTGTCCACAGAGTGGACAGGGATAAGGATGAGTAACCCAGAAAGGGGCTCAGGCGGGGCACAGGATTGTGTGTTTTAAGGAAAAGATTTACCCAAGGTCTGGACAAGAGTAATAGGGGATGCCAGGCCCCTCTTTGGCCCTGGGCTAAACTCTGGGGAACACAGGCCCCTGATCAACACTCAGCAGTCCCAGAGAGCTCCCACTGCTCCTGTGGCTTGGTCTTTCTCTCCCTCCTTGCCTTTTCCCACCCCCTTCTTCTGTCCTTTTTCCTTTCCTAAAAAAACACAGAGAAATGGGATTCAGAAGCGTACACCACCTGTGAAGTATGGTTCAGCCTCCCCAAAAGAGGAAATGCCAGGATTCCAGTTCTCATGGCAACCCAGCTCCACCCACTCCCCTACCACAGCCACCCGGTACCCATATGGTAAGATTCGCATGGCACTGACTCAGCTGTGCTGGGGCCCTAGGCCTAGGCTGCAACAGGAGACATTGATTTATTTGGCTGCCCTGGCCAGAGCTCACCCTCCTGAGCTAATGAGACCACCTCTTGCATGGATTCTTTGGTGGGGGCTTGGGGGCGGGGGGGCCCAGCTGTCCTAAGTCCTACCCTGTGTATAGGAGGTGGGGGTAATATTCAGGAGTTGCCTCAGCCTAGAGTAAGAAACTTTTTGTGGTCAGCAGTGATCTAGTACTACTTTTGACTTGCCTTCAGCAGAGTGAGCTGGTCAAATGGGAGAGGGGAGCTCCTTCTGCCTACTCCTTTCCTCTGCCTTTGCCCCCAATGCATGACCTGGACTTTGGAAGTTCTGTTAGGTATACAAGGAAGCAGGAAACAGAATGGGCCTGGGGCTGGTTACTTTGCCCCTGGCAGTAGAGCACTAACTACCTGCCCCCACTCCATCCCAAACCATAGCACTGGTGCCCAGCAGCCCTCTTCTCTGAGCTGTGGAATGAGAAAGCAAGGCTGGAGCCATTACCACAGCTGAGCTGCCCCAGGGCACTGCCCCTTCATGCCTCTAACACAGTGGTTCTCAACCTTCCTAATGCCGCGACCCTTTAATACTGTTCCTCATGTTGTGGTGACCCCCCCAACCATAAAATTATTTTCGTTGTTACTTCATAATTGTAATGTTGCTACTGTTATGAATCGTAATGTAAATATCTGATATGTAGCATGTATTTTCATTGTTACAAATTGAATATAATTAAAGCATAGTGATTAATCACAAAAACAATATGTAATTATTTATGTGTTTTCCGATGGTCTTAGGCGACCCCTGTGAAAGGGTAATTCGACCCCCAAAGGGGTCGCGACCCACAGGTTGAGAACCGCTGCTCTAACGGCTCCCCATGCCCAGGGCAGCTCATACCAGCCTGCTATGTAGACTCGTGGTTTTCTTAGGCCAGTTGACATTTCTAAGACTAATGAAATGGAAGCTAGTGCCAAGCAGGCCTGGGGACAGCAGAGCTGGTGGCTGATAAGCAAATCTTCTGGGGCCTGGCACCCACTCTGCTTCCTATTCCCAGGGCCCTGAAGGACTGACAAGCACAGCAGGGCAATGGAGACACATCCAGGTGCCTGGTCCTGGCCTGGCTCCTCCTCATCCCACCTAAACTCAGAGCAGCTGCCCCAGACCTTAGCCAGCCCTGGATCACCTTCAAAGAACTACCCAGGGTAGGCTAGGTAGAGTGGGAGCTAAGGGGAATGAAGGTTGGGACCACTTAGTCTGGCTTCATGAATGTGGTTCTCTCTACCACCTTGGGGCCATTCTCCCTGAATGCTCTGAACCACAAACTTCCCTGCTTGATCCCTCCTGTATCCTCCCCATTTCTAATCATTCTTCCCAGACATTTCTATGAGAGTCAGGAAATTCCTAAGGCGTGGGCCTGACCCTCTAGGACAGCGGTTCTCAACCTGTGGGTCGCGACCCCTTTGGCGGTCAAACGACCCTTTCACAGGGGTCGCCTAAGACCATCCTACATATCAGATATTTACATTACGATTCATAACAGTAGCAACATTACAATTATGAAGTTGCAACGAAAATAATTTTATGGTTGGGTCACAACATGTGGAACTGTATTTAAAGGGCCAGAAGGTTGAGAACCACTGCTCTAGGATAACATGGATGGGGCCCAGAGAGGGTCAGGAACTGCACAAGGTCACACGGAAAGTCTAGTGTCAAGCTAGACTCAGAAACAGGCCCCTTGTCTCCCTGACCAGGGTCGTCTTAGTCTTGAGCTGCTTCCTCCGATTCTTTCTCTCCCTCAGCTGACTAAAAGGAAGGATGGATAGGAAGAACGATGGGTGGATGGATGGATGGGTGAATGGATGGATGGATGTGGGGGGGGGGCAGAGAGCAAGGATTCAGGAACAGATGGACTTTGAGGTTCCTCCCAAGAGTCTTGGGAGATGGGGAGGAGGCCCAGAGAAACTGGAACTGTTACAAAGTTGCAAGTTAAAACATTCTTCACACTCCCGCCTCCTCTACTGTTCTGATGCACCAAGACGTGACAAAAATGTGTCAGATTTTTAAAAAACCACACACATACACAAATGCCAGTCCCCATCTCTACTGCCCGCCCAAGCTTGGGCCATCTGTTTCCGGGCGTGGGAGGGGAGTAGGGTTTGGCAGTTGGTGCCATCACTCTGAATACCCCCAACCCTGGGTCTGGCCCAGTAATGGTTGTCAGTTAATGGTCGAGTATCTAGGAAGGTGAGAGTTGTGACATTCCTACTGCCGGGCCACTTCACTGAGATGGGCACTGTTCCTCCTCCCCAACTTGCTGCATTTGGGGATATTGGGCCTGGGAGAGCCCTCCCTGGACACCTAGAGCCCACCTCATGGTATAGATGGGAAATTGAGGCTAAAGAGGAGAGGCTTGCACAGGACTGAATCCCTGCCCCTCATTCACTCATTCAACACTGACTAAGTTCTGGTACCAGCACTGCCTTTGGGCACGAGGGATTCAGAGCTGCTCTCTGGCAGCTGAAGGCTGGTGGTGGAGACAGCCAAGGAACAAGGGAAAACACAGACAAACTGGTTTTCCAATAGAGTGGTGAGGACAAGAAAACAGGCGGGCCTTGCTGCAGGGGCTGGGGGGAAATTAGGCTGACCAATTGCCCTGATGTGTCTGGGATTGTCCTGGCTTGAGCACACTAATTTCTGCACCCTGGAAATGCCTTGGTCTTCAAGTTCGGTACATTATTGCTGATTCCCAAACATGTAGACTCAGTGCACAGGTCTTGGACCCTGAGAGAGAGAGACAGGTGGGCTCTGGGGGCAGGGGGGTGGCACATCACATAGGGCCTAGCGGGCCCTGAAAGGGAGAGGGAGTTTTATTTGGTCACAGAGTCAAATTTTGTTGTAGTCAAAGTCAAATTAGGGAGTATAGAGAATTTAGAAAATGCATCAAAGCTGGAGGCCTAGGGCAGGGCAGTGGTTTGGGTGCCTGGAGGTTGCAAGGACTAGATCTTGCCAGGCCTCCAAAGCTTCCCCTAGGGAGTGGGTACTCTTGCCCAAGGGCATCAAAGGGCCACTGAAGGGTATAAGCAGGGGCTTGGTGTAGTCAGGTGTGTAAGTACGAAACCCTAAGGCCCCCCAACTTGTCATGTCCCAATGTGGAGCCCCTTCTTGCCATTCTCAGAATGCCATCCACCACTGTCCTCACCCCCAAATGTAAGGAAGTCTGGTCATCCTGCATGGCCCAGCACAAATGCCTCCTCCTCTGAGAAGTCTTCCCTGACTTGCTAAGAAAGGCAGGTACAATCATGCCCTACGCTAGGCTCTTCCACCCTGAGGACCTCCAAGCATGGGTCTCATAGGAGCCCTCATCACAGTGGCCATCCTGCCAGCTCCCACACTTTGTCACACTGGATCCTCAAGGCCCTCTGATTAGATCCATATTCTAGGTGTGGACATGGATGCTCAGAGAGGGGAAAGGATTTGCTGGAGACCACACAGTAGCTGGTGGTGAGGTCAGTTCAGAACCATGTTACTTCTGAATTAGAGTCCCTGGGGTCCTGCTGGGGAGTGGGGGAAGAAATAGGGAGTGGCTAGCTCTCTTCCCAGGAGGGATGGATGAGTGGTCATTACTAGGATAGACTGGACGGAATGGGCTGTGGGGCGTGGTGGCTGGTTGTATGGGAAAAGCTGGCCACAGTAAAGTCTCCTAGATCAATTACTGAGCTACCAGGCAGCCAACCTTGAAAGATGGCAGATTAAGAGAGGCTAGGGTGGGTGGATGAGACCACCTAGGAGCAGCTTCTCAGCTTCCTCCAACAGGGAATCTAGGGCAGTGATGGCGAACCTATGACACGCGTGTCAGAGGTGACACGCGAACTCATTTTTTTAGTTGATTTTTCTTTGTTAAATGGCATTTAAGTATATAAAATAAATATCAAAAATATAAGTCTTTCTTTTACTATGGTTGCAAATATCAAAAAATTTCTATATGTGACACGGCACCAGAGTTAAGTTAGGGTTTTTCAAAATGCTGACACGCCGAGCTCAAAAGGTTCACCATCACCGGTCTAGGGAAACCAGAGGACTGCTGGGGGAGAGAGAAAGGGTGGGATCTGAAATGCCACCATTACTCACATTTGTCTGCTTAAAGTGGTGAGAGTTCCACTCAAGAAGCAATAAGCCCTTCCTTCACTTCAGGAGTTCACTAGGCTATCCTTCTCGATAGAAGGGTTCGGCACAGTTATTTTTCTCTTCTCCGAGCCTCTGTCTCCCACCTGCAGAATGGGGATCCTCATCCCAGCTCAACTCACCCTACAGGTTCATCTGAGATTCACATTAAATCAAACTCACAGACAGGTTCTGGGGCCTGGCCAGCCTACAGTAGAGTCAGGGGTGTACAGGAGATTTAGACAGGTTCAGAGACCATGGAGGACACTGGTGTTGACTCCATAGAGGGCCTGTGTGATAACCCACCATACCGACAGACTTCCTAAAGGGTGCTCTGAGATCCTGTGGGAAGGCTGCCTAGCCGAGAGCAGAACCCTCCCAGGCATCTCATGGGAGACCTGGGAGCCCCAGGGAGAAGCAGAGCTTCCCTTGCCCTCCCCAGGTGACCTCAAGCAAATACTTGAGATGATTTGCAGTGCAAACAACGTGACTTTCTGTACCAAATGGGAGCTGGGATGAACGTTTAGAGGAAGGAGGGAGAGGTTTGCCTCCTGCTCCCTCAATCTTCTTCAGCTCCTTAACATTCTGCCCTTATCTTCCTACCAATTACAAATTCATTTGGTGTAGCATATTAATTAAATGACTTAATATATGTACAGTGTAACAACAGTACCCAACACAGTAAAAAGTGAGGTAGTAATTATGATTGTTATTATTATTATTAATACTATTACTATAATGCCCCTCTGTTCAAATCCAAATATCATAGTCAGGATAAACTGTTACCAATCATTCACACCTTAGTATGAATTAGTTAAAAACCACCTTGCTTTCCTGGTCATCCTGATCTAAGGTCAGCTTCTCTTGAGATGAAGGCGAATTTGGAGCTTGCTGTGTGTGGGGCATGATAAGCAAGACCTGGGCCTCTGAGCATTGAATTTCAGGGTGATACACAGGTCTTCCTAGCCTGGGTGGAAAAGGTAGAAACTAAGGGGTGAAAAGCCTTCAAAGGCTTGAGAATCTACCCTAATTTTCAAACAAACCAGGTTTCTGGTTTGGGAGCAGGGAAACTCATAGAGGCAGGGATGAGACACCTGCTTGGAGCACAGACCTCTTCCTAAGACAGACAGCAGGGAGGAAGGAAGGGATCTGAGCTGTCCCTGAGCCTGACTGCCCGCTCACCATCATGCTGAGTACTGCAGGGAGAGATTACAGAGATAGGGACAGGCTTGGAGCAGGGGGGTGGGGTGGGTGGGTATGGGCAAAGAGTGGAAAATAAAGCCCTTCAGATGACAATATTGGGCAAGGTGAGCTAATTTTTAGACAGGCCTGGGTGGGTCAGGACAGACAGGACAGGCTGGACTCTCAGGGACTGGCCATGCAGCAGGGGTCAGTATCCAAGCCACCAGACCCACCAAGAACCAAAAAGCAGAAGGACAGAGGACAGATAGTGGGTGGGGGAGGAGAGTGGATTGACAGGATCCCACAAGAATGGTGGGTAAAGTTAAAGCATAAGGGACTATGGTCAGACTTACATAAGAAATTCTTGGCCAGCACAGGGAACAAACAAGGAAGTCTGGAGTCCTAAAGCTAAGTGTCTGCCTCTCTCAGAGGGCCTAGTCCCAGCCCTGCCTCAAGGCAGCAAGCAGATTCCTTGCTGAGACTGTTCACTTGTAGTAGACCCCCCTCACCAGGAACAGGTCTCTGTCTCCTATAGGCAGACACCATCCCGTCCTATCCATATGCTTTGGAAAATCCACCCTTTGGGGCTCGGTTTGCGCATCTATGAAATGGGCATATGAGTACCTACCTTGCCAGGCCACACGGGATTCCAAATGAGACACAGTCAATTCCCCCCTGAGCCACTATCTCTGAGGGCAGGGCTGAAACAAGCCCTTCTCTGGCCCAGGGACTGAGACATCATTTGCTGGGTGAACAGTTGATCACATTCTCACACCACACCACCCTAGATCCCTCACCATTTGAACCACTGACTTCCCCACCTCTGTTCCCTTTTTTGTCCTGCCCTTCCCAGAGGAGGTTGTGCAAGCTGGGACAGGGTGGCCTTCACCACACACAGCACAGGCCTCTATTTCACAGGGCCTTAGGTTCCCTGTCTGCACAATGGCTATGCTGACCCAGAGGATCTTGCAGACCATCCAAGGGCCAGTGGCTCTTGGTGGGGAGAGGCTGTCTCATATTCTTCCCTAATCTTTTATTTAATCCTCACCCAAGGACATTTTCATTGATTTTTAGAGAAAGGGGAGAGGGACAGAGGGAGGGAAGAAGAGAGAGAGCGAGAGTGAGAGTGAGAGAGAGAGAGAGAGAGATGTGAGAGAGACACATCGATTGTTTGCTTCCTACATGCACCCTGACTGAGGCCAGGGATTGAACCCACAGTCAGATATGTGCCCTGACTGGAATGGAACCTGTGACCTTTCAGTGTATGGGATGACACTCCTACCAGCTGAGCCACACTGGTCAGGGCCTGCCCCAATCTTCATGGTCCATTCCTACCCTTGACACTGCCCACAGTGCACCCTGCCCAGCTCTCCTTCCAGCCCAGGATCCTGCATGGCCCTCTGAATGGAGGCCAGAGAAGATGGGTGGGGATGGAGGTGGAGATGGGGGTAGGGGTGGGGTAAGCAAGCACCATCTCTAGCACAATAACTAATAACCAGCTGACAGAATGAATTGTATCTTTTCCAGTTCCTTGCCTACTGATCAGGGAGGATGCGTGAGTGTGCATGTGTCCCTAGCCCTTGGGGTCCCAGGGCTCCCGTGTGTGTGCTGAGTCAGTCAGGTTAGCAGAGGGATGGCATGCTGACAGCTCTGCTCCTCCCAGTGGGAGCCCCAGCTGCCCCAGCTTCTGCCCAAGGGGCCCAAGTATGGGGTTGCAGGGATGGGGAGAAGGATATACCAGGTGTGGTCAGAATGGAGGACTGGGACTGGCTGGAAACCTTGAGGGCAAGGAGGTAGGAAACTCCTTTCCACAGGTTGTCCAGGAAAAGACAGGTTGTCCAGGAGCTGATAATGCCACAAGAACCCCAGTCTGAGAAGGGAGACCCAGCCCAGCTCTGGAGCCCATCTGAGACCATCACTCTGCCTCATATCCACCTCTCAAGCTCTAACACTCTCCACCCCGTCTCCAAGGCCTTCCCTGACTCTCCTTCATCCCTCTCACAGCCAGGCCTCAAGATCAAGGACCAGCTCCCCTCACCAGTTGCCCTGAACACTGGCCAGTCTCCACTCCATAAGGGGCCAGTCTAGCCACCCTCTCCATGGACTAAAAAAAATCCCTCTATCCCCTTCTAAGTACTACAGGTATGTGCAAACACATACAAGTGACAGCAATATTTCAATAGCCAACCCCACACAGGGCACACACACCCTTATGCTTGAAAAAAGACAGGCATCCCAGGAGGCTCTGGTCCTAGAGATTCTAGATCAGACCGAAACCCCTATAGACAGCAATAGCTCCTCCCCACACTTGGCAGGAAGGGTTGGCCTCTAGGGGAAGCTGAGATGCCTGGGGTAACCTCCTCTACGTGATAGCCCTTTTGAGGATCTCACCTCAAAGCATCAAGTCCTGAGGATAAGGCTTCCCCTGTGGCATCAGGAAGTCCTTCCTTATGTCTACCTTAAATCAAATCCATTTTCTATCCCTTCACTCAACAAACATTGAGGACCTGGGCCATGAAGGAAAGATTTGCTGGGTCACCAGAGAATTGTGTGCCAAGGGCAGTAAAAGAAAATGACTTTGGTGTCACCCTGGGCGGAGGTAGGGGGAAGCTTCTAGTATGACTTAAACCATGGTAATTACCCTGTCTTTCCAGAAAACCCTACCGCCTCTCTCTGCCACACAGTCCAGTGAATGTCTCCCTGAGGAGTGGCTCCTGCCCTGGACTTTGGTTCTGTCTCAAAATTGAGTTAACCTAGCCGAGTCCCTATGCAAGCTCCATCCTGAAATGGCAGTAATATCTTGAACTTTTTCTACCTTCTCTCAGAAACCACTTCCCACTCCTAAGGCATCCTACCCAGACCCAGACCCTGCCATCTTGCCTAAAATTCCACACTAGGAATCCGTCCTATGTATCTGCATTCTCTGCATGGGGTTGCTATTACATGGCCCCAGCTCCCCCAAAACCCCGTCCCTCATCCCCAAAACCCAGGGGCTTAAGCTGGAGGGTTCGGAGGGTTCAATTGGAGATGGGAAACTTTTGCCATCTTTCATGCAATCAGCAGAGTATGGCAAAAATGACCTGTGATTCCAGGGGCCTTGCCTGAAGTCATCCCCAGAGAGGGACCAGATCCCACTACAGGGCAGGCTGGGGCAGGACTGAGGCTGGCCTTGGCCTTCAGACAACAGCCCAAGTTTGCAACACTGAGCATCTGCAGGGAAGGTGAGACTGACCCAGATTTCTCTCCCTCTTTCTCAGCCACATAGGAGCAACTGAGTGTGTGTGTGTGTGTGTGTGTGTGTGTGTGTGTGTGTGTGTGTGTCCTCAGCACTGGCATGGAGGAGGCTTGCTAAAAGTTCTGAAAAGAAGAGAAATCCTCCCAAATTCCTTGCTGCTGTCACTAATAACTGAAATACACTCTTGACAATAAGGTGAGCCCTCCGGCCTGACCATGCTGCCAGGAGCTAAAGCCCTAGGCCTGGCTGTCTGGGGACAATCCCAGGCCCTGAGTGTTCAGGGCTGAGCCCGGACCCCACTCTCTGCCTTCCTGAACTGTCTTTTTTGGGCAGTTTCCCACAGGTCCCCCTGCTGCTTCCCTGGGAGGCAGTGAGCTCCCCATCATGGGGGCTAGACAAACAGCAGAGAGAGGGTACCTACCTGACAGGATCCCATTGCTGGCACGTAGGGATGGGGGGGAGGAGATGAGCACAAGAAAGAGCTGGATGGTACCTCTTGGCCTGAGCTGTCTGCTTGATGCCCACCTCCACCCACAGTGCCTGTCCTTAGGAGGCCAGACCTTAGGACTCAGGGGAGGGCTGTGTGAGGGGCAGGGCATAGCTGGGCCTAGGCTGGGCAGAGGCGAGTTTGGGAGTTTTCTGGCTCAGGTGGGAGGGTTCTGTGGGGCTCCTGGAATGGCCAGCACACATATGAATGCAGAATTGTACTCCCAGGGACACACTCCTTCAGACACATGGACAAGCAGCTGGACACACAAAAAAGTATGAACAGAAGCAGACCTTAGCACATATGAGCATAAGCTTATGTACACAGGCAACGTGCATGTGCATGCCTGTGTACACAGGAACATGGCTGGATAGTGCTTGGCTCCCTCATGGACTGCTCTGGGCCTCATGATGCACATGGAATTTTATCTAGAGACCAGTCACAAGGTGCTCCAGTCAAATCCTAGAAAACCTTTCACAGTAAGACTCCAGAGGGAAGCCTCCTCCTCTGCCAACATTCCAGGCCCATTGTCTGCCCTCTGCCTCCTGCACCACCTCCTCTCCAGCTAGGCCTTCTCTGCACCATGCAGGGTGTCCACCCTGGCTCTATCTTAGACCCTGAGAGCTGGGGGTATTTTCCTTATGGAAGACCCCAACATTGGCTGAAGGGCAAGAGAAAACCTATTTCATGTGTGACCCGAATAGGGCTCGGCCACTGTCGGGCCTCAGTCTCTCTTCTGCCCACTAGAGGGATTGCTATGAAGGCTGGGAGCTCTGATGGGTGGGGGGTATGGCACAGGTAAATGCAGCCACAGTCCAGGCCAGTGCAGCCCAGGGCATCTAGTTCCTAAGCCCAAGGAGCCTCCCAATATAGTCAAGATATCTTTGTCCTCACACACTCCTTCACAGCTGGGGACCACCCCGCCTCCTCATAGACACTGACCTGCCCACACTTCACCCTACACTGGGCAGAAAAGGAGAAGTGCGAGCCTTTCTGCCACTGTCTTGAACTGTGGCCATTTGTAGAAGCCCTAACCTTTAGGGATTGCCTCTCCAATGGTCCCCAGAATCTGTAGGAGGTGGGGCACCTACCCTTCTGAAAGCTCCCACAGCTGTCCCTACCCAATCTCTACAACTGAGCTTACCCACTTGGATATTTTTTTAATTGAACTCTGCCTCTTCCTGATTCCAACCTGCTCTCTCAGACTCGGAGCCATTGAACAGGCTGTTCCCTTTGCTTGTGGTTCCCTTCCCTCTCTGTCAGCCTAAAAATGCCTCCTACTTAATGAAAATTCACATTTCCTCCTCTATGCCACCTTCCTCCCCCACCCACCCACATGCATGCAATGCTCTGGTACTGCCTCCACTGGCTCGTTTTATTCTGCATTGCTCAGGTCCAGTAACGCTGACAAGACTATGGGCTCTGCCAGGGAATGGCTGAGACCTAGAGCCTGGCACTGAGCACACAGCATCCAGCAAGTGTTTGTTAAATGAATGAATAAATGAATGAATGAAAAATGAATAAATGAATGAATGAACAAATGATGTGACTATGTGAACATCCTTACACAAGTTTCAAAGGTCTCCTTGGAAGGGCAGCTCCACAGGCAAGGCTGTGTCTCTCTGTCTCAGGAAGCCCTGCAGGCAGATGCTGTCCCCTTCTTCAGCAAATACCACCAGTGAGGCATACAGTGGGTGTCCCTCTCAGTTGAGGGTGTACAGTGCTCTGGAGGCAACAGGCACTTATCTGAGAGCCATAGGAGGGACCACCTGTGGGATGCAGAGCTCAGACAGTGTGTGGCTGCCCTCACTCCCTCATTTCCTGCTTATGAGCACCCGCTGCGGTGCCAGCCTTGGGCTGGGGCTAGGAGACCCAGGAAAACATGGCTCCTGCCTGCCCTGGGAGTGCTTGGAGGAGAGAAGCAGGTGCAGGAAATGACCTGGTGGACAGATTAGGGTGACAGCTCAGAGGAGCCACATGGCCTGGTTCACTAGGCTACCACTTAGCAGCCCTGTGACCTTGGGCAGCTAAGTTAATTTCCTTGCATCTCAGTTTTCCTCATCTATAAAATGAGGATAAGTATATTTACCTTTTGGTGTTGTTATGAGGATCAAATGCTTGTAAGACCTTTTTAACAGAAGGTGGCACAGAAAAATGACTAAAGAAACAAGAGCTGCCACTATTGTTTGTTTCATCAGTAGTTCAGAGAAGCCCTAGACCAGGCATGCAGCAAGGGCTAGGTAACTCAGCCTCTCCAGATGACGGTTGACTTGGGTTCCTCTGCTCAAGGAACCAAAGAATCTAAAGAGATCTGGGCAGAGGAACACCAGAGACAAGCAATACAGTTGGAATGGAGGTGGGGAGATACAGACCCAAGAATTTCCTGAAGGGGAGGGAAGAGGGGAAGCCTAAAGCAGATGGATAAGGAGGTTCCTAGGGGTCTTAGCCCTTCTGTTTAAACCAGTACATGGCTGATGGGACATGTGCAGTGACTTGTGAGGCCAGCATCAGCAGGGCTGTTCAGATCTGAATGTGCAGTGCTGGGGATGGGGGCATTCTTCCAGCTGGAGAAGAAGGGCAAAGGGCTGGGGAGCTTCTCTCCTACCTCTGGCTACCTGAGGGCCTTGGGCTAATGGTCAAGGCTTTCCAAGGGGTATGGAAGCCACTCTTTAATCCAAGCCATCCTGGCAGAACAGGGAGGAGCAAGGGGCCGTGGGGTAAAGGAGGCAACCTGGGAAGTAAACTCCCTTGGGATATATGGGATAAGAGATAGTCAGTGGGCTGTGCTCAAGGGAAGCAAGTGCCTGGTAGAGGAGTGGAGAATGTGGACCTTCTGCCCAGCCCCCATCCCTGCCTCTCCTTCTCCCTACCTAAAGCCACCCCCCATCAGCCTTGTCAGTGTGACATTAATGGGCTGATATTAATAAGCTGGAGCTCCTCCATTTATTTGACTGCCAGATCAGGCCGCAGCTGTGGAAAAATTGCTAATTAGAGCCACAATAAGGAAATATCAATGATCAACATCAATATTATTGCCTCCTGTGGTTCCCTGACTGTTGATTTGGGGCCATCTCTCCAAGACAATGCTGAATGACTACAGGGGATAAAAGCTTCATTTGGAGAAGGCAGCTGGATTCATTCTTGAAACCAAGGCCTGTTCCCTCTGGGCAGGGGCTGAGCGCAAGGGGTCCATGCTCCAGGAGGGGGAGCTGGTGATCTTGTGGAAAGTCCAAGGGACTTTAAGCTTGTCTCTAGACCTCAGCTGCCAAATGGGTATAATAATTCCAGTCCTGCCTACATTACACAATATGGAGGAGTGAATAAAGTGCAAAAGCAAGCTTTAGGAGTGTGAGCTCAGTGCAAAAGCAGGGGCTTTGTGGGCTGGAGGAGACAGGTGGGGCAGCTGAGGGGCTGGGCAGCACTGACAAAGGGACGGACATGTCCCAGCTCAATCAACTCTAATACCCTCCCCACCCTCCTGGCCCCCATCAAGCACTCAAAACTTGGTGGGAATCAAACAAACACTAAAGTCAGAGAGAAGGAAGGCAAAGCTTGGCACAAAGGTGCAGCTGCCATCTAGTGTCCCTGACCCTCTGAGCTGTGAGGATTCAAGGCATTCAACCCACACCCCAAATCCTGCATGCTGTGCCAGTCACAGGTGAAACTCACACACAGGGTGGCCCTTTAGCCACTGTGGGATCTCATAGGCAACTCTCCAGAATCAGAGAAACAGAGCACAGTGGAGAAGCACCATCAAAGACAACCCAGACAGACATGTGAGCTGCACTGTGCCTTCCCAGTATATCTCAGCCACAGGCACATATAACAAATATACTCAGGTCACACACTCAGCCAAGTTCATAAATGAATGTGTACAGGCTGGAAACAGGCCATGCACACATGCACACACTTGCAGCATGTTAGGCCAAAAGCCGAGCATGGACCATGGAAACGTCTCCCTGTTGAGAAGAAACTAAAGAGCCCCATGTGGCCTCCCAGGCACAGGTGGCCTCTGAAGCCATAACTAAGCCAAGCAGCAGTGGTGAGGCTGGGAAGCAAAGCCCAGCAGGGCCTGAATATTTCACAGGAGATTTTGCTTCACAGAAAATCCCTTTGCCTGTGTGCATGTCAGGGTGTAATTACCCATTAGATCAGGAGGCTATGTGTGCAGCTCCAGTTCTGGGTCCTCACTCTGCTGCAGGCCTGGTCCAACCTGGTGGGGCCCATCTACCTCTTACCTGCCTGTGAAAGAGGGAAAATAGGCTGCCATTTTGGGACACAGAGTGTCCTGGCTCAGGGTCACCTCTGTCCTAGATCCTCAGACTCTGCCCCCAGCTGAGGAAGGGTTAAAGTCTCCCACCCTTTTGTCCACTCACCTTGGGTTCTCTCTGCAGGGGCTTAAAGATCACTGGAAACCTCACTTTCTCATATTCCCCCTCTCCTCTCCAAATCATCAAGTTCTTTACAGTTCTCTAAGGAAACAACAGAGATCAAAGAGAGAGAAGGCAGAGAGAAGGCAAGCACCCAAGGAAGGAACAGAGGCCATCTCAGCTGGTCCTGGAGCCCCTCCCCTCACAGGGCTAGCCCTCTAGAGTGGGGAAAGGGGAGCGGATTCACACCTCCCTATTTCACCTACCAGGAGCACTCTCCCTCACTCCTTTTGCCCTAGAAAATATCCACTGGGCATAAGCGAAGATCAGGTGGTATCTCCTTCAGAAAGCCCTCCAGGACAACCTCTCTAGGTCAGGAGCCTTCTCTGGCTCTACAGCCCCTTATGCTTCCCTCCATCACTGTTCCACAATCAAGGCTGAAAACTTAGATGCCTATAGGGGCCAGAGAGGAAATGACAGTGAGTGAATGGGTGCAGGTAATGCAATCAAGAGTGAGCAGGACTTGAAAAGTGGAGAGCATATGCCCTAAGGTGTTAACACCAAGTCACTTTATGGCCCAGCAATCATGCTCCAGGGATAAACCCAACCCACAAAGACCATTACACAAATGTTCACAGCGGTATTATACGGTGCACAAAATTTGTGCCCGGGGGGGGGGGGGCAGGGGCGGGGGGTGTCCCTCAGCCCAGCCTGCATCCTCTACAATCTGGAACCCCTTGGGGGATGTCCGACTGCCAGTTTAGGCCCAATCCAACCTAAACTGGCAATTGGACATCCCTCTCATAATCTGGGACTGCTGGCTTCCAACCACTCGCCTGCCTGCCTGCCTGATTGCCCCTAACTGCTTCTGCCTACCAGCCTGATCACCCCCTAACCACTCTCCTGCCAGACTGATCGACGCCTAACTGCTCCCCTCCCAGCTCGATCACCCCCAACTGCCTTCCCCTGCTGGCTTGGTCCCCCCCAACTGCCCTCCCCTGCTGGCCTTGTTGCCCCCAACTGCCCTCCCCTGCAGGCCTGGTCATCCCTAACTGCCCTCCCCTGCTGGCCTGATTGCCCACAACTGCCCTCCCCTGCTGACCATCTTGTGGTGGCCATCTTGTGACAACATAGGCGCAGCCATCTTGTGTGAGGGTGTGATGGTTAATTTGCATATTACCTCTTTATTATATAGGATGCCAAAAAGTATAAACAGTCCACATGTTCCTGAATGAACAGATAAACAAATGTGGCATAGCAATAAAATGGAATATTATTGGGCCATAACAAAAAATGATATACTGATCCATGGCACCACATAGGTAAATGTTGAACATATTATGCTAAAGTAAAGAAATAAGACACAAAGGCCACATATTGTATGATTCCATTTACATAAACTATCCAGAAAGGCAAATCCATAGAGACAGGAAGATTAGTGATTGTCAGGGCTTGGGGGTTGGAGAGAGAGGACTACTAATAAGTATAGGGTTTCCTTTTGAGGTGATATAGTGCTCTGGATTTAGTGATGATGCTGTACAAGCTTGTGAATGTACTAAAAAAGACTGAATTGTGCCCTTTAAAATGGTGAGTTACATAGTATGTGAATTATATCTCAATTTACAAAAAAAACCCCACACAAATTGTTTAAAATGAAACAAAACACATTCACAAGCCATATCCCTTGTTGGAGCCCCCAGTTTTCAACCTCTAGCTCATACATCTGTTACGCCCAAGAATGGAGAGTCAGCCCCACCTGGGGGCTCTCCATTGCCCTCAGAGCTGGCACCACAAGGTCAGGTACTTGACCCATAGCAGTGACAACTGCAGCATATTACCCCAGAATACATTTTGTGCTTTGCAAAACCTCCCTCAGATGGCTCTGATCCAGAGTCACAGCCATGTCTCAAACAAGGCAACTGAGGCCTAGGTTCAAGGTTGCCTGTCCTAAAGTGACATGGCAAGCTGGAGAGAGAACTGAGAAGAGACGCCAGGCCTCCTGGCTCAGTGGCCAGCCTCTGGTGGGCAGAGGCAGGTGGACATAAAAGTACAGGCAACTCTGCTGCTGCTTCCTGCCTCAAGGCCCTTCAGGTCCCCTGGCAGGCTTCAGCATCAAATGTACCTGATGGATTCCTTTTGAGGCTCTGAAGGCAGCTCAGACATGGCAACAAGGCCTCTGCCCCTCACTCTTTCTTCAGCACCACCCCCTGGGAGCTGCAGTGGCTTCCTATAATCCCCAGACCTGGCCAGCACCATAAGTTAAACATCCAGTTTCTCAGAGACCCAGAACAGCTTGACTGGATGCTCTGGGTTGCCAGGGACACAGGCTTGTCAGAGAGCCTCAAGTGCAGAAAGACTTAGGTAGAGTGACCAACCATCCTGGAACGTAGAGCTGCTGAAACTGGGACAGTCCTGGGCAAGATGGGGCAGTTGGCCACCATGCCTCAGAGGACCTCATCCCCTTCCTCTGCCTTAGTGGGTGAGCCACCGGTTAGGGGAGGGAGCTCCTCTCCTGAGAGGCCTTCTGTTCCTTCCTCTCGTGCTTACCTTCTCTTTTTCTCAGCCATCCTCCCTCCCAGAACCTTCCATTAGCAGAAAGGAATCCTTTCTTTCAGCCTCTCCTTCAGATCCCTCAAGGAAAGCAGGTTTCTGGAACCAGCCCCTTGAGCACCCCGTGTCTGTGGAGATGCCCCCAGGGCCATTAGGCAAAGGGAACAGATGGTAGGGTAAGGCCCTTTACTCCTTCAGCCATGGCCTCCCTATAGACTGTCAGCCCCTGGAAGGCAGAGAACTAGTTTCTGTTTGATTCACAGCTGTGACTCTGGTCTAGAAGGCTAGGTGTCCATTAAATATTTGCTGAATGAATGATTGAGTCCATTCTCCATTTTAGGCTTTCCTATGATAGGATTGAACTGAAGAAAAAAAAAGAGTTTGGAAACTACTAGCCTCAGGAATAAATTCTAAGGTATTCAGCTGGCCATGGAGGTCTCCTCCATATGACCCCTCATACCCCGCAGCCTTCCCCCAACTCACTGACAGCCCCACCCCAACACCACCAGAGACCCAGGCCTTTGCTCATGTAAGTCCCCTTCCTAGAGCACTCTCAGCTCCTCACCTCCCAGAAGTCTCACTTGGTCATTACCTGGCCCTTCCCTCACATTCCCTCCCCAGCTGAGTCCTGGCAGTACATTTGGGAGGATGTGCTGATTAGAATGAAGGAAGAGCTAAAGGTTGTGCTTGACTGCAGGTTGCCTAGGACCTGGGCAGCCTCGAGCTGAAGGGGTGTCTGGGTGTCTCAGGGTCTGACTGCCAGCATTTGGGAGCAAGGCCAGGGTTGGCTGACAGGGGAAGGGACGGGAAAAGAGAGAGGGGGAGGGATAAGGAAAGGAGGATAGGGAAGAGGAGGGAAAAAGATAGGGAGGGAAAGGGGAGATGAGGGAAGAGCTGCTCTTAGCCCCAAGGTCCCAGAAAGGCTAAGACAGCGATGAGGTGATTGGGCAACTGGTCACATGATATTCCCCAAAGACACCTATTAATCCCCCTGTGCAGACTGAAGGGGAAAGGAAGCCCCTCTGGGGGAAAATGTCTGTTTTAGACAAGCAGTCACATTTTTTTACTTCCCTGTCCTCATGTACCAGTGGGGTAGGAAGCAGCCTGATACTATCTTGGCCTCTTTCTATGTCTTCCTTTAGGCTAAGAAGTTCAGCCACCCTCTGGGTGACCTCTAGGGTTAGACCCTCATGACCCTGGTTACAGATTGAGCCCTGACCCTTGTCCTATAGTGAGCCCTGATCCTATTCATACATTGAACCTTGAGCCTAGTCACACATTGAGCCCCGACCCTGCTTACATGCTGAGTCCTAATCCTGCTCACACACTGAGCCCTGGCCCTAACAGGGTATACCATCCCTCTAAGAGCTAAAGGGCGATCCAGGGACCTTAGCCTCTCCTCCTCCTACTCCTCAGAGCAGATGACAGATCCAGTCTGTGAGTGTCAAGAGACCGATCCCAGCACTGAGTGCCTGCTGGCAGCTGTCCCAAGGTGACTCAGGAGTGGCTGATCTGACCTTCTCAAGATCAAGACTGAGAATGTGATTAGCCTTCTCTGATACCAGGCCACAGAAGTGTCTAAGAGCCCAGCCATTAGTTTCTACAGAGAAGATGCTTTCCCCAAAAGCACTCCCACTTCACTCCCACCCCGCCCCAACACCTCCCACAGGTATCCAGCTCCACCTCCTTCACTTCCTCATGTGTCCCAAAAAAGCTGTGAATTGCTGGAAACCTGCCCCTCCCCTTCACATCACACTGATTCCCATTCAGTGTTCTCAGTTGGTGTCAACTAATCCCTACAGAGGTGTTAACAGATAGTTAAGATGTCAGCTATAAACTTAAAGTGTGATTCCCCACTAGGAGCATTTTGGTTTTAACAGGTTGCTCTTAGAAATGGGAAAACCTTTAAGACCTAGTAATATGGCAGAGTGGGGTTTGAGGGTGTTTGGTGCCTGGAGCCCTTCAGGCCTTCCTGGAACCTTCTTCCCTCTCCTTCACCCAGGGTCAACAGAATTCAGGCTCTGGAACCCAGAGAGCTGCCTTTCAGTCTCAGCTCCACCTACCTCTCTGAACCTCAGATTCTTTGTCTGCAAATGGGTATATAGAATACCAACCTTGCAGAATTGTGACAAAGTCCTTCATACTTGAGAGCTCCCAAGGTCCCTAATCTCCCCTTGCCTGTCCCTCATTGAAGGTTACTGTGTCAGCTCTCCTGCCTCCCACCTCCTCACACTCTACTATCAATCAATCACCAAGTCTGCCCATTCTCTCCATTTCTTAAATCTCTACCCAGGCAAAGATCAATGGAATCAATCACCAAGACCTGGACAGATACGAGACAATGGGGACACTGAGCAGTGATGGGAATGGAGCTTCAGAAAAGCAAGAAAAGAATGGTTTACTCAATAAATAGTGTCAAAAAAGCTGGTCATTTGGGGGAAAAACACTTAGATCCCTACCTCAAACCACACATTAAAACATTCTGGATGAACAGAGATTTAAAGATTATTAAGTATCATAAACAACTAAAAAACAATATAAGACAACATTTTCAAAACTTTGCAGTGGAAAAGAGTGACAGACTTGACCACAGAACAATTTAAAACTTTATAGGGGTTTTAAAAACCTCACAGACACCATAAACTTAAATCTAAACAAAATTAAATAAAAGCCATAAAACTATGAAAAAACATTTGCAACATGTGACAAATAAAGGGTTAAATCCCTTACCCTCATAAATCAATTTACTCTTGCAAGTCAATAAGATGCATTTCACATGCACACACTATTCCCCATCACTGAAACCAAGGTCGCCTGTGACCTCCTCAGGGCTAATGCATGATCAATGCTCAGTCTACATCTTACTTGACCTCACACTTGAAACACAGCTTGCCCTTGGCTTTCAAGACACCACACTTCTTTGGTTCTCCTCCACCTTGCTTGTTGCTCCTATTCAGTAAACTTTTTGATTTCTCCTCAGCTCCCCAACTTCTAGCTGAAGGAGGCCCTAGGGCTGGGTCTTTGGTCCTTCTTTTCTATCTATTTTCAATACCTTGATTCTCATTCAATTTCACGATTTTAAATACCATCTTTATAATAACGACCCCAAATTTGTATCTCTAGCCCAGGCCTATTCCCTAAATTCCAGCCTCATTTATTCAACTGTCAACTCCACATTTATATGTCGATGTCTACTGGCACCTCAACTGTAAGTCCACAGCCAGGGCCTGCTCATCAGTGTGCCTTCTTGGCAGTCACACAGGGCCTCACAGTCAGGAGGGCCGCAGGCTTGGTTTAATGCTCTACAGTCACCACTTGGAAATTCTTTTTGTTTGTTTGTTTGTTTAAGCCTCACCCAGGAACATGATTTTATTGATTTTTAGAGACAAAGGAAGGGGGAGAGAAAGACAGAGAAACATAAATGTGAGAGAGAAACACCAATTAGTTGCCCCCCATGCTCACCCTGACAGGGGATGGAACCAGCAACCTTTTGGTGTACAGGATGACACTCCAACCAACCAAGTCACCTGGTCAGGGCACCACTTGGAAACTTCTACTTGGGAATTTTCAATAATTTTTTTTAAACAGAGGGCCACCCATTTTCATTTTGTTCTGGGCCCCACACATTATGTAGCTAATCCTGTCTACAGTGGAACTTCCCTACTCCAAACCCACTCCTCCCTATTCTCCACTCTATCTCTGTTGTTGGCAGCCCCACCCTTCTAGGTATTTGGGGCAAACCCATTGGAATCATTGTTATGGACTGAATATTTGTGCCTCCAAAATTCAAGGGTTGAAGTCCTCACTTTAATATAATGGTATTTGGAGGTGAGGCCTTTGAGAGGTAATAGGTTAGAAGAGATCCCGAGGGTGGGTTCCTCGTGATGGGATGAATGTCCTTATAAGGAGAAGGAGAGATACCAGAGCTCTCTTTCCACCTGTACACAAAGAAGAGATCTTGTGAGCACAAGCAAGCCAAGCAGAGGGTCCTTGCCTAGAACTGAGTCTACTAGCATCTTGATCGTGGACTTCCTAGTCTCCAGAAGTGTAAGAAATAAGTGTATTGTTTAAGCAAATCTGCCTATGATATTTGGTTATGGCAACCCAAGATGACTAAGATAGTAATCTGGCTTCCTCTCTCTCACACACACTCTCTCATCCAATCTGTTAGCTAATCCCATTGGCTCTACTATGAACATTCACCTAGAATCCATCCACATCTCCCCACCTCCACTAACATCCCCTAGTCCAACCCCCCACCATCCCTCCCCTGGATCATTGCAACAGACTGACTGATCTCCCTCCTTTACAGCAGCAAGAATGATCTGGTTAAAATGAAAATCAGATCATCATGTCACTAATCAGAAAATTCTATGGCTCCCTGCTTCATCCTAAGGAAAAGTCAAGTGCTTAGGGTGACCCACAAGGCCCTGAATACCTGACTTTTGATCCCTCCCTGGCTGTACCTACCATTCTCTCCTCACTCACCCTGTTTTAGCCACACTGGCCTTCTTACTGAGCACTGAACATACCAGGCCTGCTCCTGACTCAGGGTCTTTGACATCCACATGGCTCATTCTCTTGCTTCCTACAGGTCTTTATTTCTTTTTATTTTATTTTTTATCTTTATTGTTGTGAGTATTACAGATGTTCCTCTCTCCCCCATTGCCCCCTCTACCCAGTTCCTGCCCCACCCCAGGCCTTTGCGACCCTATTGCCTGCATCCATTATAATGCATATCTACACTAATAAAAGACAAACATGCAAATTGACTGTACCTTCGCTATACCTTAAGTCATGCCCACCAGCCAATCAGAGCGACTATATCCAAATTAACCCAACCAAGATGGCGGCCGGCAGCCACGGAGCTGGAGCAAGCAGGAGGCTTGGTTGCCCCAATGATGGAGGAAGCCAACTTCCCGCCTGCCATGGCTGGCTCTAAGCTCCACTCAAAGCAACAAAGTTTCAATTATAGAAGGTAAATAAATCCCAGAATTAAAAAAAAAAAAAAGAAAAGAAAAAAAGGAGAGGCTGGGAGTTTCTGTCACTGGGGGGGCTTGGCCAGTCTGAAAACAGCCCTCAGCCCCTCACCCAGGCTGGCCAAACCTCCATGGGGTGAGGGTCCCACTGGGGCAGGGGGCTTGACCAGCCTGCAAACAGTCATCAGCCCCTTACCCAGGCTGGCCAGGTACCCCAGTAGGGACCCCTACCCTGAAGGGGGTGTGACCAGCTGCAAACAGCCATCAACCCCTCATCCATGCTGGCCAGGCACCCCAGCAGGACCCCCACCCGGATCCGGGACACCCTTCAGGGCAAACCAGCTGGCCCCCACCCATATACCAGACCTCTATCCTCTATAATAAAAAGGTAATATGCAAGTTGACCCTAACAGCAGAATGACTGGGAATCACTGGTCACTATGACACACACTGACTACCAGGGGGCAGAGGCTCAATGCAGGAGATGCCCCCTGGTGGTCAGTGCGCTCCCACAGGGGGAGCTCTGCTCAGCCACAAGCCAGGCTGACGGCTGCCAGTATTGTGGTGGTGGTGGGAGCCTCTCCCGCCTCCTCAGAAGCGCTAAGGATGTCCGACTGAAGCTTAGGCCTGCTCCCCGCTGGCAAGTGGACATCCCCTGAGGGCTCCCTGGCTGCCAGAGGGATGTCTGATTGCCAGTTTAGGCCCAATCCCCCCCGGAGAGTGGGCCTAAGCCAGCAGGTCGTCATCCCCTGAGGGGTCCCAGACTGCGAGAGGGCACAGGCCAGGCTGAGGGACCCCCCCCCCCTCGAGTATATATAAAACCCTAATATGAAAATAGACCAAACAGAGGGACAACTGAACAACCGAACAACCAGTCTCTATGACATGCGCTGATCACTAGGGGGTGCATGCAGAAGATGGCGGGCATTGGCAGCAGGTGACAGAGCAGGTGTCAGCTGTGGCAGGATGGTAGAGCAAGTGACCAAGGTGGGGCACCGGTCACTGTCATTGGGGTGAACCTCTGGTGGTTACTGAAAATTCATTGCTCCTGTGCACCACAGTCCCACCTGGCACTTGCACTTACTGCTGGCACTGGCCCCACTTGCACCCACTGCCTGAGCCCGGTGCCAGTCCCGATTGCTTGGCACCATCAGCAGGTGCGAATGGCGGCTACTGGCCCTGATCACCCCTGAGGGCTTCTCCACCTCTCCCTGCTCTTGAGGGGCAATCAGGGCCAGCAGCTGCCACTTGCACCCACTAACGGCGCTGGCCCCACTAGCACCTGCTACTGGGCACTGGCCCCAATCGCTCCACACCATCAGTGGATGCAAGTGGGGCTGGTGCCATCAGCGCATGAGAGCGACAGTGATGGGAGCAGAGCTGCCAGCAGAGTGGGGACCAGAGGCTGCAGCAGAAGGGGCCAGGCAGAGGTGACAAGGATGGGCCGAGACCCACCCCTGTGCCCACCACAGCCTCATGGCCCACAGTTCCTTTCAAGGTGCACAAATCCATGCAATGGGCGCCTAGTATGCACATAAGGTCGTTGTTTAATCCCTTCCTACCCCATTACCCCCTTTCCTCTGAGAATCGTCAGTTTGTTCCATTTCCATCTATCCCTGTGATTCTATTTTGTTCACCAGTTTATTTTGTTCATTAGATTTCTTATTTGTTTTGATTTTTAGATTCAATTGTTGATAGATATGTACTAATTGCCATTTTATTGTTCATATTTTTTATCTTTTTTCTTCTTCCTCTTCTTAAATAATGCCCTTCAACATTTTATATAATACTGATTTGGTGGTGATGGACTCCTTTAGCTTATTCATGTCCGGGAAGCTCTTTATCTGACCTTCAATTCTAAATGATAGCTTTGCTGGATAGAGTAATCTTAGTTGCAGGTCTTAGTTATTTATCATTTTGAATATTTCTTGACACTGCCATCTGGCCTGCAAAGTTTCTGTTCAGAAATCAGCTGACAGCCATATGGATGCTCCCATGTAGGTAACTCAGTGCTTTTCTCTTGCTGCTTTTAAGATTCTCTCTTTGTCTTTAGCTCTTGGCATTTTAATTATGACATGTCTTGGTGTGGGCCTTTCGGTTCCTCTTGTTTGGGACTCTCTGAGCTTCCTGGACTTATAAGTCTATTTCATTCACCAGATAGGGAAGTTTTCTGTCATCATTTCTTCAAATAGGTTTTCAATATCTTGCTCTCTCTCTTCTTTTTCAGGCACCCCTATGATGTGAATGTTGGCACTCTTGAAGTTGTCCCAGAGGCGACTTACACTATCTTCATATTTTTTAATTCTTTTTTCTTTTTGCTCTTCTGATTGGGTGTTTTGTGCTTCCTCATATTTCAAATCGTTGATTTGATTCTTGGGATCCTCTACTCTACTGTGAAATCCCTGTATATTATTCTTTATTTCAGTCAGTGTATGCTTAATTTCTGACTGATCCTTTTCCATTTTTTTGACATTCTCACTAAGATCCTTGAAAGTCTCACTAAGCCCCTTGGAGGTCTCATAAAAATAATTGAGTAACTTATAATCATGGTTTTGAACCTTATATCCAGTAGTTTCCTTTCTTCCATTTCTTTCATTTGTTTTTTTTTCTTCTTAATTTTTGTTTTATTGCTTAAAGTATTACAAAGAGTAACACATATGTCTCCCTTTTTTCCCACCCTTGACAATCCCCTGGCCTCCCCTACACCCCAGTGTCTTATGTCCATTGGTTATGCTTATATGCATGCATACAAGTCCTTCAGTTGATCTCTCACCCTCCTCTCCTGCCCCCCAACCCTCCCCGGCCTTCCTGCTGTAGTTTGACAGTCTGTTCGAGGCTGCTCTGCCTCGGTATCTATTTTTGTTCATAAGTTTATAATGGTCTTTATTATCCATGAATGAGTGAGATCATGTGGTATTTTTCCTTCATTGACTGGCTTATTTCACTTAGTATAATGCTCTCCAGTTCCATCCATGCTGTTGCAAATGGTAAGAGTTCCTTCTTTTTTACAGCAGCATAGTATTCCATCGTGTAGATGTACCACAGTTTTCTAATCCATTCATCTACTGATGGGCACTTAGGCTGTTTCCAGATCTTAGCTATGGTGAATTGTGCTGCTATGAACATATGGGTGCATATATCCTTTCTGATTGGTGTTTCTGGTTTCTTGGGATATATTCCTAGCAGGGGGATCAATAAGTCAAATGGGAGTTCGATTTTTAACTTTTTGAGAAAACTCCATACAGTCTTCCATAGTGGCTACACCAGTCTGCATTCCCTCCAGTGGTGCAGAAGGGTTCCTTTTTCTCCACATCCTCTCTAGCACTTGTCGTTTGTTGATTTGTTGATGATACCCATTCTGACAAGTGTGAGATGTTACCTCATTGTTGTTTTGATTTGCATTTCTCGGATGATTAGTGACTTTGAGCATGTTTTCATATCTCTCTTGGCTTTCTGAATGTCCTCTTTTGAAAAGTGTCTATTTAGGTTCTTTGCCCATTTTTTGATTGGACTGTTTATCTTCCTTTTGTTAAGTTGTATGAGTTCCCTATAAATTTTGGAGATTAAACCCTTATCGGTGATAACAATGGCAAATATGTTCTCCCATGCAGTGGGCTTTCTTGTTGTTTTGTTGGTTTCTTTTGCAGTGCAGAAGCTTTTTATTTGGATGTAGACCGATTTGTTCATTTTCTCTTTATTTTCCAATGCCCTAGGATCTGTATCGGTGAAGAAATTGCTTTGGCATATGTCTGAGATTTTGTTGCCTTTTGTATTCTTCTAGCATTTTTATGGTTTCCCGTTGTACCTTTGAGTCCTTTATCCATATGAGTTTATTTTGTGTATGGTGTAAGTTGGTGGTCTAATTTCAATATTATTTGCATGGATCTGTCCAATTTTCCCAACACCATTTATTGAAGAGACTATCTTGACTTCATTATATGTTCTTGCCTCCTTTGTCAAATATTAATTGAGCATATTGGTTCGGGCTGATTTCTGGGCTCTCTATTCTATTCCATTGATCTATATGTCTGCTCTTGTGCCAGTACCAGGCAGTTTTGAGAACAGTGGCTTTGTAATACAGCTTGGTATCTGGTATTGAGATCCCACCTACTTTGTTTTTTCTCAGGATCGCTGAAGCTATTCGGGGTCTTTCTTTATTCCAGATGAATTGTTGGAGAGTTCGTTCTAGGTCTGTGAAATATGCCATTGGTATTTTAATAGGAAGTGCGTTGAATTTATAGATTGCTTTGGGTAGTATGGACATTTTGATGATGTTGATTTTACCAATACAAGAACATGGTATGTTCTTCCATCTGTTTATATCTTCCTCTATCTCATTTTTCAACGTCCTGTAGTTTTCTGAGAAGAGGTCTTTTACCTCTTTAGTTAAGTTTATTCCTAGGTATCTTAATTCTTTTGGTGCAATGGTGAATGGGATTGTTTTTTTAGTCTCTCTTTCTGTAAGTTCACTATTGGTGTATAGAAATGCCATAGATTTCTTGGCATTAATTTTGTATCCTGCTACATTGCCAAATTCATGTATTAAGTCTAATAGTTTTTTAATGGAGTCTTTAGGGTTTTTTATGTATAATATCATGTCATCTGCGAATAAGGGCAGTTTTCCTTCTTCTTTTCCAATTTGGATGCCTTTTATTTCTTCTTGTTTAACTGCAATGGCTAATACTTCCAGCACTATGTCAAACATGAGTGGTGAGAGTGGGCATCCCTGTCTTGTTCCTGTTCTTAGGGGAAATGGTGTTAGTTTTTGTCCATTGAGTATGATGTTGGCTGTGGGCTTGTCATATATGGCTTTTATTATTTTGAGGTATGATCCTTCTATTCCCACCTTGCTGAGAGTTTTTATCAAAAATGTGTTTTGGGGGAAAAAAACAATGGCGGAGGTTTAGAAGGACGTGTAGGTGCATTGTCCCGGAGCAGATAAGGGCGAGCAGCTGAAACGGATAACATACAGCCCAAATAGGCAGAGGATATTCAGCTGAGAGACAGTCTGCTGTTGGGAAAGACAGAGAACTCCCAGGGAAAAAACGGATTGTTGGAGACTGCGGCTGAAACCTCTCCCGGTACACCCACTCAGCAGCGGAGACCCGCCATCTTGAGTGGCTATAACTGGCACCCAGAGATCGGCTACTAACCCAGAAGTAATGGCTCTCAAGCAGCGCGACTACATGAACTCAGAGGAGCCCTGGTTCTCCCCACAGAAAGGTTAGACTTCCCCCAAAGGTGCGGTTTGCAATTTAGGTTGGAGAGTGGAACGTGCAAGGGGGGGGGGGGGATCTGCGCCCCACAAAGTCCGCGGCCGTCGCGGCCAGCGTGACCCACGAGTGTGGAAGGGCTCCCAGGGCTGCTGGTAGAAGAGAATGCTATAAATAAGCCCACAGTTGGACTGGTTGCAAACGGGCAGCCTCAGATTTTCTCCAGGCTGCCGGCTACTTGGTGCCAGGGGCCAGAGAGTGCGTGCGCGCAGAGACTCCCTGCAGATCTGGAAGGTGGAGCCCTGTTCGCACAGCTTTCCAGGCTCTTATTTTTACACGTCCTCTTAAATCTGTGCGTTTCATTGTTGAACCCAGTGCATGGGATTACCCAGTTGGGGTCACTCGCAGAGCCTGTAGGGGAAGGTTGTTTTTGGGGAGCCTGGGAAACAAGAGCTGGGAGTGTCAACTAGGGAACCAGTGGAGCACTTTCCCATGTCAGTTTCAGGTACAATAGAGAACACCTGGTCAGAGAGGACTTATAGCCTCAGAGGTCAATCCTGACACACTGCCACCCAGAGGCAGAGCCATGAACTGACTCTTCTGTAAACATAGATACAGGCTGTCTGGGAAACCAATAAGGCCCGCCTTAAAATCAGGACTGTGGCTTACAACACGGAGGAACAGTATCTCAGAGGAAAATTCAACATTCTCCTGAATGCCTGGAGTGCCAAAAAGAAGAGTAGAAGATCTGAAGCACCTTCATTACTGCACATTTTAATTTTTTTATTATTATTATTATTTTTCACATTTTAATGAAGAAACCATTTTTTTTCTTTTTTCATCACCTGATTTTACCCTTTTAATTACTGCAGTTTTTATTTTTAACCAGTATTATTACTGCCACCATTTTACCATTTTTTAAAGTGTCATTTTATTTTCTCTTTATTTTATTTTGGGACTAGTGTTCTCCATTCTATTTTCATCGTTCCTTTAACATCATTTTCCTCTACCCCAATTTTGCCTCTGTGCTAAAACCCTCTTCCCCACTTTTCCCCGTTTGCGGTCCTGTTTCTCTTACCCTATTGCTGCTTTAGATTTTCCCTATTCTTTTTACCCCATCTAAATTTCACCCTACTTATATATCCTATTTCCAATCACCTGCTCTAAATCCTTATACACCTCTCCCTTATCTTTCTTCACTATCCAAAATTTTTTTTTCTTCTCTTCTCTATCATTTTGGTGTTTGCTTGATTGTTGAGTATATTGGGGGATTTTTTAGGGATTGTTTGTGAGGTTGTTCTGCTTTTTCTATTTCTTTTTCTGTTGCCCACCCCCACCCTCCACCCCCCGGTTATTTTTGGACTTCCGTTCTCCCTTGCCTCGCTTGATATTATTGGTTGTTTGTAGTTTGTATTCATCTCCAGGGATCCATTGGGGGAATTTGTTGGGATTAGTGGCGGTTCTATCGGAGTTTTCTCCTCATATGAATAGTCTCCTCCCCTCTTCTACTTCATTCTTTTTTCTCCCTTAACTTTTTTTTTCTGTTTTCTCTTCTATCTTTTTATCTTCTCTCTTCCTTATCCCCCACCTCTCTTAGCTCTGGTGGCCACCTTTCTTTGGGGTTATTAATACTGTAAATACATTTGTGTTCAGTGCCTGGTATGTTGTGCCTTGTTGTGTTATATTTTGTGCCTTTAAATCAATGCAGCAGATCAAAGCAACAGCAGCCTCCTGATCACCACACACTCTGACAGAGGAACAGCTGCTATGTGTGAAGCCTCCCTCCACCAGCCAGAAGAGCCACCACAGCTGTGAACAGCACCCATCAGAAGACCTTCTACCAAAGGAGGATCAAGGGCTACCACAACCGCCAAGGAGCAACCACAGCCCGAGGAGCCACAGCTACCCAGGGAGCAGCCACTGAACGACTCAATATCTATATATGTTGGTGAGATCAAACATGGGTAGGCAAAGAAAACCCCAAAGGAAAGAAAAGGAGGACTCCCCAGAAAAGCAGTTAAGTGATACAGAGGCATGCAATGTGACAGAAAAAGAAATCAGAATAAGGGTCCTAGAGTGCATAAAATGGATGGAGGAAAAAATCAACAACATATACAAGAAGCAAGCAGAAACAGATGAAAAAATCAACAACTTAAGTAAGACCCAAGAAGAAATGAAGAGTGATATAGCTGCAACAAAAAACACCATTGAAAGTATCAACAGTAGACTAGGAGAAGCGGAGGAACGAATTAGTGAATTACAACACAAGGAAGCAAAACACACCCAAACTGTACTGCAATTGCAGAAAAAAATTAAAAGACAGGAGGAGAGCCTAAGGGAGCTTTGGGACAACATGAACTGAAAAAACATACGAATAATAGCGGTGCCAGAACAACAGAAAGAGGAACAAGGATTAGAAAAGCTATTTGAAGAAATAATATCAGAAAACTTCCCTGAGGTGGGGAAGAAAAAAGTCAACAAGCCCAGAGACTCCCAAACAAGGTGAACCCAAAAAGACCCACACCAAGACACATCATAATTACCATGGCAAATGTTCAGGACAAAGAGAGAATCTTACAGGCTGCAAGAGAGACACAGAAAGTTACATACAAGGGATCTCCCATTAGATTATCAAATGATTTCTCAACAGGAACACATCAGGCCAGAAAAGAATGGATGGAAATTTACAAAGTGATGCAAAGCAAAGGTCTGAATCCAAGAATACTCTATCCAGCCAGGCTATCATTCAAAATTAAAGGGGAAATAAGAAGCTTCACAGACAAAAAAAAGGCTAAAGGAGTTTATCACCACCAAGCCAGCAATGAAATAAATGCTAAAGGCACTGGTTTAAAAACAAGAAATAAAAAGCTCAGAAAGAAAACAGGCACAAAAAATAGAAATGCCTATGAACAGGTAGCTTTCAATAATAACTTTAAACGTAAATGGACTAAATGCTCCAATCAAAAGACATCGAGTGGCTGAATGGACAAAAAAAAAACATGGCCCATATGTTTCTGTCTACAAGAGACTCGCCTCAGAATAAGGGACTCACACAGACTGAAAGTGAAGGAATGGAAAAATATCTTTCAGGCAAATGGAAATGAAAAAAAAGCTTGGGTAGCAATACTTATATCGGACAAAATAGACCTCAAAGTGAAGGCCATAACAAGAGATAAGAAAGGCCACTGCATAATATTAAAGGGATCAATACAACAAGAAGATATAACCCTGGTAAACATATATGCACCCAATGCAGTAGCACCCAAATACATAAAAAAAAACTCCTGGAAGATATCAAAGGAGAGATCTACAACAATACGATCATAGTAGGAGACTTTAATACACCATTGACATCACTAGATAAATCCTCTAGACAAACAATCAGCAAAGAAACAGCAATCCTAAATGACACACTAGATCAGATGGACTTAATTGACATCTTCAGAACACTTCGCCCCAAAGCCATGGAATATACATTCCACTCAGATGCTCATGGGACAGATTCAAAAATAGACCACATATTGGGCCACAAGCAAAGTGTCCCCAAATTCAAGAAGATTGAAATCATAACAAGCATCTTCTCAGACCACAAGGGCATAATATTAGAAATAAACTACAATAAAAACAACCTAAAATACTCAAACACTTGGAAGCTGAATAGCATGTTATTAAATATTGATTGGGTTAACAATGAGATCAAAGAAGAAATTAAAAACACCCTGGAAACTAATGACAATAAAACCACAACAATCCAAAACCTACGGGACACAATGACAGCAGTCCTGAGAGAGAAGTTTATACCTCTACAGGCCTATCTCAAAAAACAAGAAAAAATGGTAGTAAATCATCTAACTCTACAACTCAAAGAATTAGAAAGAGAGCAACAAGAAAACCCCAGAGTGAGCAGAAGGAAGGAGATAATAAAGATTAGAGCACAAATAAATGACATGGAGACCAAAAAAAAATACAGAAAATCAATGAAACCAAGAGCTGGTTCTTTGAAAGGATAAAAAAGATTGAAAAACCTCTAGCCAGGCTCACCAAGAAGCAAAGAGAAAGAACCCAAATAAACAAAATCAGAAACGATAGAGGCGAAATAACAAGAGACCCCAAAGAAATAAAATGATTGTTAAAAAATACTATGAACAGCTCTACTCCAACAAACTAGACAACCTGGAGGAAATGGATACGTTCCTAGAAAAACACAACATTCCAAAACTCAATCAGGAAGAATCTAAAAATCTCAATTGGCCAATAACTATGGTAGAAATTGTAGCAGTCATCAAAAAGCTTCCAGCAAACAAAAGCCCAGGACAGGATGGCTTCACAGGGGAGTTTTACCAAACATTCAAGGAAGAAGTAAAACCTATCATCCTCAGATTACTACAAAAAATCCAAGAGGAAGGATCACTTCCAAGGTCATTCTATGAAGCCAGCATCACCCTAATACAAAAACCAGGTAAAGACAACACAATGAAAGAGAATTACAGGCCAATATCCCTCATGAACATAGATGCCAAAAACCTCAACAAAATCTTAGAAAATTGGATCCAGCAGTACATCAGAAAGATCATACACCATGACCAAGTAGGATTTATCCCAGGGATGCAAGGATGGTATAATATCCACAAATCAATAAACGTGATACATCACATAAACAAATTGAAAGAAAAAAACCACATGGTCATATCAATTGATGCAGAAAAAGCATTTGACAAAATCCAACACCCATTTCTGATAAAAAACCCTCAGCAAGGTGGGAGTAGAAGGATCATACTTCAACATAATAAAAGCCATATATGGCAGGCCCACAACCAACATCGTACTCAAAGGACAAAAACTAACACCATTTCCCCTAAGAACAGGAACAAGACAGGGATGCCCACTCTCACCACTCATGTTTGACATAGTGCTGGAAGTATTAGCCATTGCAATTAGACAAGAAGAAGAAATAAAAGGCATCCAAACTGGAAAAGAGGAAGTAAAACTGTCCTTATTTGCAGATGACATGATATTATACATAGAAAACCCTAGAGACTCCAACAAAAAGCTACTAGACTAAATACATGAATTTGGCAATGTAGCAGGATACAAAATTAACCCCAAGAAATCTGAGGCATTTCTACACACCAATAGTGAACTTTCAGAAAGAGAGATTATAAAAACAATCCCATTTACCATCGCACCAAAGAAATTAAGCTACCTAGGAATAAACTTAACTAAACAGGTAAAAGAACTCTTCTCAAAAACTACAGGATGTTGAAAAAAGAGATAGAGGAAGACATAAACAGATGGAAGAACATACCGTGTTCATGGACTGGTAGAATCAACATCATTAAAATGTCCATACTACCCAAAGCAATCTATAAATTCAACGCACTTTCCATTAAAATACCAATGGCATACTTCACAGATCTAGAACAAACTCTCCAAAAATTCATCTGGAATAAAAAAAGACTCTGAATAGCTGCAGCAATCCTGAGACAGAAGAAAGTAGGTGGGATCTCAATACCAGATATTAAGCTGTATTACAAAGCCACTGTTCTCAAAACTGCCTGGTACTGGCACAAGAACAGACATATAGGTCAATGGAATAGAATAGAGAGCCGAGAAATTGGCCCAAACCAACATGCTCAATTAATATTTGACAAAGGAGGCAAGAACTTACAATGGAGTCAAGATAGTCTCTTCAATAAATGGTGTTGGGAAAATTGGACAGATCCATGCAAATAATATTGAAATTAGACCACCAACTTACACCATACACAAAATAAACTCATATGGATAAAGGACTCAAAGGTACAACGGGAAACCATAAAAATGCTAGAAGAATACAAAAGGCAACAAAATCTCAGACATATGCCGAAGCAATTTCTTCACTGATACAGCTCCTAGGGCACTTGAAACTAAAGAGAAAATGAACAAATGGGACTACATCAAAATAAAAAGCTTCTGCACAGCAAAAGAAACCATCAACAAAACAACAAGAATACCCACTGCGTGGGAAAACATATTTGCCAATGTCATATCTGATAAGGGCCTAATCTCCAAAATTTATAGGGAACTCATACAACTTAACAAAAGGGAGATAAACAATCCAATCAAAAAATGGGGAAAGGACCTAAATAGACACCTTTCAAAAGAGGACATTCAGAAAGCCAAGAGACATATGAAAACATGCTCAAAGTCACTAATCATCCGAGAGATGCAAATCAAAACAACAATGAGGTACCATCTCACACCTGTCAGACTGGCTATCATCAACAAACCAATGAACGACAAGTGCTGGAGAGGATGTGGAGAAAAAGGAACACTCCTGCACTGCTGGTGAGAATGCAGACTGGTGCAGCCACTATGGAAGACTGTATGGAGTTTCCTCCAAAAACTAAAAATGGAACTCCCATTTGACCCTGTGATCCCACTTCTAGGAATAGATCCCAAGAAACAGAAACGCCAATCAGAAAGGATATATGCACCCATATGTTCATAGCAGCACAATTCACCATAGCTAAGATCTGGAAACAGCCTAAGTGCCCATCATTAGATGAATGGATTAGAAAACTGTAGTACATCTTCACGATGGAATACTATGCTGCTCTAAAAAAGAAGGAACTCTTACCATTTGCAATGGCATGGATGGAACTGGAGAGCATTATGCTAAGTGAAATAAGCCAGTCAATGAAGGAAATATACCACATGATCTCACTCATTCATGGATAATAGAGACCATTATAAACTTTTGAACAATAATAGATACAGAGGCAGAGCTGCCTCAAACAGATTGTCAAACTGCAATGGGAAGGCTGGGCAGGGTTGGGGGGCAGGAGGGAGGTGGGTAAGAGAACAACCGAAGGACCTGCATGCATGCATATAAGCATAACCAATGGACATAAGACACTGCGGGGTAGGGGAGGCCAGTGGTTTGTCAAGGGTGGGGAAAAAGAAAAAGACACATATGTAATACCCTTTGTAATACTTTAAGCAATAAAAAAAAAGGTGTTGGATTTTGTCAAATGCTTTTTCTGCATCAATTGATATGACTATGTGGTTTCTTTCTTTCAATTTGTTTATCTGATGCATCATGTTTATTGATTTGCGGATATTATACCATCCTTGCATCCCTGGGATAAATCCTACTTGGTCATGGTGTATGATCTTTCTAATGTACTGCTGGATCCGATTTGCTAAGGTTTTGTTGAAGATTTTGGCATCTATGTTCATGAGGGATATTGGCCTGTAATTCTCTTTCATTGTGTTGTCTTTACCTGGTTTTGGTATTAAGGTGATGCTGGCTTCATAGAATGACCTTGGAAGTGATCCTTCCTCTTGGATTTTTTGTAGTAATCTGAGGAGGATAGGTTTTAGTTCTTCCTTGAATGTTTGGTAAAACTCCCCTGTGAAGCTGTCCTGTCCTGGGCTTTTGTTTGCTGGAAGCTTTTTGATGACTGCTTCAATTTCTTCCATAGTTATTGGCCAATTGAGATTTTTAGATTCTTCCTGATTGAGTTTTGGAATCTTGTATTTTTCTAGGAATATGTCCATTTCCTCCAGGTTGTCTAGTGTGTTGGAGTAGAGCTGTCCATAGTATTTCTTAACAATCATTTGTATTTCTGTGGGGTCTATTGTTATTTCACCTCTATCATTTCTGATTTTGTTTATTTGGGTCCTCCCTCTTTGCTTCTTTGTGAGCCTGGCTAGAGGTTCATCGATCTTGTTTATCCTTTCAAAGAACCAGCTCCTGGTTTCATTAATTTTCTGTATTGTTTTTATAGTCCCTATGTTATTTATTTCTGCTCTAATCTTTATTATCTCCATCCTTCTGCTCACTCTGGGGTTTTCTTGTTCCTCTCTTTCTAATCCTCTGAGATGTAGAGTTAGATGATTTACTACCATTTTTTCTTGTTTTTTGAGATAGGCCTGTAGAGCTATAAACTTTCCTCTCGATACTGCTTTCATTGTGTCCCATAGGTTTTGGATCGTTGTGTTTTCATTGTCATTAGTTTCCAGGATGTTTTTAATTTCTTCTTCGATCTCATTGTTAACCCAATCAATATTTAATAACATGCTATTCAGCTTCCAAGTGTTTGAGTATTTTGAGTTGTTTTTATTGTAGTTTATTTCTAATATTATGCCCTTGTGGTCTGAGAAGATGCTTGTTATGATTTCAATCTTCTTGAATTTGGGGACACTTTGTTTGTGACCCAATATGTGGTCTATTTTTGAATCTGTCCTATGAGCACTTGAGTAGAATGTATATTCCATGGCTTTGGGGTGAAGTGTTCTGAAGATGTCAAATAAGTCCATCTGATCTAGTGAGTCATTTAGGATTGCTGTTTCTTTGCTGATTGTTTGTCTAGAGGACTTATCCAGTGATGTCAGTGGTGTATTAAAGTCCCCTACTATGATTGTATTGTTGTAGATCTCTCCCTTGATATCTTCCAGGAGTTTTTTAATGTATTTGGGTACTCCTGCATTGGGTGCACATATGTTTATCCTCTTGTTGTATCGATCCCTTTAATATTATGCAGTGGCCTTCCTTATCTCTTGTTATGGCTTTCACTTTGAGGTCTATTTTCTCAGATATATGTAATGCTACCCCACCTTTTTTTTTATTTCCATTTGCCTGAAAGATATTTTTCCATCCCTTCACTTTCCGTCTGTGTGAGTCCCTTCTTCTGAAGTGGGTCTCCTATAGACAGCAAATATATGGGTCATGTTTTTTTATCCATTCAGCCACTCAATGTCTTTTGGTTGGAGCATTTAGTCCATTTACGTTTAAAGTTATTATTGAAAGGTACTTGTTTGTAGCTATTTCTATTTTTTGTGCCTGTTTTCTTTCTTATATTTTTATTTCTTTTTTCTACACCAGTCCATTTAGCATTTCTTGCATTGCTGGCTTGGTGGTGATAAACTCCCTTAGCCTTTTTTTGTCTGTGAAGCTTCTTATTTCCCCTTCAATTTTGAATGATAGCCTAGCTGGATAGAGTATTCTTGGATTCAGACCTTTGCTTTGGATCACTTTGTAAATTTCCGTCCATTCTTTTCTGGCCTGATGTGTTCCTGTTGAGAAATCATTTGATAATCTAATGGGAGATCCCTTGTATGTAACTTTCTGTGTCTCTCTTGCAGCCTGTAAGATTCTCTCTTTGTCCTGAAAATTTGCCGTGGTAATTATGATGTGTCTTGGTGTGGGTCTTTTCGGGTTCACCTTGTTTGGGACTCTCTGTGGTTGTGTGACTTTTTTCTTCCCCACCTCAGGGAAGTTTTCTGATATTATTTCTTCAAATAGGTTTCTAACCCTTGTTCCTCTTTCTGTTGTTCTGGCACCCCTATTATTCATATGTTGTTTCCTTTCATGTTGTCCCAAAGCTTTCTTAGGCTCTCCTCCTGTCTTTTAATTTTTTTCTCCAATTGCAGTTCAGTTGGGGTGTGTTTTGCTTCCCTGTCTTCTAATTCGCTAATTTGGTCCTCGGCTTCTCCTAGTCTACTGTTGAAACTCTCCATGGTGTTTTTTATTGCAGCTATATCGCTCTTCATTTCTTCTTTGTTCTTATATAATTTGTTGATTTTTTTCATCTGTTTCTTTTTGATTCTTACATAGGTTGTTGATTTTTTTCATCCGTTTCTTCTTTATTCTTGCATAAGTTGTTGATATTTTCCTCTGTCCGGTTTATGCATTCTAGGACCCTTAATCTGAATTCTTTTTCTGTCATGCTGAATGCCTCTGTTTCACTTAGCTGCTTTTCTGGCGAGTCCTCCTTTTCTTTCCTTTGGGTGTTTCTTTGTCTACCCATGTTTGATCTCACCGACATATCTAGATGTTGAGTCATTCAGGGGCTGCTCCTTGGGTGGCAGGGGCTTCTCAGGCTGTGATTGCTCCTTCGGTGTTGTGCTAGCAGCTGCTCCTCAGTTGGCAGCAGCTCCTCTGGTGGGTGCTGTCCATAGCTGTGGTTGCTCTTCTGGCTGGTGCGGGGAGGCTTCACACACAGCTGTTGTTCCTCAGACAGAGGGTGTGCTGATCACGAGGCTGCTGTTCCTTCAATAGGGGTGGGCTTCACACTTAGCTGCTACTCCTTGAACTGGGGCAGACTGCTCACGTGGCTGCTGATCCTTGGATGGGGGCTGGCTGCACGCTGCTGTTGTTCCTCTTATGTGGTGGGCTGCTTGTGGGCCTTTGCTCCTAGGACTTGGACAGGTTGATTGCAAGTCTATTGCTCCTCAGACGGGGGTGGGCTGCTTGCGAGGCTGCTTCTCTTTGGACGGGAGTGAGCTGCATGCGTGGCTCCTCCTCCTCAGATGGGGACGTGCCACTCACCCAGCTGCTGCTCATCGGACAGGTGCAGGCTCTTGTGGCTCTGCTCCTTGAACCAGTGCATGCTGCACAGGGCTGCCGCTCCTCAGACGTGGGCTGTCTGTTCGTGTGGCTGCTTCTCTTCGGACCGGGGTGGGCTATTGCTGTTCCTCAAATGGGGCCGGGCCGCTCGCAGAACTGCTGCTCCTCGGATTGGGCAGGCTGCTCGTGCGGCTGCTCCTGCTTGGACGAGGGCAAGATGCTTGTGCAGCTGCTCCTCTTCTGATAGGGGCGGGCTGCTCAGGGCTGCCGCTCCTCAGACGTAGGAAGACTGCTCGTGCGGCTGCTGCTCCTCAGACAGGTCGGACTGCTCGCATGGTTGCTCCTCCTCAGACGGGGAAGTGGCCCACTCACAGAGCTGCTGCTCCTTGGACAGGGGCAGGCCACATGAGGCTGCTGCTCTTAGGGTCGAGGCAGGCTGCTCACGGGGCTGATGCTCCCTGGACAAGAGTGTGCCGCTCACGTGTCTGCTGCTCACGTGGTTGAAAAAATAATGTGAAAAGAAGTAGGAAATAAAGGGGGGGAAAAAGGAGAACAAAGAAAAAAGAAGGAAAAAAACTAACAAAATAATAATACAAAAATAAAAATGAAAAATTCCATTTCTTTCATTTGTGACATGTTTCTTTGTCTCTGCATTTTGGCTGCTTTCCTGTGTTTGTTTCTATGCATTGGGTACAGCTGCTATGTCTTCTTGAGTTGGTAGAGTGGCCTTGTATTGTAGGTGCTCTATAGGGTTCAGTGACTTAGCCTCCCCAGTCACCTGAGCTGGTCTCTCTAAGTGTGCCCCTTCGTGCGCTGTGTGCACAGTCTTGTTGTAGTTGAGCCTTAATTGCTGTTGGTGTCACTGGGGGGAATTGACCTCCAGGCCAATTGACTGTGAGGACCAGCTGCAGCTACAGTGGGAGAACTGTTGTGCAGAAGACACCCTTATGGTGCAGGACTTTCTTCAGTGGGGCTTTGGTGCTCACTGAGTCTGTGTCTTGAGTGTGTCGCTTATGAATGTGTAAAGTTGTAATCTGTCATGGTCTGTTGCTGACCACTGGTGCACTGGCTCTTGGGTTTCCAGGGAGCTCAAAGTCCGCCACTGCCTGGGGCCACCCAGCAGGAGCTACAGAGAGATCTGCAGATTCCCCCCATTTTTATTGGGTTTGGAAGTGCCCAGAAGAGGCCCAGCTGTGAAGCAAAGCAGGCTGGTGCTAGTACTGAGTCTTAGGCCTTTTATTGGTAGGTTTGGGGTTCCCTGATCAAGCTGCAGCTTGTTTGAGAATTTTAGCAAAGTATGAAGCACAAGGAAGGACAGGCCATTCATATGCAAAAGCCACTGAACACAGCTTGGGTGGGTCTGCAAATTGGATGGGGCAAGGTCTCAGGGAACCCCCCAGGCTGTGCAAATAGTATGTTCCAAGCTGATAGAGACTCAGATATGGCTGCCAATCAGCCTGCAACCTGGGAAGTCCCGGCACAGGGACAATGACCCCTGCCAGCACCTCCATCTGGGAGAAAGCTGCCCCTGAGTTCCTGCCCTGATGCCAGATAATCCAGCTCTTCCCCCATATGTGTATAGGTCCCCCAGAGCCTTACCCTGGCACTGGAGCTCAGAGGAAGTGGAACCTTGTAAGTTCAGTTCATACACCACCCCTTTAAAAAGGAACAGCTGGGCCTCCAGCAACCTCCTTGTCACTGAGCCCCAATCTCCACTAGTTTTTACAGCCTGTAGTTACTGGGACTTCTCTTCCCAGCTCTCGGAGCCTGGGCTGGGAGTCTGGTGTGGGGCTGGGAACCCTTGCTCCTCATGGGGGGGGGGGGACCTCTGCAGAGATGATCTCCCTCCCAATTTAAAAAGCAGCCTACATGGGTGTTGGACCAGCCCATTCTGTGCCTCCACCCCTCCTAACAGTCTCAATGTGCTTTCTTCTTTCTCTAGTTGTAGGACTTTCCTTCAGCCAGCTTTCAAATGGTTCTGGATGATGATTGTTCTGTATTTTAGTTGTAATTTTGATGTGGTTGTGGGAGGAATGTGAATACCAGCATTTACCTATGCCACCATCTTGGTTCTCCTCTATAGGTCTTTATTTTAATGCCACCTCCAAGTAAGGCCTGGATTACTACCATATCCAAGTTAACCAACATTTCCAATCTCTCCCCTGTGTTATTTTTTTTCTCCTTAGCATTTAAGTAACATTCATATGCACACTATATTTCATTTATCTATTTTTTCTTGGCTGTCTCCCCTCCACTGCAGTATAAGTTCCGTGGAGCAGGTATTTTTTTGTCAGTTTTGTTCACTGTTAGGCCCCTAACCAAAACAGTGACTAACATATAGTAGATGCTCAATAAATGCTTACTAAATGAGTGGACAGATCAATAGAAAAATAAGCTGAGGACAGGACATGAATTGGGAAAATTCACAAATAATGAAAGTGAAATGGCCAGCAAGCACACACAAATATCCTCAAGATCATTAGTAGTCAAAGAAATGGAAAATAAGATCAGTTTACCTATCAAATTAGCAGGGATTTAAGTGATTGATAATGCCCATGGTTGTCAAGGGTGAGGGGAAGAGGCCTTTTGTGCCTGATAAATCGGCACAGTCTTCCGGATGCTGATCTGGCCATACAGATTAAATCTTGAAATGTGCATGCCCTCTGACCCAGACAGTCCACTACCAGAAACATTCCTGGAGGACCCAAAACACAAGTGCACACATATGTATGAACTGGGAGATTCCCTGAGTTTTCTATATAGCCAAACACTGGAAACTATCTAAACAGCTACCAATAGGATTAATAATGGATACATAATTTAAAGACCATCCAATCAATGGGCATAAAAGGATAGTTAAGAACTCTGGAATGAGCTACACAATATTTGAAAGTAAAAAAAATCAAGTGACAGAGCAAGTATAAATAGCATGAGCCCATGTTTTTCCTTTTAAAATGTTTATAAGTGCATAGAATAAAGTCTAGAAGGGTATCTATTGAACTAGTTAGCAGTATTTATCCCTAGGAAGGAAGAGATTATGGGAAGAGCTTGAAAAGCATGCTTGAAATATTCCCGGACTGTTAGATATGTAGATAGATAACATAAAGAAAATATTACCTTAACAGTCAGAAATATAACTCGGCATACAGAGGAAACACTTCCCATGTCTCTCCAATGTTGAGGATGCAGAAATAGGACATTCCAAGCCCTCCATTATCTGACCCTATCTTAGCCCTGTTACTTCTAGCTCTACCTCCACACCCCTAAGCACTCTGGGAGATCAGTAAGCTTGGCCACCCCTGGCTCTAGGACACCTGTCATAGGCACTGGAGATCACTCATCTGAGGAGGTCAAGGTAGGCCCAGCAGGAAGGACTGACCAGAGGAGGAAGGGACTGGGACATCAGCCCTCAATAGGGTTGCCAGATTTAGCAAATAAAATTATATTTCCCATGTAGTATTTGGAATATACTTGTACTAAAAAAATGATTTGTTATCTGCCTGAATTTCCAATTTCACTGGACATTCTGTATTTTTTCTAGCAAACCTAGCCCACAACCCGTCCCAGCCTTTGGGGCACTTGGCCCTAAGCAGAAAGCATCATCTGAAGTGTTCAGGAACAGCAGAGAAATACCAAGTGGAAAGGTGATCTGGGCTGTGCCTGGCATTGGAAAAAGTACCCCTGCCCTGGGGGAGTCCTGTAGAGAACAGGACCTTCCAGGGTCTGAGCCATCACTCATGGAAACATCCACACAAGGTGAGTACAGTGACTCTGGCAGAAAAAGCCAGAGTGATCACAAGGGGAGCCCCACAGATGCAACACCTCCCAGGCAAAGTACTTAGAAGGTGTATGTATGAAAGTTCTGAACAAACTGCAGATAGTGAACATGTGATACCAAACAGGTGCTGGGAAAATTATGTGTCCCAGGGCTGGCCTCTCAGTGCCCTGGGTGGTGGTCTGGTGAGGATGGATAGCTACTGAGGTGGCCTACTTTCTCAAGGGTCCAGGAGCTCCTCTCCAGGAGACTTGGCTGTGCCCTACACACTACTGCCCCTGGCAAGGCCTCATTCCATCCTCACTCCTAGGGCCCTCCGACTGGGCACACAGGCATGAGGCAGGTGAGTCCACCTCACTCTCTCCCTACCTGAGTCAGACGGTGCCAGGAGGCAAATAGACCAGCCTCTGGGGGCCCAGGGAGTGGCAGCCTGTCCATCGTTGTCCCAGCATGCACTGTGGGGAAGGAGCAGGAAGATTAGTGTGGGCAAAAATGAGGCTTCCACTACTCCAGGTGGACTCACCTCAGCATGGGTTCTCCAGGACAGATGTCAGTCTCCCAGCCCAGCAGGACTTCACACTGCCTCCCACCTTTGGGATGGGCCTCGTGGCATCATCCTCCCTGCCCTCCCCCCTCTCCCTTAAGTGACCTCTCTGGCCTGGCATTCAAGGCCCTGACCAAGCTCCCACTTCTCGCCATCTGGCACTTTCCTTCATAGATCAAGCCCATTTTGCAAGTTGTGTTCACAACATGTATACACATGCATACACACTGAGATGCACACATATATACATGTGCACACATAAACAGACACAAACACATAGGTGCACATACAAACATACACATGAATACACACCAACACACATACACACTAACACACATACATATGCATGCCTAAACATATATACACATATACATGTACACATGCACATGCATAAACACGTACACACCTACTTACATGCATACACACATAATCACACACACTAATGAGCAGCTCCACCCCACTCTCTCTGAGATTCCCACAGATTCCTACCAAATCTGTCTCCTGTAAGCTTCACTTACATGTCCTCACCTCTAGCAGTCCTCAACCCTGGATGTCTGGCTTATGCCTCACCACCACCAGCAATACTCTCAGCAAGGTTCTGAAGCACCCCATCTGCCTGTGCCAGTCCTCCTACCCCAGCCTGCTGGGGCTCCCAGACCCACCCTCTCCTTGGGGCATCGCAACCCTCCATCACTTCTATACATGGTCACAAGCTGTTGTTTTCTGTCCTCCTCTCCCTGCTCCCCTCTAGGGTATCTCACCCACATCAATGTTTCAGTGTTTCCTTTATATATGCCCAGAGAAGAGTCGAAGCCCCTGACCTGTCCTCCACCCTCTCCTCTTCCCCTACCCAGCTCTAGCCACGTGGGCCATCTTGCTGCCCTCTGCCTGACATCCTCCTCTGGATCCTTATAGGCCTGGCTCCTTCTCCTCACCCAGGCTTAGCTCAGAGCACCTCCTCAGAAAGCCTTCTCTGACTACTATACTGTGTGCAGGAGCCCCTTCTCACCTGTGCCACATACCCTAACTGACTGATTCATCATTTGGTTTTCCCTATTTCAACAATCCCACAGTGAGATTTTCTACTCCGTCAGGTTAATTGAGGTATAATTTACCTACAGTAAAATTTACCCTTTTTGGTGCACAGTTCTATGAGTTTTGACAATTGTATACAGTCATATAACCACTATCATGATCAAGATATAGAACAATTCTATCACCCTAAAAATCTCCATGAGTTGTCCCTTTGTGGTCAACTCACCCTACCCCCAGCCCCTAACAACCACTAATCTGTTTTCTCCCCCATGGTTTTGCCTTTTCTAGAATCCTATCTAATAATAGACAAACATGGTAATTAACCATACCTCCACTACCATTGGATAATAAGCAGGATATGCAAATTAACTGCCAACAAAGATGGCGGCCGGAAGCCACACAGCTGAAGCAAACATGAGGCTTGCTTACTCCAGTGATGGAGGAAGCCAAGGTTCCCCACCTGCCGCAGCCCAGCTCTGAGCTCCGGAAGCAACAATATTTCAATTATAGAAGCTAAACAGACCCCAGATACCTGCTTTCAGCCAGCCGGGGCCTCAGAGCTTAGAGCACCAGTGATGGCAACAGAGCTTCAATTACAGAAGCCAAACAAACCCAGATACCTGCTTTCAGCCAGCCACAGCCTCAGAGCTGGAGCCGGACCTCAGAGCTGGAGCCGGCTCTCAGCTCCAGTGACAGCTATAGAAGGTAAATAAATCCCAGAAAAAAGAAAAGAAAAGAAAAAAGAGGCCAGGAGCTTCAGTCGCCCGCCAGCCTGAAAATGGCCCTCAGCCCCTCACCCAGACTGGCCAGGCACCACAGTGGGGACCCCCACCCTGAAGGGGGTGTGACAGCTGCAAACAGCCATCAGCCCATCATCCAGGCTGGCCAGGCACCCAAATGGGACCCCCACCCTGATCCGGATCAACCTTCAGGGCAAACCAGCTGGCCCCCGCCCATGCACCAGGCCTCTATCCTATATAGTAAAAGGGTAATATGCAAACTAACCCTAACAGCAGAAAGACTGGGAATGACTGGTCACTATGACATACACTGACCACCAGAGGACAGATGCTCAATGCAGGAGCTTCCCTCTGGTGGTCAATGCGCTCTCACAGGGGGAGCTCTGCTCAGCCACAAGCCAGGCTGATGGCTGCCAGTACAGCGGTGGTGGTGGGAGCCTCTCCTGCCTCCTCAGCAGCGCTAAGGATGTCTGACTGCAGCTTAGGTCTGCTCTCCGCTGGCAAGTGCACATCCCCCGAGGGCTGCTGGGCTGCCAGAGGGATGTCTGATTGCCATCTTAGGCCCAATACCCCGGGGAGCAGGTCTAAGCCAGCAAGTGGTCACCTCCGAGGGGTCCCAGGCTGTGAGAGGGCACAGGCCGGGCTGAGGGACCCCCTACCCCCAAGTGCACAAATTTTTGTGTGCCGGGCCTCTAGTGTGATATAAATGGAATCATCTATATATAGCTGTTTGATCTGGCTTCATTTACTTAGCATATTATGCATTTGAGATTTATTTGTTGTTTATTATATAAAAATTTCATTTTTTAAAAATTGCTGAGTGGTATTCAATTGTTTATCCATTCACCAGCTGAAGGATATGTGGGTTGTTTGTAGTTTGGGGTGGGTATGAATAAAGCCACCATAAATATTGAATACAGTTTTTTGTGTGAACATAACTTATTTCTCTTGGGGAACTAAGTAGGATTGCTGGTTTACATACATAGTAAGCACATTTTTAACTATGAGAAACTGCCAAACTGTTTTCCAAAGTAGCTCTACCATTTTGTGTTCCCACCAGCAACATATGAGAGGTCCGTTTGCTCTGTATCCTCGCCAGCACTTGGTATTGTCAATTCTGTAAAAGTCTAATAGCTATGCAGTGATATCCATTGTGGTATTAATTTGCATTTCCTTACTGACTAATGGATGAATGATTTTTTATGTGCCTGATTTATTGTTTTAACGCCATCACTATTTGAAATTATCTTTACTGAATTATTTATCTGTTTATTTTCCATTTCTCCCATCATATGTGAGAGCAGGGACCTTGACACCTAGAACAATATCTGGAATGGTGATGACAACGACGATGACAGCAATGCTGCCGGTGAAAGCTAATATTCATAGAGCCCTTACCATGTGCCCAGCATTATTCTGAGTGCTTTACAAATATTAACTCAATCTTCACAACTACCCTAAGAGACAAATGCTATCAATATTCCCATTTTAAAGGGGGGAAAACCAAGGCAGAAAGAAATAAATTACTCAAGGTCACATAGCTAATAAGGGGCCAAGCCAAGCTTCAATCCCAGGTGTTCCTGAGTAAGACTCTGCAGTTGTAATCAGTGCATTATATGGTCCATAGTAGCCACATCTGCTGAGGAATAAAAGCATGGAAGAAAGCCAACAACTTACAGCTCTTTCTTTCCTGGAGAGGGTGCTTTCCTGGGTTGAGGCTGTCAAATTCAGCATGCCGCAGACTGAATGTTTGTGTCCCCCCGTCCAAATTCATATGTTGAAACGTAATCACCAATGTAGTAGTATTTGGAGGTGGGGCTTTGGGGAGGTGATTAGGTCATGAGGCTGGAGCCCTCATGAATGGGATTAGTGACCTTATAAAAGAGACCCTAGAGAGAATGCTTAGCCCTTGCACCATGTGAGGTTATCATGAAAAGATGGTCATCTATAAACAGGGAAGTGGACCCTCACTAGACACTAAATCTTCCAGACATTAATCTTGGACTTCCAGCCTCCAGAATTATAAGAAATAAACTTCTGTTGTTTATAATTCCAGTATATGGGATTTTGTTATAGCGCCTGAATAGAATAAGACATAGTGATTTCTTGATTTCTCCTCTGGATTTCCTCCCTCAAAGCTGAACCCATTTTCACCCCCAATCCTGATTCTACTCCTAAGAAATTCAATTTATAGGGTGGTGTTGGAATTTAAAGAGATCAATGGGATAAGAGGAGAGAGGTTTAGTCAAACCTTGAGCCTGGTGGGTGGAGGACTTGGGTCTTCCATGGGCCTTGCTTGTCCACAGGGACTCTTCCTCAGAGCTTTTCCCACCAGGCCCTCCCAGGCAGTCTGCGCCCCTCTGGCCTCAGGCACCCCAGAAGGAGACAATGAACAAGAAGTCACGGCCTTTGCTCTTCTGAAACCCTTGCTCTGAGTTTCATCCCCTGTATGAAGGAGAATTTTATTGCTCATTAAAGGTCTAGGCACATTTCCTCCATAACCTTCCTACCCAGCACAATGTCCCCACATTTCTTCAGCCACCTTACAGTTAATTGAGGTTGTATGACCAATGGGCTGTGAACAAAAATGATGTGTGTTATTGCTTGGCCAAAGCATTTAAGAGCCAGCTGTGTGACTTTACCATTTTTCTCTTCTTTGCAACAGTGACTAAAGGAGGCCACATGTTCCAGATTGGGCAGATACAGGATGACGAAGTTTCTGTCAATCCCTGCATGACTGTATGGACCAGAGCCTGCCACACTCCCCACTTCCCACATCGGATATGTAATGTGAGTTCATATGTTAAAGGAAGAAAGAAGAAGGGAAACTTTGTTGCTTTGAATCACTAAGAATTCAGAGAGAACTCAGTGCAACACAAACTTTCTACCCTACTACACACCTACTTGCCATATGACCTTGCTGTATCTGCCCTGAGAACATGCTCAAATGACTTTCTGGGTATGAGAACTAAGTTTGATTTAGGAGCTCCTAAATAACTAGGATTTCAAGAGGAGATGGGATAATCCAATCCACAAGTTGAAGAATTCACTGTTCAAAAGGAAGAGGGGAAGGTTCCAGGCCCTGCAGCAGGGCCCACTAGCAACACAATACCCACCTGGAGAAGGGAGGTGTTAGCCAACGCATGTGGGGGCATCTCTATTACAGTGGGGCCTTGGCCTACATTTAAGAACTTAAATTTGACTTTAGAACAAAGGCTGGGGGATCTTCATAGCTTTATCTCTAAATTAGCTCTGGGACCAGTTCTCAAGAAGGCCCTGGGACCTCCCCAACTCATCTGACCTGAATGGACACCTGGAGGGGTCAGGGAGGAAAACTGGCAGACCTTTGGAGCTGCAAATGACCACAGGCTACAAGATTAATTATGGGTTTATATTATGAAATTATTGGCACATTACTTTGGCAATTATAACCTTGAATGTTTTGTGTTCCTATGGGACAACACAGAAAACAGAGAGAAGAGGCAGTCCCTCAAGATAAGAACAGGTGCTGGCAGGCAGGCAGGCAACCCAAGGGGAAAACTTTTCACATCTATAAATGCTCCTGCCACTTCTCCCTTCATCCAAGATGTAAAGGTTGGCTACACTGTAATACACTCCTCCCCCGAAATCTAAAATGAGTAAAATGCAACTCCTTTGAGGCCATTAGAAAGGCTCTTCTACTGTGAGGGCAAACTCGAGAAGTTCCTTGAATATGAGCATGTCAAAACTTCTATGTTTTGAATATTGGCCATGGTACCTGTAAACTATGGCACTGCTTGGCAAATCTCAGGGGTACTGGGTGTGCTGGGAGAGGGAAGTTGTGTTGGAGGGATGGGTGGGAGTTGTTTAAAATAAAGAAACCCCTAAGACAAAGGTGGGGACTAGGGGATTGGGGCTTCCAAAAGAGCAATTATAAAGAATCCTCCTGCACCTCCCTGGGTAGGACTGAAGCAAGTTCTGCTATCCTTTTGGTTAAGAATAAAAGGGTGTGGAGAGGTTAAAAATGGAAGCATAGTAAGTGAATGCTACATAGACATGTGCTCAGAACCAAACTGGAATAACAACTAAAATACAAGAAAAAAACACATCATGGGAGGTGGAGAAGATGGCGGCGGTATAGGCAGATGCGTCCTAGGTCTTGTCCCGGAGCAAATGAAGTAAGCAGCTGAAACTAACAACACGCACCCCAAATTGGCGAAACTACTCAACTGGTGAGACAGTCTACAGCCGGGAAGGGCAGAGCTCCCCTCGAAAGCAGCTGCACGTGAAGCCTCCCCCCACCAGCCAGAAGAGCCACCACAGCTGTGAACAGCACCCACCAGAGCAGCTGCTGCCAACTGAGGAGCAGCTGCTACCATAACCGCTCAAGGAGCATTCACAGCCTGAGAAGCCACTGCCATCCAAGGAGCAGCCCCTGAATGACTCAATCTCTAGATATGTCGGTGAGATCAAACATGGGTAGACAAAGAAACACCCAAAGGAAAGAAAAGGAGGACTCGCCAGAAAAGCAGCAAAGTGAAACAGAGGCATTCAGCATGACAGAAAAAGAATTCAGATTAAGGGTCCTAGAATGCATAAACCGGATGGAGGAAAATATCAACAACTTATGCAAGAATAAAGAAGAAACGGATGAAAAAAATCAACAACTTATGTAAGAATAAAAAAAAAAGGATGAAAAAAATCAACAAATTATGTAAGAACCAAGAAGAAATGAAGAGCGATATAGATGCAATAAAAAACACCATGGAAAGTTTCAACAGTAGACTAGGAGAAGCCGAGGACCGAATTAGCAAATTAGAAGACAGGGAAGCAAAACACACCCAAACTGTACTGCAATTGCAGAAAAAATTTAAAAGACAGAAGGAGAGCCTAAGGGAGCTTTGGGACAACGTGAAAGGAAACAACATATGAATAATAGGGGTGCCAGAACAACAGAAAGAGGAAAAAGGGTTAGAAAACCTATTTGAAGAAATAATATCAGAAAACTTCCCTGAGGTGGGGAAGAAAAAAGTCACACAACCACAGAGAGTCCCAAACAAGGTGAACCCGAAAAGACCACAACAAGACACATCATAATTACCATGGCAAATGTTCAGGACAAAGAGAGAATCTTACAGGCTTCAAGAGAGAGACGGAAAGTTACATACAGGGGATCTCCCATTAGATTATCAAATGACTTCTCAACAGAAACGCATCTGGGCAGAAAAGAATGGACAGAAATTTACAAAGTGATGCAAAGCAAAGGACTGAATCCAAGAATACTCTATCCAGCAAGGCTATCATTCAAAATTGAAGGGGAAATAAGAAGCGTCACAGATAAAAAAAGGTTAAGGGAGTTTATCACCACCAAGCCAGAAATGCAAGAAATGCTAAAGGGACTGGTGTAAAAACAAGAAATAAAAAGCTCAGAAAGAAAACAGCCACACACACACAAAAAGAAATGGCTACAAACAAGTACCTTTCAATAATAACTTTAAACGTAAATGGACTAAATGCTCCAACCAAAAGACATCAAGTGGCTGAATGGATAAAAAAACATGACGCATACATTTGCTGTCTACAAGAGACCCACCTCAGAAGGGACTCACACAGACTGAAAGTGAAGGGATGGAAAAATATCTTTCAGGCAAATGGAAATGAAAAGAAAGCTGGGGTAGCAATACTTATATCTGACAAAATAGATCTCAAAGTGAAGGCCATAAAAAGAGATAAGGAAGTCCACTTCTTAATACTAAAGGGATCAATACAACAAGAGGATATAACCCTGATAAACATATATGCATTCAATGCATAAAAATACATTAAAAAACTCCTGGAAGATATCAAGGGAGAGATTGACAATACAATCATAGTAGGTGACTTTAATACACCACTGACCTCACTGGACAAATCCTCTAGACAAACATCAGCAAAGAAACAGCAATCCTAAATGACTCACTAGATCAGATGGACTTAATTGACATCTTCAGAACACTTCACCCCAAAGCCACGGAATACACATTCCACTCTGATACTCATGGGACAAATTAAAAAATAGACCACATATTGGGTCAAAAACAAAGTCTCCCCAAATTCAAGAAGATTGAAATCATACCAAGCATCTTTTCAGACCACAATGGCATAATATTAGAAATAAACAATAATAAAAACAACCCAAAATACTCAAACACTTGGAAGCTGAATAGCATGTTATTAAATATTGATTGGGTTAACAATGAGATCGAAGAAGAAATTAAAAACATCCTGGAAACTAATGACAATGAAAACACAACAATCCAAAACGAAAGCATTCTTGAGAGGGAAGTTTATAGCTCTACAGGCCTATCTCAAAAAACAAGAAAAAATGGTAGTAAATCATCTAACTCTACAACTCAAAGAATTATAAAGAGAGCAACAAGAAAACCCAAGAGCAGAAAGAAGGAGATAATAAAGATTAGAGCAGTAATAATTGACTTAGAGACCAAAAAAACAATACAGAAAATCAATGAAACCAAGAGCTGGTTCTTTGAAATGATAAACAAGATCGATGAACCTCTAGCCAGGCTCACCAAGAAGCAAAGCGAGAGGACCCAAGTAAACAAAATCAGAAACAATAGAGGCGAAATAACAACAGACCCCACAGAAATACAAATGATTGTTAAAAAAAAAAAACTATGGACAACTCTACTCCAAAAAACTAGACAACCTGGAGGAAATGGACAAATTCATAGAAAAACACAACATTCCAAAACTAAATAAGGAAGAATCTAAAAATCTCAATAGGCCAATAACTATGGTAGAAATTGAAGCAGTCATCAAAAAGCTTCCAGCAAACAAAAGCCCAGGACCAGACGGCTTCACAGGGGAGTTTTACCAAACATTCAAGGAAGAACTAAAACCTATCCTCCTCAGACTACTACAAAAAATTCAAGAGGAAGGAACACTTCCAAGTTCATTCTATGAAGCCAGCATCACCTTAATACCAAAACCAGGTAAAGACAACACAATGAAAGAGAATTACAGGCCAATGTCCCTCATGAACATAGATGGCAAAATCCTCAAAAAAATTTTAGCAAATCGGATCCAGCAGTACATCAGAAAGATCATACACCATGACCAAGTAGGATTTATCCCAGGTATGCAAGGATGGTATAATATCTGCAAATCAATAAACATAATACATCACATAAACAAATTGAAAGAAAAAAACCACATAGTCATATCAATTGATGCAGAAAAAGCATTTGACAAAATTAAACACCCATTTTTGATAAAAACTCTCAGCAAGGTGGGAATAGAAGGATCATACCTCAAAATAATAAAAGCCATATATGACAAGCCCACAGCCAACATCATACTCAATGGACAAAAACTAACACCATTTCCCCTAAGAACAGGAACAAGACAGGGATGCCCCCTCTCACCACTCCTGTTCAACATAGTACTGGAAGTATTAGCCATTGCAATTAGACAAGAAGAAGAAATAAAAGGCATCCAAATTGGAAAAGAAGAAGGAAAACTGCCCTTATTCGCAGATGACATGATATTATACATAAAAAACCCTAAAGACTCCATCAAAAAACTATTAGACTTAATACATGCATTTGGAAATGTAGCAGGATACAAAAGTAATGCCAAGAAATCTATGGCATTTCTATACACCAATAGTGAACTTACAGAAAGAGAGACTAAAAAAACAATCCCATTCACCATTGCACCAAAAGAATTAAGATACCTAGGAATAAACTTAACTAAAGAGGTAAAAGACCTCTTCTCAGAAAACTACAGGACGTTGAAAAAAGAAATAGAGGGAGACATAAACAGATGGAAGAACATACCGTGTTCATGGACTGGTAGAATCAACATCATTAAAATGTCCATTCTACCCAAAGCAATCTATAAATTAAACGCACTTCCCTTTAAAATACCAATGGCATATTTCACAGATCTAGAACGAACTCTCCAAAAATTCATCTGGAATAAAAAAAAGACCCCGAATAGCTGCAGCCATCCTGAGAAAGAAGAACAAAGTAGGTGGGATCTCAATACCAGATATCAAGCTGTATTACAAAGCCACTGTTCTCAAAACTGCCTGGTACTGGAACAAGAACAGACATATAGATCAATGGAATAGAATAGAGAGTCCAGAAATCAGCCCAAACCAATATGCTCAATTAATATTTGACAAAGGAGGCAAGAACATACAATGAAGTCAAGATAGTCTCTTCAATAAATGGTGTTGGGAAAATTGGGCAGATACATGCAAGAAAATGATACTAGACCATCAACTTACACCATACACAAAAATAAACTAAAAATGGATAAAGGACTTAAATGTATGATGGGAAACCATAAAAGTCCTAGAAGAATCCAAAGGCCACAAAATCTCAGACATATGCCAAAGCAATTTCTTCACTGATATAGCTCCTAGGGCACTTGAAACTAAAGAGAAAATGAACAAATGGGTCTACATCAAAATAAAAAGCTTCTGCACTGCAAAAGAAATCATCAACAAAACAACAAGAAAGCCCACTGTGTGGGAAAACATATTTTCCAATGTCATACCTGATAAGGGCCTAATCTCCAAAATTTATAGGGAACTCATACAACTTAACAAAAGGAAGATAAACAATCCATTAAAAAAATGGGCAAAGGATCTAAATAGACACCTTTCAAAACAGGACACTCAGAAACCCATGAGACATATGAAAACATGCTCAAAGTCACTAATCATCCTAGAAATACAAATCAAAACAACAATGAGGTACCATCTCACACCTGTCAGACTGGCTATCATCAACAAACCAATGAACGACAAGTGCTGGAGAGGATGTGGAGAAAAAGGAACACTCATGCACTGCTGGTGAGAATGCAGACTGGTGCAGCCACTATGGAAGACTGTATGGCGTTTCCTCCAAAAACTAAAAATGGAACTCCCATTTGACTTATTGATCCCCCTGCTAGGAATATATCCCAAGAAACCAGAAACACCAATCAGAAAGGATATATTCACCCATATGTTCATAGCAACACAATTCACCATAGCTAAGATCTGGAAACAGCCTAAGTGCCCATCAGTAGATGAATGGATTAGAAAACTGTGGTACATCTACACGATGGAATACTATGCTGCTGTAAAAAAGAAGGAATTCTTACCATTTGCAACGGCATGGATGGAACTGGAGAGCATTATGCTAAGTGAAATAAGCCAGTCAATGAAGGAAATATACCACATGATCTCACTCATTCATGTATAATAAAGACCATTATAAACTTATGAACAAAAATAGATACAGAGGCAGAGCTGCCTCAAACAGACTGTCAAACTCCAGCAGGAAGGCTGGGTAGGGTAGGGGGGCAGAATAGGGGGGGCAGTGGTAAGAGATCAACCGAAGGACCTGCATGCATGCATATAAGCATAACCAATGGACATAAGACACTGGGGTGTATGGGAGGCCAGGGGATTGTCAAGGGTGGGTGAAAAAAGGACACATATGTAATACCTTATGTAATACTTTAAGCAATAAAAATAAAAATGATAAACCTGAGGTTCAGAGAGCGTATTTAGCTTGTCTAAGCCTGCGCAACTATGAAGTGATGATAAATGGCTCGGTCCTTCATTACAGACCAAAGAATTTGGATAGTATGCCCAGCATAGCATAAGTATAAAAGTGTGTTACTGACTTTGGGTGGTGAGCACACAATGCAATATACAGATCATGTATCATAGAAATGTGCTCTTGAAACCTATGTGATCCCATTAGCCAGTGTCATCCCAATAAATTTAATAAAAAGAAAAAAATTAAAAAAAAAAAACACATCCTGAATAATCAACTGAAGACTTGCTGGAGAGAACCCTAATAACCAAGGACAGAAAGTGGATACCACACAGAGACTTTTAGGAAGGACAGAGGCATGGAAGGGTTGGCAGGGCTCCCACACACAGCAGCTGAAGTTACAGAAAGATATCTTAGCTGTGGGGGTTGCCACTGAAAACTCGGGTGTCTAAATCCCAAGCTTGGACCCCCAGCACAGAGCACCACAATGGAGAAGGGTACGCACATAACATCTGGCTGTGAAAAGCAGCAGCAGGATTGCTGTCTGTGCGGGAAAGATGGCTGGAAATGCAGGGACCCTCTTAAAGGGCCAATGCACAACATTTCATGTGCAGCCATTCATCTTGTGCTGCTGCAGAGGGAGGGCAGAGTAGACCGGAGCTGTGTGATCAGAAGCCAGGATTGGGGGCTCTGAGGTTATACCTTGGAAGGCATACATCCCAGTTTCCTGTGCTGAGTCATTCCCTCATGCTGCAGAGGACATCCTTCTCAGGAAGACCTTTGCTATCCAGGCAGTTATTGCCCGGGGGGGGGGGGTAGGAGGAGACAGTTGCCCCACCTTATTGAAAAATGACTTGCCCCACCCTGTGGGGTTTCTGAGGCCCATTAAGAGAGTGAGAATAATAGCCAAAACCAGTTTGGCTCAGTGGATAGAGTGTCGGCCTGCGGACTGAAGGGTCCCGGGTTCGATTCCGGTCAAGGGCATGTACCTGGGTTGCGGGCACATCCCTGGTAGGAGATGTGCAGGAGGCAGCTGATCGATGTTTCTCTCTCATCGATGTTTCTAACTCTCTATCTCTCTCCCTTCCTCTCTGTAAAAAATCAATAAAATATATTAAAAAAAATGTTTAAAAGAGAGTGAGAATAACAATTAGCCCCTAGGGAGAAGCAATTGCCCCATCCTGTTGGAAAATTTCTTGCCCTACTTGTGGACAATTGCGTGAGGCTACTCAAAACTGAATCCAATCAGTCCACAGGCAGAGGCAGGTCTATGGAGGATTTCAGTATTTGCCTGATCTAGTTAGTCAGAAACAGGGTTTGACACTGTCCTGAACTAGAGATTGGGAGGCATAGTAGATCTACTTAATACATAGTCACAAACCCAAACAGGCAGCCAATATGAGGAGACAAAAGCACAACCACCAAATGAAAACAAGAGAATTCTCCAGAAGAAGAGCTAAATTAAATGGAGATAAGAAATTTATCAGACATAGAGTTCATAATAATGATGGCAAAGATGCTCAACAGCATGAGAACAGATATAGTAACTATGAAGAATGACATAGCACTAATAAAGAACACAATTTAAGGAATACACAGCAGATTAGGGGAAGCTGAGGATCAGATCAATGAATTAGAAGACAAGGTAAAAAAGAATCATGCAATCAAAGAACCAAAAAGAAAAAAACAATTAAAAAATAGGAGGACAGCTTGAGAGTGGTGGGACAACATGAAACAACAATGTTTGCATCATAGGTGTGCCAGAAGGGGAAGAAAAGGAGAATGGGATAAAGAACATGTTTAAAGAAATAATGGCAGGAAACTTCCCTAACCTGGTGAACTAAAAAATCACACAAGTTCAGGAGGCACAGAGAGTCCCAATCAAGAACACAAACAGGCCCATGCTGGACACCTCCTAATTAAAATGCCAAAAATTAAAGACAAAGAGAGAATCTTAAAGGCAGCAAGAGAAAAGCAATTTCTTACCTACCAAGGAGCTCCAATAAGGTTGTCAGCAGATTTATCATCAGAAACTCTACAGGCCAGAAAAGAATGGCATGAAATAATAAGGGTAATGGAAAGCAAGGATCTGAAACCAAGATTACTATATCCAGCAAGGCTATCAACCAAAATAGATGGTGAAATAAAGAGCTTCCCAGACCAAAAAAACAAAAAAAAGAATAAAGGAGTTTATCACCACCAAACCAGCACTATACGAAATGATGTAATGAGAAAAAATAGAGAGAAACATAGGCATACAGAATTAAAATGAAATAAATAATTACCTATCCTATATAATAAAAGCCTAATATGCTAAGTGTCTGGATGAGCAGTCGGCCAATCAACCAAAGTGTAATATGCTAATGATATGCTAAGGCCACTCAACCGCTCACTATCACATGCACTGACCACCAGGGGCAGACACTCAAACTGGTAGGTTAGCTTGCTGCTGGGGTCCGGCCAATCGGGACTGAACGAGATAGGCCGGACATGCCCTAGAGCCCTTCTGCAGACCCTCCCCAGCTGGCCAACTTCCCACATCCCTTCCTAGCCCCCATCATGTACCAGTGGAGTTCCTCAGCCTGGCCTGCACCCTCTCACAATCCAGGACCCCTTGAGGAATGTTGGAGAGCTGGTTTCAGTCGGATCCCACAGGCCAGGCCAAGGGACCCCACTGGTGCACAAATTCGTGCACCAGGCCTCTAGTCACTAATAATGTTAAATGTAAATGGATTAAATGCTCTAGTCAAAAGACAGGATATCTCAATGGATTAAAAAAAACAACAACCATGATTTAACTATATGCTCTCTACAAAAGACCCACCTCAGAACAAAAGACTCACCCAGGATGAGAGTGAAGAGATGGAAAAAATTTTTTCCATGCAAATGGAAAAGAAAAAAAAAAGCTGGGGTAGCAATACTCATATCTGACAAAATAGACTTCAAAATGAAGGCCATCACAAGAGACAACAAAGGTCACTACATATTACTAAAGGGATCAATCCAACAAGAGAATATGACCCTGGTAAACATATATGCACACAATATAGGAGCACCTAAATATATAATAAAAACTTCTAGAGGACTTTAAGGGAGAGATTAACAGCACTAAAGTCATAGTAGGGGGCTTTACCACCCCCACTGACTTCAGTGGATAGATCTTCCAGACAAAAAATTAACAAGGAAACAGTGGCTCAAAATGATACACTGTGTCAGATAGATTTAATTGACATTTATAGAGCATTTCACCCCAAAACTGCAGACTATACATTCTTCTTAAGTGCATATGGGTCATTCACAAAGATAGACCACATGTTAGGACAAAAATAAGTCTGTACAAGTTTAAGAAGATTGAAATCATATTAAGAATCTTCTCTGATCACAATGGAATGAAATTAGAAATCAACTACAGTAAAAACACTCAAAAACCTTCAAACACATGAAGCCTAAATAGCATATTATTGAATAATGAATGGGTCACCAATGAGATAAATAAAGAAATAAAAACACTTCCTGGAAACAAATGAAAATGAACACAAAACAACACAAAATCTCTGGGACACAACATAATCAGTCCTGAGAGGGAAGTTCATAGCAATACAGGCCGATCTCAAAAAACACGAGAAATTTATAATAAACTATTTAATCCTACAACTTATATAATTAGAAAGAGAATAAGAAAATCTGAGAGTAAGTAGAAGGAAGGAAATAATAAAGATCAGAACAGAAATAAATGACATAGAAACTAAAACAAAAATACAAAAAAATTAATGAAACCAAGAGCTAGTTCTTTGAAAGGATAAAAAAGATTGAAGAATCGTTAGCCAGACTCATCAAGAAACAAAGAGAAAGGACCTAAATAAATAAAATTAGAAACAAAAGAGGAGAAATAACCACTGACACCACAGAAATAGAAAGGATTTTAAGAAAATACTATGAACAACTTTATGTCAACAAGATGGACAATGTGGATGAAATAGAAAAATTCTTAGAAAAATACAATCTTCCAAAACTGAATTAGGATGAATCAGAAAATCTGAATAGGCCAATAACAACTAAGGAAATAGAAGCAGTAATAATAATTAAAAAACAAACAAAACTCGCAGCAAACACAAGCCCAGGTCCAGATGGCTTCACAGACGAATTTTACCAACCATTTAAAGAAGAAATAACATCTATACTTCTCAAACTATTCCAAAAACTCTAAGAGGAAGGAACACTTCATAGTTCTTTTTAAGAGTACAGAATTATCCTAATTCCAAAACCAGATAAAGACTCTGCAAATAAAGAGAAATACAGGCCAATATCCCTGATGAATATAGATGCTAAAATTCTCAACAAAATATTAGCAAATCGGATCCAGCAATATATTAAAAAGATCATACACCAAGAGCAAATGGGATTTACCCCAGGGATGCAAGGCTGGTACAATATTCGCAAATCAATAAACGTGATACATCACATAAAGGATATGAAAGACAAAAGTCACATGATCATATCAATAGACACAGAAAAAGCATTCGACAAAATCCAACACCCATCTACATATATAAAAGCCTGAGCAACTGAACAACCAAACGACCAGAACAACTGATCACTATGACTCACACTGACCACCAGGGTGCAGATGCTCAATGCAGGGGCTTTCCCCTGGTGGTCAGTATGCCCCCATAGTGGGAGCACCGCTCAGCTGACCAACCTGTCCCAGCGGCCCAACAGCCCAGTGGCAGCCACTCACTCCCTCAGTAGTCCTGCAGGTCCAATCTCTGGAGAACAGGCCAGGCATCTACCAACCAGTGCTGCCGCCGGCATTATCCTGACAGTGCTGCCAGCCTCCCGGAAGTTGACCTCAGGCACCGCAGCTGCTCCCTGGACACTCCACAAGGAAGAAAGAATATAAAAGCAGTCACCAGGTAACTCCCAACAACCAGCACAAATGTCAGTGGGGCGGATCTGGATCCCGGGTCGGCAAGGACATCTCACCACCCACCTGGAGGCCCAATTGCATCCTGACCCCCCAACCCCCACTTGGGACCCCACCCATGCATGAATTCATGCACGAGGCCTCTAGTTTTTGATAAAAACTCTCAGCAAAGTGGGAATAGAGGCAGCATATCTCAACATGATAAAGGCCATATATGACAAATCTACAGCAAACATCATACTCAATGGAAAAAACTAAAACCATTTCCCCTAAGAACAGGAAAAAGACATGGATGTCTGCTTTCACCACTCTTATTCAACACTAGAGGCCCGGTGCACGAAATTCGTGCACTGGGGGATGGGGTTCCTTTAGCCCAGCCTGCCCCTCAGTCCGGGAGCCCTCAGCGGATGTCCTATTGATGGCCACAGTCTGGCAGCAGAGGCTCGGAGCAGGTGTCGTGTGTGTGTGTGTGTGTGTGTGTGTGTGTGTGTATGTGTCTGCTGGGGCCTGCCCCCAGCTGCACCACATAGGCTTGGAGCTTTGCCGTGTGTGTGTGTGTGTGTGTGTGTGTGTGTGTGTGTGTGTGTCCCCGCAGGGGGTCTGCCCCCAGCCACATTGAAGCCTCAGAGTAGGCAATGTGTGTGTGGGGGGGGGGGGCGGGGGGTGTCTGCTGGGGGCCTGCCCCCAGCTACACTGTGGAGGCTTGGAGCAGGCACCCCTCTCTGTTGATCTCTCAGGCTCCTGGCCTCCACTGCATGTTGTACTCTCCCTTGAGCTGTGGCCAGGTTGGGGCCGCCCTTTCCTGTGGTGGGATTGCTGCGGCGACCCAGGGGCAGGTGCACAGGGGGGCTGGCTGCAGGCCGCCCTTTCCTGCTGCGGGATCACCACGGCAACCCTGTGGCAGGCACACATGGGAGCTTCTCCAGTCGCCGATCCCCGCCTCTTCCCTGCCCCCCTCTGGCTTCTCCGATCACCAGCTGGGGAGCGGGCAAAGGTGGCCCCGGTTCTCTGATCCAGGACCAGGGGGGCAGGGCAAAGGCTCCCAGGGCCACCTTTGCCCTGCCTCCCAGCTCTTGCCTGCTGCCTGGGTTTCTGATCACCGTCCTTCCCCTTTCACCTCCCATCATTGTGCCTACGTATGCAAATTAACCGCCATCTTTGTTGGTGGTTAACCGCCATCTTTCTTGGCAGTTAATTTGCATATCGCCCTGATTAGCCAATGGGAAGTGTAGCGAAGGTACAGTCAATTACCCTTTTTGTCTTTTATTAGATAGGATAGTACTGGAAGTCCTAGCCACAGCAATCAGACAAGAAGAGATAAAAGGCATCCAAATTGAAAAGGAGGAAGTAAAACTCTCATTATTCGAGATGACATGATATTATACATAGAAAACACTAAAGACTCCACCAAAAAATTATTAAATTTAATAAATGAATGTGGGAATGTAGCAAGATAAAAAAATCAACACCCAAAAATCGGTGGCTTTTTTATACACCAACAATGAATTCTCAGAAAGAGAAACTAAACAAACAATCCTATTTACCATTGCAACAAAAAATTAAGATACTTAGGAATAAACTTAATCATGAAGGTAAAAGACTTGTACTCGCAAAACTAAATGATGTTAAAAAAAAGAGATAGAGGAAGATATAAACAAGTAGAATATACCATGCTCATGGAATGGTAGAATTAACATCATTAAAATATTCATACAAAGGGGGAAATCGTGGCCGAATAGGCAGATGTGTCCCACACCTTGTCTTGGAGCAGATAGAAGGAGCAATTAAATGAAATAACATCCACGTGGAATTGGCAAATTAGACATAGCTGGTGAGACAATTTGTAGCCAGAAAGGGCAGAGGATGCCTGGAGAACTGTAGGATTGGGGATCAGGGCTAGAGAGAGACATGCAACCACTGGGCCGAGAGGGTCAGAAGGAAGCTGCACTGCACCAAGATTGCATCCCTTGGGGACAGTCATAACATCTGACTATAGAAAGGAAGTCCACAGGGCTTCAGGCAGCTGGGGTATCTAGATCTAAGTCCACAGCCACAGAGGTGCACCCAGAAAGGCAGCCTGAAGAACTCCCTGAGTCATGTGGTGCTGGGAGGAGAGAAAGTTGCAGTAGTGTAATTCTTTTGCCTCTGTTTTGTCTTTGCTTATATTCACTAAAATCAGTTCATAGGACCTTTCAATTACAAACACTCACCCAAGGCTGTGGTGCAGGTGGAGGTGCAGATGTGTGAAGTCTGGGGAGAGGCTGTGAAGGGGAGCAGGACAGGGAGAGGTGACCAGGAATCCAACATTCATGAACCTCCAAACCGAAGCAGCCATTTTTCTCCTGAAGAGCCAGCCTCTCCCAGCAGCCTCAAGGCAGCTAATACAGCCACACCCACCCTACACTTCAAGCTTTTCAAAGAAAACAAAGACTCTGAATAGCCCCAAAGAGCCCTCAGGGACTGGGCTAAAAAAGGGCCATTCAGTCCCAGAAAGTAATACAGCACCACTCCCACTGAAAGCCCTATCATTCTTGAGTGATTAAGATTGACAGCAGGCAGATAGGCAAAGCAGGCAGATTGGTCCCACCTGCTTGCAGCCAAAGCTGTGGAGACAGAAAAGAGAGGAGCGGTGGATCACTTGGAACTTCAACATGGTGCTGATTACCTAACAGGAAACTGATAAGTGGCAGACAGAACAGAAGAGAGGGGTCTTAAACCAGTCCCAATGGGGCATTAAATCTTGGCTGAAGTGAATGACACTTCACTTTTTATTTTTTCTCTTTTATTTTTTTAAAATTATTTTCTTTTTTTTATTTTGTTTTATCTTTTAATTTTTTGCATTATTTTCTTCATTCTACTTTTATTTTTTATTGTTATTTTATGTTATCTTATTTTTTCTTTTTTTCCATCCTCTTCTTCCTCACTCTTCCCTTTTTCATCCTGTTTTCTCTTCTCCTGTCCCCACTTTAGTTTTTCTCTTTCCTTTCTTTTTACCCCATGTTAAAAAGTGATCTTCGTTATCTGCTTTACTGACATATCATTATTATTGTAGTGTCTGTTGGCTTACTCATATATCTAATTTCCTCTCCCCTGCTCCAAATCCATGCACCCTTCTCTTCTTCTTTGCTAGTCAATTTTTTATGCTTTTGTTTTTCCTCTCCTCTCTCATTCTCTTCTTTTCTTAATTGTTTAATTAGTTTCACTCACTAAACTCAAGCTTATCTGCTCTCTTCTCTATTCTCCTTTTCCAAAATGAATGAATAAATGGACAAATTTACAATTTTTTTGTTTTATCTTTTTATTTATTTTTATTTTTTTCTTCTTACCAACTCATTCTCTTTCTACCTCCTCTATACTGAACCATGGTCCTTACCCTATTCATTCAATTCCTTAACCTTACTTTCTGTGTATAAGCTCTGCCTCTACATATTCTCTTCCCCCCTTTTCATGGGTGTTTGTTGTTTGTATTTTTTGGTTTGTTTGTGTTGTAGGGTTTTCTTCCCATTTATATTTTTTCCTCTTCTTTTTCTTTTCTCCTTAGCTTTTTCCCTTTTCTTAATATCATTTTTACTCTCTTTCTCTCTCCTAATTCTCTTGTCTTTCATGGTCACTTTTATTGGGGTTATTGGTGTCAAGAATACATTCATATTTTGTTCCCTTTCTGTTGTGTCTTGTTGAGTTGTATTTTGTGCTTTCCCGTCAACATGGTAGAAAGAAAGCCACAAAGCCAGACACCCTGAGAGGAAACCACATTCAGGAATGGGACAACACTCAATACTCAATTACACCAAGAGAACCCAAATATCCCAAGTAGGGGGCATCCCTATAATACCCAGCCCAGAAGACCTGAGAGATTGCACCACTGTGTCCCACAAAACATCTAGTATATAAGACAAACTAAAAAAAAAAAACAAAACAAAACTGGGTAGCATAGAAGTTTAGTCTAATACATAGAAACAATCACAAAGAAACAGCAAATATGGGGGAGAAAAGAAACAACCCCCATATGAAATAAAAGGGGGAATCACCAGAAAAGGAAATAAATGAAATGGAGGCAAGCAATTGTTCAGAGAAAGAATTCAGAGCAATGGTTATAGGGACGCTGAAAAGAACTGAAGATAAATTCAACAATATGTGTAAGAATCAAGAGGAAATGAAGAATGACATAGCTGCAATAAATAACACAATGGAAAGTTTAAACTGTAGACTAGAAGAGGCTGAAAACTGCATTATATAAACAAATGAGAGACAAAAATCACATAATCATATCAATTGATGCAGAAATGGCATTTGACAAAATCCAACAACCTTTCTTGATAAAAAACTCTCAGCAAAGTGGGAATAGAAGGATCATTCATAATAAAAGCCTCAACATAATAAAAGCCTTATGACAAACCTACAGCTAACATCATACTCAGTGGGCAAAAACAAAAATCTTTTCACCTGAGAACAGGGACAAGACAGGGATGCGCACTTTCACCACTCCTGTTCGATATAGTACTGGAAGTGCTAACCATAGTGATCAGACAAGAAGAAATAAAAGACATCCAAATTGGAAAATAAGTGAAACTGTCATTAGTTGCAAATGACATGATATTGTACATAGAAAATCCTAAAGACTCCATCAAAAAACTACTAGACTTAATAAATGCATTTGGCAATGAAGCAGGATACAAAATTAACACCCAGAAATCCATGGCTTTTTTATACACCAATAATGAAATCACAGAGAGAAACTGAAAAAACAATCCCATTGCACCAAAAAAAATAAGATTCCTAGGAATAAACTTAACTAAGGAGTTAAAAAACCTATACCTGGAAAACTACATGACGTTGAAAAAAGAGATAGAGGATGAAATAAACAAACGGAAGGATATACCATATTCATGGATCATTAAAATGTGCATACTACCCAAAGCAATCTATGGACTCAATGCAATCCCCATTAAAATGCCAATGGCGTATTTCACAGACCTAGAACAAACTCTACAAAAATTCATATGGAAAAAAAATAGACCCCGAATAGCTGCAGCAATCCCGAGAAAAAAGAACAAAGTTGGAGGGATCACAACACCAGATATCAAGCTATATTACAAAGCCACTGTTCTCAAAAATGCCTGGTACTGGCACAAGAACAGATATATAGACTAATGGAACAGACAGAGAACCCAGAAATCAATCCAAGCCATTATGCTCAATTGATATTCGACAAGGGAGGCAAAAGCATACAATGGAGTTAAGACAGTATATTCAATGAATGGTGTTGGGAAAATAAAACTAGACCACCAACTTACACCATACACAAAAATAAACTCAAAATGGATAAAGGACTTAAATGTAAGTCAGGATACAATAAACATCTTAGAAGAATCCATAGGCAGCAAAATATCAGACATATGTCATAACAATATCTTTACCACTACAGCTCCTAGGACAATGAAAACTAAGGCGAAAATAAACAAATGGTACTACATAAAAATAAAAAGCTTCTGCACAGTAAAAGAACCCGTCAACAAAAAAAAAACATGAAAGCCCACTGCATGGGAGAACATATTTGCCAATGTTGTCACCAATAGGGGTTTAATCTCCAAAATTTGTAGGGAACTCATACAACTTAACCAAAGGAAGATAAACAATCCAATTAAAAAATGGGCAAAGGGCTTAAATAGACACTTTTAGGAAGAGGACATAGAGAAGGCCAACAGACATATGAAAACATGTTCAAAGTCACTAATCACTTGAGAGATGCAAATCAAAACAACAATGAGGTACCATCTCACACCTGTCAGAATGGCTATCATCAACAAATCAACAAATGACAAGTGTTAGCAAGGATGTGGAGAAAAGGGAACCCTAGAACACTGCTGGTGGGAATGTAGACTGTTGCAACTATTAAGCAAAACAGTATGGAATTTCCTCAAAAATTAAAAATGGAACTCCCATTTGACCCAGTAATCCCACTTCTAAGAATATATCCCAAGAAACCAGAAACACCAATCAGAAAGGATATATGCACCCCTATGTTCATAGCAGCACACTTTACAATAGCTAAGAGTTGGAAGCAGCCTAAGTGACCATCAGCAGATGAGTGGATTAAAAAACTGTGATACATCTACACAAGGGAATATGACGCTGCTGTAAAAAAGAAAGGGCTCTTCCCATTTTCAACAGCATGGATGTACCTGGAGAGTATTATGCTAAGTGAAATAAGCCAGTAGGAGAAAGATAAATATCACATAATCTCACTCATTTGTGGAATATAATGAACAACATAAACTGATGAACAAAAATACTAGTAGATCCAGTGGCACAGAAGCATCAAACAGACTGTCCAACCTCAGAGGGAAAACAGGGGAAACGGGGAGTAAGAGATCAACCAAAGGACTTATATGCTTGCATATAAGCATAACCCATGGACACAGACAATAGGGGGGTGAAGGCATGTGCTGTGAGGGATGGGAATGGCCTGGGAGTGGTCAATGGAGGCGGGGGGGGGGGGGGAGGAGACATATGTAATACTTTAAACAATAAAGAATTTAAATAAAAAATTAGTTAAAAAATGTCCATACTACCCAAGGCAATCTATAGATCCAGTGCCATCCCTATTAAAATGTCAAGACCATATTTCACAGATCTAGAACAAATACTCCAAAAATTTATATGGAACCAAAAAAAGACTCCAAATAGCTACAGCAATCTTGAGAAAGAAGAACAACGTTGGAGGAATTACAATACCAGCTAAGTTATAATACAAAGCCACCATAATCAAAACAGCCTGGTACTGGCACTAGAACAGGCATACAAATCAATGGAACACAAGAGACCCCAGAAATTGACCAAAGCCATTATCAATTAATATTTGACAAAGGAGGCAAGAACATACCATGGAGTCAAGACAATCTCTTTAATAAATGGCGTTGGGAAAATTGGACAGGTACATACAAAAAAATGAAACTAGACCACCAACTTACATCATATACAAGAATAAACTCAAAATGGATAAAAGACTTAAATGTAAGTCAGGAAGCCATAAAAATCCTAGAAGAAACCATAGGCAGCAAAATCTCAGACATCTTTTGTAGCAATATATTTGTGGATACACCTCCTAGAGCAAAGGAAACTAAGGAGAAAATAAACAAATGGGACTACATTAAAATAAAAAGCTTCTGCACAGCAAAAGAAACCAACAACAAAGTGAATAGGGGACCCACTGTATGGAAGAACATAATTGCCAATGATATATCTGATAAAGGGTTGATCTCCAAAATATAGAGGGAAACTCATATAACTTAACAAAAGGAAGGCAAACCATCCAATTAAAAAATGTGTAAAAGACCTAAATAGACACTTCTCCAAAGTGGGCATACAGAAGGCCAAGAGACATGAAAAAATGCTCAAAGTCACTTATCATCAGAGAGATGCAAATTAAAACAACAATGAGGTATCATCTCACACCTGTCATAATGGCTACCATTAACAAATCAACAAATGACAAGTGCTGGCGAGGATGTGGAGAAAAAGGGAACCCTAGTACATACACTGCTGGTAGAAATGCAGACTGGAGCAGCCATTATGGAAAACAGTATGGAGTTTCCTCAAAAAATTAAAAACGGAACTGCCATTTGACCCAGTCATCCCAATTCTACAATATACTCTAAGAAACCCTAAACACCAATCAGAAAAATGTATGCACCCCTATGTTCATAGCAGTGCAATTTGTAATAGCTAAGATCTGGAAACAATGCCCATCAGTAGATGAGTGGATAAAAAAGCTGTGGTACGTTTATACCATGGAATACTATGCAGCTGTAAAAAAGAAGGATTTCTTATCCTTTGAGACAGCATGGAGTGAGAGTATTATGCTAAGAGAAATAAGCCTGTCAGAGTAAGACTAGTACCACATGATCTCACTTATATGTGGAATCTAATGAACAAAATAAACTGATGAACAAGTTAGATCCAGAGGCACAGAAGCATAGAACAGACTACAGAATATCAGAGGGAAGGCAGGTGAGGGTGGGAGGTGGGAAGTGATCAACCCAAGAACTGGTGTGCATATATGTATAACCTATGGACACAGATAATAGGATGGTGAAGGCCGGGAGTAGAGGGTGGGGGCAGGCTAGAATGTGTCAATGGAGGAAAAAGAAGACATATGTAATACTTTCAACAATAAATATTTTTTAACAACAATAAAAAGAGTGTGACTGATACAGTGCAACTGTAAACAAAATACTGCAAAGAAATGGGAAAAAACTGCTCTATTCCCCCCCCCCCCCAGGAGGACTTATTTACTTGGCAATTTATTTTAATGATGAGGAATCCATATGGTGAGTTTGGTGATTTCCATGAAGTCTTTTTTTTTTATAAGAGACAATTTAAATTGGGTACAAACCTGAAGCTTTAACCCAGTTTGGACACCTTGCACCCATCCTCATGGCCACAGGGTTTGGTGAGATGTGCTCATGGGAAAGAACTGTGCCCAGGATTTGCTGTGTTTCCTGCTTTTGTTTTCTATGGGCAATTTTCCAGCTAGTGATGCTGAGAATTACCCTTCCTGGGGTCTGGGGTCTAGTGCTGGGTTATGGCTAAAGTATACTTGAGCATCTCCACTCAGGGTTTTAGATTTGAACATTATAGAACACTCAGGTTCTCAGACCTGAGCAATGTTGGGATGAACATGCTGGCTAATGGAAATGTCTGACTAGGAGTGCTTGGGTTTGGGGGGTGATTACTGAAAGCAACATGGATCATTTACCCTGAATGAGTTTTGCTGACTGATTGGGCTTTAATTCACTGGGTTTGGGGGCTGAAAACAGAGGACATAGGTTCAAAGGCAAATGTTGAAAGAAGTTCCTGTGAGGAATTTAGGAACATAGGAGTGAAGCGACAAGTGGAAGGAGAATGGAGGAGGACAGGATAGGCAAAGAGGCACAGACAGGAGGTGAGGGTGAGTGCCATCACCATCATGGTCATCATCACAATCATCACAGACACTTGGCCCTCACTGGGTAAGCACTTCACATGCACTAACACAATGAATTCCAAGCAAAGTTCTATGAGGTGGGTACTGTTATTATCTCCATTTTCAGGATGAAGAAACTGAGGCACTGGGTGGTGGATAACTTGCCTTGTAAGGAATGGGCTGCATTTCAAACCCAGGAAGTCTGGCTCCAGCACTCATCCAAAGAGTCCATGATGAAATTGGGTTGATCAGGTTAGAAATGCATGAAAGGCTCCTCAGTGCCATAGGTAGGAATTCTGTCCAAGTTGGTGGGGAAAAAAAATTTATTTCTGTTATTTACTAGTTCTGTGACCTTGAGCAAGTTATTTCACCTCTCTGAGTCTGGTTCCTTACCTGTAAAAAATACTTATGTGGTAGGAGAACTTGTAGGGCTTATGTGTGCAGGCACACATGTTGTGCCTGGTACAGTACTTGCTAGAGAGCAGAAACTCCACAAAACATAGACCCTCACCCACTGTGAAGCCACAGCACAGATGCATTAATCTCCAGAACTTCTAAGCATGTATATGTGGGAATTCCTGTGTCCATGTGTACACATATCCCCAACAAGTGAGCATTCATGTGCAACTCTATGCACTTCCCTCCTTAGTCCTGTCCCCAACCCAGTGTGTGGTGGCATCAGTTATGCCGTCTCCATCCAAACACCCAGGCATCACTCCAGAGTCCTTTCTCTTTCCCTCTCTTACCTTCACCTCCCATCACCATGGGCAGCCAGTTCCTGAATATTTCTCAAACTTAGCTTCTCCTAAATTTTCCCCAACCCACCCCAGCACAAAGTTCTCAGCTGCCTTCTTGTCCTCTGTCTTGCAGTCGCCCCTTCCTCTCACCCCCCACACAGTGGGAATCAGATTTTCCAGTCACAAATCTGACTTCATCCCCACTCTGCTTAAAATCCTTTTAGGAAGCCTAGCAAATCAAGATGTGAAATTCAGAAGCCCCAAGCAGGAATCTGATGGATTTCACTTAATAAGGATCTAAAGCTTCTATATGGCAAAGATACCATAAACATAGTTAAAAAGACAAATGGCAGTCTAAGGAAAATATTTCCAACACAAAACAGACAGAAGTTTTAAAATTCCTGATATACTAAAAGCACCTTTATAACAATAAGAAAAAGGCGAGAAAAATGAAGATGGCGGCATAGCTAAACACCGGAAATTGCTGCCTTGCACAACCACTTCAAAAATACAACTAAAAGACAAAACGGACATCATCCAGAACCACAGGAAGGCTGGCTGAGTGGAAATTCTACAGCTAGAAGGAAAGAGAAAAGCACACTGAGACTCAGAGGAGGTGCGGAAGTAAAGTGCAGAGGTACGGAGGCGCAGGGGAAAGGGCTGGCAACTGAGGATGCGGTTGTCTTTTTCAATCGGGAGGGAGACTGCTCTGACCTCCAGTTCCGGGAGAGTCTCTGGGGACCCAGACTCATACAGGGAGAAACTGGACTGTCTGGCATCAGGCGAAACTTGAGGGTGGCTTTCTCTCAGAGGTGCCTGCAGTGATTACCAGGGGACACTGAGACCCGGGGCCTCTTAGGGCAGGGCTGAGGATCAGCCATAGCTGTTTGCTCCACCCTGCTGATTCCCTGAGACCTCACCCCACCCAAGCTGTGTGCAGAGGCTTTTGTATATAAATGGCCTGGCCAGAGGCTTTTGTATATAAATGGCACAGGTGGGGGCTGGCTGGTTTGCCCTGAAGGGTGTCCTGGATCCAGGTGGGGGTCCTGCTGGGGTGCCTGGCCAGCCTGGTTGAGGGCTGATGGCCGTTTTCAGGCTGGCCAGCGACTGAAGCTCCCAGCCTCTCCTTGTTTTCTTTTCTTTTTTTTTATTCTGAGATTTATTTACCTTCTATAATTGAAACATTGTTGCTGTCACTGGCACTCCCAGCTCTGAGGCCACGGCCGGCTGAAAGCAAGTATCTGGGGTTTGTTTAGCTTCTATAATTGAAATATTGTTGCTTTCGAAGCTGTTGCTTTCAGAGCTTAGAGCAGGCGGTGGCAGACTGGGAACCTTGGCTTCCTCCATCACTGGAGCAAGCAAGCCTCATGTTCACTTCAGCTGCGTGGCTGCCGGCCGCCATCTTTGTTGGCAGTTAATTTGCATATCGCCCTGATTAGCCAATGGGAAGCATAGCAGAGGTACGGTTAATTACCCTTTTTGTCTTTTATTAGATAGGATGCTGAAAGGTATTCTTTAAGAAGAGGAAGAAGAAAAAAAGGTAAAGATAAAAATTATGAACAACAAATACATATCTATCAACAAGTGAATCTAAAAATCAGGTGAGCCCTAACCGGTTTGGCTCAGTGGATAGAGCGTCGGCCTATGGACTGAAGAGTCCCATGTTCGATTCTGGTCAAGGGCATGTACCTTGGTTGCGGGCACATCCCCAGTTAGGGGGTGTGCAGAAGGCAGCTGATCGATGTTTCTCTCTCATCGATGTTTCTAACTCTCTATCCCTCTCCCTTCCTCTCTGTAAAAAATCAATAAAATATATTTAAAAATCAAGTGAATAAAAAATCTGATGAACAGAGTAAACTGGTGAATATAATAGAATCAGGGGAATAGAAAGGGAGTGGACTGACAATTCTCTGGGGGAAAGGGGTGTGGGGGGTGTGGGAAGAGACTGGAAAAAAATTTTACACCTATGGATGAGGACAGTGGGAGGGTAAGGGCAGAGGGTGGGGTGGGAACCAGGTGGAGGGGAGCTATGGGGAGAATAAAGAGGAACAACTGTAATAATCTGAACAATAAAGATTTATTTTTAAAAAAGGCAAAATAAAAGAAAAAATGGACAAAAGATATGAATAGTCAATTCACAGAGGAGGAAATACAATTGGCCAGTAACTGCATAAAAAAAAAATGCTCTGTCTCGCTGGGGAGAAGGAAAATGAGGGTTGAAACCAATTACATGCTTTCCTGGATTGGCAAAAATTAAAAACAGTGATAATGTTCACTGCAGGGTGGGAGCCTAAAATGTTCCAACCTTTTGGAAAAGCAATGTAGCATTACCTACCAAAATTTAATAAGCAAACCCTTGCCCTGGCAATCCCACATCTAAAAGTCTCTCCCACAGAAAGGCTTACACATGTCAGCAAGATATATATACAAGGCCATTCACTGAAGCATTATTGCAAAAGTGAAAAATAGAAGACAACCTAAATATCCACCAACCCAGGACTAGTTGCATAAATTATGCTATGTGCAAACAATGGAATATTAGGCAACAATTATTTAAAAAGCACAGTAGATCTATATGCTGTGACACTGACATCTGTCACAAATACAATGTCACATGAAAAAAATGGAAGTTGTGGGACAATGTGCATAACATGATTCTATTCCTTTGTGTTTTTTTTAATAAAAATACAATTAAATATGCTTCTAAAGGCAAAGAAAACATTCTGGAAGGAGGTACACCAGACCAACAACAGTGGGACCTTGAAAAAATGAGATTTAAGGGCAAAGAGAACTTTCCTACTTAATAGGACACACTTCTATATATAATGCTTCAATATTTTCTCATGAGCAAATATTGCTTTTATGGTAAAAAAGAAAAAAGAAAAGAAAAAATACCCAATTCCATGGCCACTCACAGGCTGCAGGACCAAGTCCAAACTCTTCAGTGTGACACCCAAGATCCCTCAGGACACAGCCCTGTGTTCCATCAGCCTATGGTAACCCCTCATCCCATTCTTACCTAAGTCTAGACATGCCCAGTTCACTTACCTGTCCCCCTAAATGCCCCTGGGCCTCTGTCTATGTGGTTCCGTCTTCCGAGATGTCCTTTCCTATCTCCTATGTCTCGTATCTCAAGTTGTTGTTCATATGTCCTCACCTAGAAACTCTCCATGAACATCTCCCACACACTGCCTTCATACTTGCTCCTGTAGCCATGGTGACAGCCAACATTCAGGGGCACCATGTGTGTGTCTATGTTTTGATTTGCTCAATCCTCATAGCAATCCTAGGAAGGTTTGTTATCACCTCATTTAATAGATGAGTAAACTGAGGCACAGAGAGGTTATATGATTTACTCAAAGTCACATAGCTAGGAATCTGCAGAGCCGTTAAGTGAAGTCAGGCAGAGTGCCCATGCAGCAGAGCTCAGCACACAGGGCTGGATTGCCCCAATACCCCTACTTGCCAAGCCTCAAGACCTGCCTGTAAGTCCCAAGGATGGTGTTTACCTTGTTCCTGCCCCTAGAATCTGGGCAGGTGGAGAACGTGCGCAGGGAGCTCTGCTTCCATCAGAAGCCAGATCTTACCTCTACCAGGCAAGGGTTAAAGTAAGCAGCTGGTGTACTCAGGGGCTGGGGTGAGGGAAAGGATAGGGTCAGCTGACTCAGGACTACTGAGGAAAGTAGTGTGTGGAGGTGTAGCCCCTCCAAAGGCAAGAATCCTAGAGACTTCCAACATACCTACTGTGTGCTAGGCCCTAGGGTTAACTGGTCTGGAAATCAGAGGCCAGGAGACAACCCTGTCCTCCAGACAACTGCAGGGTCAAAGGGAGGAGCCTTAGATGGGGATGGGCAAAGAGCTGTAGCATGGTGCTCAGGGGATGTGGGGTCTGGCTTCCAAGAGGGGTGAGGGCAGACAGGATCTCCATAAAGGAGGTGGCATTTGACTGTTGGTAGGAATGCAAACTGATGCAACTACTATGGAAAACAGTATGGAGGTTCCTACAAAATTAAAAATGAAATTGCCTTATGACCCAGATATTCCATTTCTGGGAATATATTTTTAAAAATCTAAAACACTAATTCGAAAGAATAGATGCACCCTATGTGCACTGCAGTATTATTTACAACAACCAAGATATGGAAGCAGCCCAGGTGGCACTCAATAGATGAGTGGATAAAAAGCTGTGGTACATACTAGTATATACAATGGAATACTACTAGGCCATAAAAAAAAGAATGAGTTCAACTGGTTGTGGCTCAGTGGTTGAGCATCAACCCATGAACCAGGAGGTCACAGTTCAATTCCTGGTCAGGGCACATGCTTGGGTTGAGGCCTTAATCCCCAGTTGGGGCGTGCAGGAGGCAGCCAATCAATGATTCTCTCTCATCATTGATCTCTCTCTCTCTCTCTCTCTCTCTCTCTCTCTCTCTCTCTTTCTCTCTCTCTTCTCTCTCTCTCCCTCTCCCTGCCTCTCTCTGAAATCAATAAAAACATTTTTTTAAAAAAAGAATGAAATCTTATCTTTTGCAACAGCATAGATGGACCTAGGGGGTATTGTGCTAAGTGAAATAAAGCAGGCAGAGGAAGATTTCACTTATATATGGAATCTGAAGAACAAAAATATCTAAAATACAAAATAAGCCAACAAAATAGGAACAGACTCATAGATACAGAAAACAGACTGACAGTTGTCAGAGGGAAAGGGGACTGGGTAAAAAAGGTGGAAAGATTAAGAAGTACAAATTGGTAGTTACAGAATAGTCACAGAAATGTAAATTGCAGCATAAGGACTATAGTCAATAGTATCACAATAACTACTAGTACGTATGGGGCCAGGTGGGTACTTAAAACCCTCCATGAAGTACATTCTTTTCTAACTACTGTGCTGTACGTCTTAAACTAATAGAATAACACTGAATGTAAACTGTAATTGAAAAAATTTTAAAAAGGAAGTGGCATTTGGGCCAGCCTAGAAAGATGAGGAGAATCTGAGCAGATGGAGTTGGGAAAGGGAGCTCCAGGGAGCTGGAACAGTTTGAGCAAGGGCCTGGAAGTGGGAATGTGTGGGGAGTATCAACGAGGAGTCATCGGTTTGGGCTGGAACACAAGGCAAGTAGGGAAGCATCAGTGGATTGGGGGAGGTTGCTGGAAGCCCTTGGAGGGGGAGCTGCTCACAGGCGAGGAGGAGGCAATCCTGGCAATCTGAGCTTATCAGGCAGTCCCCCTAGCAGTTACTTAGCTGTGTGACTGTGGCCTAGTTCCTGACCTTGATTCCCTCACTTGCAAAAAAATAATGTGCCCTCCACAGTGGTTTGCAGCTCCTGGAACTCAGGGATGGGGGATGGACACATCTGGGGGCACGGTGCCCAAGGAGACAGGGGTGGCTCCCTGAGGTCATCTGCCAGTACAGTGTAAGTTTGTGTGCACATGTCTCTACAAGGCCTCTCCTACAATCCTTTTGTTTAAAGTGTACATTCAAGATAATGTGATTTTAGACTCTTCACCTTAAAGAGATAAGAGAGGAAGAGCCCCATGATCTTGAGTGGGCCCCTGCCTTTCTCAGGGCCTCAATTTCCTCACGTGGGTGGTTCCCTAGGTCTGGTTATTCAGAAAGGGCTGGGCGATGGAAGGAAGGAAATGGAGTAGGGTAGTGGAAATCCAAAGGAGTGGGATCCGTGGAGGGGTGGGGAAGGGTGGGAATGAATGAAACCAAAGACCCTTCTTCCTAGGGCTAGTCCCCTACCCAATCAGAGCTCCCCACATCTCCCCTACTTCAAGGACCTCAGTTGGGGTTGGAAGCCCTGGATACCAGTCTGACTTTCCCAAGCTCAAATCTCCCACCCCTCAGAGCCTAGGTTCTATTTACCAGATGGGGGGTGGAGAGTCAGAAGAAGAGGAGCTCCACCACCCAGGGCAAGTTCACTGGAGGGAACAGCAGTGTACAGGCCTGGAGGCTGCAAGACCTGGGAACACGCCCCACCAGGCTGCTACAGATGAGTAGGGTCAGGCAAGTCCCTCACATCTCCATTTCCTCTTCTGTGAAATGGAGAAAAAACACCTTTCTTATGAGGTAATGTTATCAGCCCGGTCCTGGCACACCATCAAACCCCACAGGTGAGTCCTTTGGATCACCAGGAGCTGAGGGTGCCCTGGGGGAGTCACAACCAGTTCTGGGGAGGGGATCACTTACCCTAGCCTCCCCACCTCTCCATGGGTGCCATCTGCCTTATCTCTCACCTCATCAAGACCCAGAGACCTACTCTCAACCTCCTCACTGGACTGCCTCCAGCACCTCCCCACTCACCTGCTGCCAGAGGAATGCTCTAAGTGCAAGTCCACAGCCTCCCAGCCTCTGGGCCTCCTGCACCTCATCTCTGATCACTAGACTGGCATTGCCTGTGTGCTTGTCACCTCCCCCACCAGTCCTGTGAGCAGGGATCATGTCTGATTCATCTCATCCATTCCAGAGTTTGAGGCCTGGCACAGGAGTCTCGCCCACAGGCAGTAGAACTGGCAGTGGGGATGGAAAAACAGGGCCATTCACCCCTTCTACCCGGACACCTGTTTCTCTGTTGATATATCCATGACAATGGTAGGCTCAATGTGGGGCTGGGATTAGGGCCAGTATGGGACCAGGTACAAGGTTCAGTCTGTCCAGAATCAGGGTTCAGTGTGGGGCTGGGGTCAGGGCTCAATGAAGGAAGTTTTCTGCTTCCCTTTTCCTCAAGGCTCAGGAATCTCCCCAGCCTTACCCATTGATTTGAAAACAATATAACCTTCTTCTGGGATGTCAGGGCCTGTCTTTGAGTCCCCACTATTCTCACCCTCTACCCTGGTAAGGCCTATCCTGTGCTCCACTCCATACAGCTATGCTGGGATCCCCACAATCATTTTGTACCAGTCATATGACCTCAGCAGAGGTGGCTCAAGGTGGGAAGTGCATTCTTGTATCCCTAGCTGGCCTTCAGAAACACAGCAAGCATGGCCAGCTTTGTGTCATGGATGCATTCCCAATCCAAGGAGAAGTAGTTTGTGGGTTACCTCAGGTTCTTCTATTATCCACCCCACTGCCCCCACTCCATTAGCCCAGGCATTCTAGTGTCAATGGAGGTAAACCCAAGTTTAGCTGAACACGCGGGTGAAGGTATCAGCTGGCACGTGACAATGAGATATGCCAACCAAATGCCTACTCCTGTCACAGTGCCTGGAATCCTTCCTTAGTGCTCTTTGCTCTAAGCCACCCTTGATGACCCTGCTCTGAAACCTCCATCCTAGGTCTAGCCCAGACCTGGCACTCACAGGGCTCAGAAATGAGAGCTGAATCAGAGATTGGCCTGAGTAGGCATCAGAGCTGGGCTTACTTCTGAAAGTGTCAATGCCAGGGCAAAAGGCTGTACCATGCCTCAGCCCCCACCCATCCAGCTTCCCTCTGTCTCTGTCTGCTACTCTCAAGCAGAGGGTCAAGTTGGTTTGCTGGCAAGACACATGATTATCATTTTAATTAATTAAAGAAAAATCTAATCACTGCATTAAACTTCTCATTACTCCACTTGAATACCCATTAAATAAATTTAATTATCAGAGGACTAGGTTTCCCAGCCTCTTCCATTAGCTCCTGATAAAATGGGGAGAGGAGAGGGAAGCAGGTGGGAAGCAGAACAATGCCATTCCTGACTTATGGAGGGCAGGGTGGCCACTATTGTGGGGCCACCATGTTCAAGCTTTGGTGTCTCCCTGGGGAAAGGCTTGACTCTGAACTTGACCCCACCCCTCCCCTGCCCCTAGGAAGGGGAAGGCCTAGCATTTGGCTATAGTTGATGCTGAATGGTTCATTACAACCACTCTTGGTTATTTATACCCACCTCATTCTAAAAGAGTTTGATATTGCTGAGAACAGCACAAGCCAAAAAATAAGAAGAAAATAAAACGGGAAAAAATAAGAGAGAAAAGGATAAAGACAGAGGCAAGATCATTGAGCAACTGCATATCATGGCATCCTGAGTAGTAATTAGAAACTGGCCACAAGCCAGCTATGAGTTTCTTAGCAGCCAAGGCAAAGGAAGTAGCTCACTTTGGCACTGATGCAGTAACCAATAGAGTATTCATGAGAAAATGCACACTGAGCTTTGGTCTTTCCATCTGTAAAAAGGTGGATCTAGAAGATGGACTAAAGGAGATAACTACTGGCTGAAGTAGTCAGCAGAGGCTTCCTAGAGGAGAACCCTAAACCTAAACAGGGCCTTGAAAAAGAGCATGATGCAGACTGTCTAAAATAATCATTGGTTATTTGCCTCTCCCAGTTGGAGGCATCTCCTTCCTGCCAGCAGGACCATAAACTTCCTTTAGGAAACACTCTCCCCTCATTCCTGGTCACATAGTGGGGAAGGATAGACCCTGCCCGCCAACCCATCTATATTTCCAAGCCCTGTGGACCCAGTTAAAGGATTGAGATTATCCAAATCTTGCCAATAGGGCACAAGAGATCAACTTCAGGTTTAAATCTGGGGTTTCAGTGGAGACAAAATCAGGAAAGCAGATTTTATCTCTGCCAAACCCCAGATTTAAACCTGGAAGGAGGTTGACTCTGAAATTGCTGGCAGACATCTTGTGACCGTATCTTGTGAAAAGCCATTAGGAATAGAGCCATCACCAAGGAAGAGAAACAGAAGAATACAGACAGATCCTGGTCACATTGTTTAAGCCACTGGATCAAACCCTGACTGAAGTCCATCCTACTTCTGGACACTTTGGTTACATTTCATTTATTGAAATAGGTTTTTTGTTACTTGCAACCAAAGGGATCCTGACAGATAGTGTTCATAAAGGTATCCTTCCTATTCCAGGGACCAGGAAGGCTCAGGTATTCCTAGGAGCCAGGGAGTAGGCAGGGTGGGGATGCCACCTATCGTGGCTGCTACTGTGCCCCACTGAGTCCCAAAGCTTGAGGAGTCCCTTTGATCCAGGCTGGGGTACAGAGGAAGCTTGGAAGCTGGTCCAGGGGCTGGACAGGGCCAGCACGCTGGAATGCCAGTGGGAGGCTGTGTGGCCCCAAAGACTTAGGTCAGACAAGACATGGCCTTGGGACCCCTAGAAAACAAAAGCAAGAGTGAGCATTTCCTCAAATCTTATTTTCCCCATTTACTGCCCCTTCTCACAGGCCCCTCCCCTCCCCCCGGGAGAACCTGCAGGTTGCAGAAAAGCATCTGCCCCCTGAAGAAAAGAGAGGGTTGTGGGCAGGCACAGCTGGAATCCATGTGCTGTTGCCAGAGTGTGTGAGTTTGGTGGTGGGGAGGGGGTGGAGGAGCTTCACCCTCAAGTGTGGAGACTCATTTCTTACAGTTCCTCCCCCAGTGAGTGCCCAGAACTAAGCCTGGGGCAGCAAGAGTGGAACAAGGTGAGTAAGGTAGCCATCTTCTTTAATCTATAGTCTAGACTTCCAAAACAATTCTAGAGAGGATATTGTTTACCCAAGGGAACAGATGGTGGTGTCTCAGGCATTGGCAGAGATACCTGTAGCCCCTCCAAGGGCTCTCCTGTCTGAGGAAACAGGAGATCACCTACTCTGCCTTCAAGCCATCTTCTCTTGGGCACTATCCCTGGGTGGAGGCCACCCTAGCAGGGCTCACACTCTTCCCCAATCTCTCTCCGAGGCCATTGGGCAGAGAAACAGGGGTAGCTTTTTCAGATTCAAAACACTCCCGGAGTCCTGGTCTTTATAAAGTCACTTAGCCTCTTTAGATACTTAATGAGTCCTCTGAGCTAAGGGCTTCTCACCTTACTCTTGGCCATTTCAATGCATGATGACAGAGATCACGAATCACAAAACAGTAAGGCTGACTGGCTATCTAGAAATGCCTCTAAACAGGCCCAGTCCAATAGAGTTTCTGCAATGATGGAATGTTCTATGCTTGTGCTGTTGAATGTGGTAGCCATTAGCTACAATTGGGTATTAAAATGTGGATAGCATGACTAAAAAATTAATTATTTTATTTTATTAATTTACTTTTAAATTGAAATAGCCACATGTGTCTAGAGCAGTGATGGCGAACCTATGACACGCGTGTCGGGTGACACGCGAACTCATTTTTTTGGTTGATTTTTCTTTGTTAAATGGCATTTAAATATATAAAATAAATATCAAAAATATAAGTCTTTGTTTTACTATGGTTACAAATATCAAAAAATTTCTATATGTGACATGGCACCAGAGTTAAGTTAGGGTTTTTCAAAATGCTGACACGCCGAGCTCAAAAGGTTCACCATCATTGGTCTAGTGCAGGGGTGGGCAAACTTTTTGACTCGAGGGCCACAATGGGTTCTTAAACTGGACCGGAGGGCCGGAACAAAAGCATGGATGGAGTGTTTGTGTGAACTAATATAAATTCAAAGTAAACATCATTACATAAAAGGGTACGGTCTTTTTTTTTTTTAGTTTTATTCATTTCAAACGGGCCAGATCCGGCCCGCGGGCCGTAGTTTGCCCACGGCTGGCTCTAGTGGCTACCATAATGGACCAACCCTTGCCCAGTCCTGGCCACAGCATGTGGAGAAAACTGAGGTCCAGAGAGAGGAAGGTGTTAGGTCGGAGAGAGCTCAGAATCGGATACATGCAGACATGTGACGAGATAATGGACTCCCCCTGGCATGTCTAACAGATCAGCATGCCAGACACAGATACAGGCTTCTCCCTGAATCCACAAGGACCCCCACACAGATACTGACTCATTCCTGAATACCTGGCTGACCCCCTGCAGCTGAAACTTCCTCAGCTGAATACCTCAGCTCATGTCCCCGCCCCTCACCCAACCGCAGTATAAAAAAGCACCCCCCTCCCTGTTGGCATGAATCCACATGCCCTGTCCTTGGGGGTACGTGGGTCTCCCAGGGACGCAGAATAAACTTTCCTTCCTTCCTTTTCTGATCAACTCTCTTTATTTCCTTCGCCACCTCCTGAGCCACCTAACCTAACAGAAGGAATTTGCCTAAGGTCATGCAGCAGTAAGGGCAAACCCAGAATCTAATTCATCTCCCACCTAGTCTAATCTCTCCACAGCACCAACTCTGTGCTGCTCATGGTGGCCTCGTGTTCTCCCATCATGCTCAGCACTACCACACCAGATGCCCTGTTTTTCCCATCATGCTCAGCACTGTCCAACTAGATGCCTTGCTTTTCCTATCATGCTTAGAACTACATGTCTTGCTGCCCCCCTACCCATTCTGCTGCTTCTATGACAGTGTATCAGACCACCTCTGAAGGAACCTCTTTCTCCCAGTCATTGCTGCTGGCCTGTCCCCCAGTCCCCCAGCAAAGCAGCCTCAATGAATATTCCTGAGGTTGCCTAGGGAAATAATCCACTAGAGGGGAACTGCTCAGGGCACAGAGCTGCTCACTGCAGGGTTATTTATAACAGGAAGGTGCTGAAAACTGCCTAAACATCCCACAATAGAGATGGAAAAGTATATCATGACACCTCTGCTTGATGGAATATTACACAGCCATGTTTACCTAACAATTGAAGTAGATGAGGGTGGGAGCTGGGTTGCCATGGTGTACATGGCTCTATATTCACTGAGCCCATTCACATCCGTTACCCACAGCATTGCCAGGTTCAGATTATATAACCATTCTACAAATGGAGGAGCTGAGGCTTAGGGAAGCCACATACATATCCCTGGTTACATGGGGAGTAAGGACAGAGTGGGAGCTTGAACTCTTGTTTTCTGACTCTAAGGAGAGATCCCACAGCGGCCTCTTTGTGCTAGAATGAGAGCATTATGGGTACCCTGTTCTTTCTAGTTATTTACTTATCTTATTTAACTGATACATACTAAGTGTCAGGCACCTTTCAAATAAGGGCTTTATAAATGTAGACTTGTAATCTATACAACAACTGAAAGAGGGAGCAATTATTAGATCTTTATTTTTTGGATAAGGAATCTGAGGCACAAGACATAAAGTAACTTGCCTAAGGTCCAGGGCCACTTGTACTTCCCACATGTGCTGCAGGGTTCTGGTATTGCCCTCACAAACAAAAATCAAGGTGTAGCACAGATATGTGTGTTTTCCCTTTTTAATTTCATGGAAATTCTTTTTGTAGCAATTGAAAGAAAAAAGTTCAAGAAATGTACTAAAGTTTGTTTGCTTTTAAATACCAAGCACACACAAAAATAACAACATCAAATTAAACCTGCAGATGCATCCAAGAGTCACCTACTGCAATGGTAATCTACCTCCCAGGAGCAAAGCTCATGTCTCCAGGCTTTTCTGCCAATTTCCTGCCCCCTACTCCTTCCTGCCTGAGTGAGATTCTCACTTCAGAAGGAAAGGGGGGCAGTCCTGTGTAGCGTGACTTCAGTAAACATCTCCCGTCTTCTTGAGCACAGCACAACAGGCTAGTTGCCTGCATACTCCTGCTACTGGCAAGGCCTTACCTCAAGAGGCCATGGCATCTAGGCCTCTGCCTCCAATCCAGGCCACCTTGTTCCACAGGTGGAACAACTGAGGCCCTAAAGGTGAAAGACCTTACCAGAGGTCACATTGCAGTAAATGAGGAAACAAGTGTGTATACACATGCATTGTGTGCATATGACCACACAATTGTGTCTCTCATGCATGCAGTGCTTCAGGCTCAGGTACCCGCAAGCCTATCATTAAAAGGGCAGATGATTTCCAATACACACACACTACATTATTAACTGCTACTATATCCACAATTGTATGTGTTAGGTCGGAGAGAGCCCAGGATCAGATACATGCAGACATGACAAGATAATGGACTTCCCCTGGAATTTCTCACAGATCAAGGTGCCAGACACAGATACCAGCTTCTTCTCCCTGAATTCACATACCCCCACACAGATAAGAACTTCGTCCTGAATATTCCGCCCATTCCCTGCAGCAGAGAATTCCTCAGCTCATGTCCCCGCCCCTCACCCAACCGCAGTATAAAAAAAGCGCCCCCCTCCCTGTTGGTGTGAATCCACGTGCCCTGTCCTTGGGGTACGTGGGTCTCCCCAGGACGCAGAATAAACCTTTTCCTTTCCTTTCTTTTCTGATTCACTGGACTCTATTTCTTGCGCCGCCTCCTGAGCCACCTAACCTAACAATATGTTTCTATGTTATTTTTCATTCTGTCATCAAATAATTAATGAGCACTTACTATATGCTAGGTGTATTACGGGTAATGGGGATTCGGTGGAGTACAAGACAGACACGTGGTATTCTCATAAGGACAAGGATATAGATAATAAGCAAATGAATAACAAAGATAATTCCAGACAGTGATAAGTACAATAAAGGCTGTTAAAAATAAAACTCTTACCTTTTGACAGCATGAATGGACCTGGAGAGTATTATGCTAAGCTAAATAAGCCAGTCAGAGCAAGACAAATACCATATGATCTCACTTATATGTGGAATTTAATGATCAAAACAAACTGATGAACAAAATAGAACCAGAGTCATGGATGCATGGAACAGAAATACAGATGTCAGAAAGGAGGGGATAGGGGGACTGGATAAAGGAAGGTGAAGGAATGCATAGCCCATAGACACTGACAATAGTGTGGTGAGGGGGGGAACTGGGTGGAGATGGGCAAATGGGGAACCTCTGCAATAGTGTCAACAATAAAAATTTTAAATTAAAAAAAAAATCAAGTCTTAAAAGAAAGATAATCAAACCTGGTAATGTGACACAGAGTGCCTAGACACTGGCTAGGGGGTAACTCTAGCTGGGGGATCAGGGAAGGGCTTTCTATACAGGTCACATTTGAATTGATACCTACATGGTAAGAAATTCACCATGTAGAGTAGGAGAAATGGGCAAAGAGCAGAAGTAGGAAGGAGCCGGTGTTTCTGAGGAACAGCAGGCAGGCCAGGTGCCTGGAATGAAGTGGGCAGAGATGGGAGCAACTGCAGAAAATGAGGCTACAGAGGGATGTTGGGCCCTGAGGGCAAAGGTAAGAGCTTTGGATTTCATTCCAGGTGTAATGAAGAGTCACTAGAGGGTTTTAACACAGGCCTGCTATAATGTTTTCTTCATTGTGAAATTCCTTGGGGCTGCTGAGTAGAGCCTGGATTGAAGGGGAACTGGCTCCTGAGCAGGGGACTAGTGGGTTGGCTATTGTAGTTGCCCAAGGACAAGGAAACCAGGCTTGGCCAGGTGAGTGAGGACTAGCCAGATTTAGCATGTAAGTTGTAGCAGAAGTAATAGTTAGCTGATGTGCTGGATGTAAAGGGTGGGGTAAGAAAAAGGCATCAAGGGTGACTCCTAGATCTTCTACCACAGACATATACTGCTTTTACCACCAGACTCCCCAAATCAAACACAACTACTAAATATAACTACTATAATATCACAGCAAATGAGCCACCCATGAAAAATGTCAACCACCCCTAGAGTATCTCATCCCCTGAGGGGCATATTTCTCCCCCCAACCCCTTGCTCTGTTCCTTGCCCCAGTGTATGTGTGTGTGTGTGTGTGTGTGTGTGTGTGTGTGTGTGTGTATGTTGGGGGGGAAGAGGGGAGTAGGTGGGGAGAGAAGCATTCTATAATCTTATTATTAAATCTCAGTTTTTGCCTGTCTCTCTAGGTTTTGACTTTTACATGTATTTTTAAGCTTCCCTTCCCCCTTCTTTATTTTTTAAAATATGCTTTTTAATTGATTTTAGAGAGAGACAGAAACATCAACGGGAGAAAAACATAAATCGGCTGTCTCCTGCATGCCCCCTATAGGGGGCTGAGCCCACAACCCAGGCATGTGCCCTGACCAGGAGTCAAATCAGTGACCTCTGGCTTCATGGGTCTACACCAGGGGTGGGCAAACTTTTTGACTCGAGGGCCACAATGGGTTCTTAAACTGGACCGGAGGGCCGGAACAAAAGCATGGATGGAGTGTTTGTGTGAACTAATATAAATTCAAAGTAAACATCATTACATAAAAGGGTACGGTCTTTTTTTTTTTAGTTTTATTCATTTCAAACGGGTCGGATCCGGCCTGTGGGCCATAGTTTGCCCACGGCTGGTCTACACTCAACCACTGAGCCACCAGGCCAGGGGGTGGTTTTATGGAGGAGCAGAGTTTGGGTACAACACTCAGGTTGACAGGAGACAAAGACTGTCCAAAAGACAGAAAAGGAAAGGATGGGAGGGCTGCAGAGTGGCTGGCCCAGAGCATGGCCCCAACATATACCAGGTGAACCTGTGAGCAATTACAGGAGGAAGCATGGGGGCTGGGGTGAGAGGCAGCATCTGGGAAAAGCATGAGATTGAAGATAAGACCATCCAGAGTTTGAGTTCTGGCTCTGTCCCTTGCTAGCTCTGGGACGCTGGGTAATTTATTTCCCTTCCCAAGGCTCAGTGCCCTCATCTGTAGAATTAGAATTTTAGTCACAATCCTCCCACACAAAGTTGTGATGAAGATCCAATGAAATTATATATGTGAAGAACTGGCATTTATAAATATTAGCATCATTCCCCTTTTGTTTTTAAAAGAGGAAGTCAATTTGGGCTTAGACTAGTAAGTTTCATGTCCATTCTAATATAAATTCTAAAAGCGCCTACACAGAACACCAGTAAAGACAATAGGCAGTGTGAGGAGTTCACTGCCAAAGAGTCATGCAAGATAACCACACCTCGTTCCTTGGCTGCTCAAAACGGATGGCATGGGTTCCCGGGACCTAGTGGCATCTGTGAGGCAAAGGTGCCATCATGTTCTCTTTCAACATGTTTGACAACATTATTCCCTGGGTCTATCAGAAATGCCTCTCCATGGAGTATAGATGCATCTCCATGCCCATGGTCATGGGAACTAATGACAGGTCAAATGTGGAGAAAGGCAGGAAGATAATTATGCCATCCTTGGCCTTTGATCAACTCAGCTGACTCAACATTACCTACCCCATGCTGTTTAAACTTACCAACAAGAACTTGGACTGCATGAAACACAGTGGTGTGCTGGAATTAGTGACTAAAGAGGGCATCTACTACCTCCCACAATAGATAATGCAGGATTTGTTGGTGAAAGAGGGTGCCTGGTTCAAGTGGAAAGTGTCAATCTTCAAATGGCCACGAACTCCAAATTTCAGCCTCAGAGCCCTGACTTCCTGGACATCACCAACCCCAAAGCAGTATTAGAAAACACATTGAGAAACTTTGCCTGTCTGACTACTGGGGAAAGGCAAACTACAGCAAGATCTATGAGCTGTGGATGATGGAGATCAAGCCTGATAAGGCTGTGTCCATCATCAAGTATGACATGAATGTAGACTTTGATGCTCTTCTAGGCTACAAAGAACCTTAAAGAAAAGTCCAGCATGAGGAATCAACTGAAAGCAAAGCTGACCACAGTGGCTATGCTGGAGAGCTGGGCTTCTGTGCCTTCTTCAGCTCTGGGAATAGACTGGAAGGGAAGAAGAAAGGTACAGGGCCCAGCCCCTCTCCCAATCAAGCCTGAAGACATTAAAAGAAGAATTTTTAATTATGAATTTAAATTTGGTAAGATCACTTTCATTATTATTTTAATCCTCACCAATTGATTTCAAGAGAGAGAGAGAGGGAGGGAGGGAGAGAGAGAGGCATTGATGTGAGAGAAACATTGACCAGTTGCCTTCCGTATGCACCACACAACCCGACCAGGGATGGAACTTGCAACCTAGGTATGTGCCCTGACTGGGAATCGAGCCTGCAACCTTTGATGTATAGGATGATGCTCTGACTGAGCCACCCAGCCAGGGCAGTAAGATCACTTTAATCAGAAATTTACATCCACTGGTCCAAAAGGTTGAAGAGGATGAAGCTAGAGGCAGATTCATTGCTTTTTCTAGAGGACAGTCATTGCATAAAAATGGAAGAAAGCCTTAAGTTAGGACAGTTGGCTGACTGGAAAATAAAATAATCAAGTGCAAAAAAAGAAAAGAATGGCATGCACTCACGACATCCTTGTGGATGAGACAGAAAACTGGCTGGGTTCCTCAGTGGTTAGCTAAATAACCATGTCCAGAAGGAATGCGCAGAGGGGTCAGACTGGCCCCCAGAGTGGATTCTCCCTGGCATTGATAGGGCTGGCCCTTGAGCCTGCTTGGAACAACTTTTTTGGCAAAGATTAGGATGGAATCTTGAAAGTAGGTCCAGCCTGAGAGGGGTCAATTAATGAGGCAGGGTCCTTTGTACAAAGGACCCCTTCACTTGCCCTAGGAATGGGCCCAAGTGGACAAGAGAGAGTTAGTAAAGCATGGGTGAATCCTGAGAGTAGTGCCCAGAGCCAACTGCACAAAGTGGCTGGGGAGCCTGATGGCCAGGAGACCCTGGGGCTGGTGAGCCAGCCACTTCAGTTCTGGAGATGGTGTAACCACCTCCATACAGCCATGCCCAGTCCTCATGTATCTGTGCAGAAGATCTTTGATGAAATGAGGTCTGCTCACAGGGGCTTGTCAAGAAGAGGTGGGCCTGGAACCCATGCCCCCTGGGACTTGAGGTCTCTGACAAAGATACTTGGCATTTATGGGCCCAGAAAATAGAGCTAGGCCCAGTAAGAAAAGATTTCAGGGAAACAAATCTTTCTTTAGCATTTGGGAGTACTGAGTTCATGGGGGCATGCAAGCAGAGGTCTGGGGGCCATGTATGCCATATATGTTGGGTGGAGTTTGCACTAAATGGGAAGGGAAATTGCTTTCAGTTGTGAGTTTCTTCAATTTTATCAATATATGAATTAAAACTAGACTGTGTGGATCAAAGTGGGTGTTATAAAGAGTGAATGGAAGGCAAGGTGATGCTCAGAATAATAGTTATTATTACAACATTATAGATCACAGGACACTCCCATCTATTCTCTAAATGGGTCTTCTGCCCAACCCATGAAGCAGATAGGACAGGATGATTAACGCCATTTAGTAGATGAGGAAACTGAGGACCAGAAGGAATGGGACCAGCCCAAGGTCCCACAGCACAACACACCCAGATAATCTCTATGGCCTCATACCTAGGGACCTTACCCTCCTGCACCTCCAATGGTCATCCTGCTATTCCCTGCCCTGGGTGGAGCAGGAATCTCCCCCACCTGTGAAGTAAAGGTGCCATCATGTTCTCTTTCAACATGTTTGACAACATTATTGGACATCACCAACCCCAAAGCAGAATTAGAAAACACATTGAGAAACTTTGCCTGTCTGACTACTTCCATCCAGCTTCCAAAACTCCCCATCCATGAAGGTTAGAGTCTCTCTTAACCCAATCTTCTGAAACCTGGGGGTAGAGCCCTCACCTGGAAGGCTCCTCCTCTCAGGTTACACAGGCACTGAACCTCTACCCACTCTCCTTTTTCCCCTGGTAGTCTTGCCTCAACCCTTCAAAAGTTAGTTCCTTCAAGCCAGAACTGGTATCAGACACTAAGCTTTGCCCAAGAACTGAAGTCAAGGAGAAGGGTCCCTCCCACTCAACCTCATTCTTCCCCTCACACCTACACAGGCAGCTAGGCAGCTTGTGACCAGGGAGATCCAAAGCCCACCTTGCCAAACACCCCTCCTGACCACCTTTCCCTTTCCTGATGAGAGGGGCAGGGAAAGGATATCTGGGCAAGAGAGGTCAGAGCATCAGAAGGTGGAGTCTCCTCAGGGAAGACTGGGTTCACCAAGGAAGGGCAAGCTGCCACCCACAGAACCACTCCTCACACATTACACCCTGAACCCTCAGAATATAGCATCTTACTTTACAGGTGAGGGAATGAAGGCTCAGAGAGATTAAGGAACTTGCCCAAATTCAAAATATTAAACTGAACAGAAACAGCTTATAAGTCCTGGAGTCAGGATTTGAACCCAGGACTGGCTGATTCAAAATATCCATTGCTTTCCCATGCACCCTGCTGCCTGCACAGGAGTGCAAGGTAGCTCAAATAGGAAGCCTGGTGAGCAGATTAAAGGTGGGGTGGTAAAGGGGGGCAAAGTAAGGGTTAAGAAGGCAAAACAAAGATAAGACAGAGCAGCAGAAACAGACAACTGACAAGTGGACCCTCCAGGGGCCTGAAGGAGGCAGCTCTAGATGCTGCTCTCTTGATCAATAAAAGGCTTTCAAGTGCTTCCTCTGCTGCCATCCATTCAGTTTCTGTCTGCCCATGCCAGGCTCAAGGGTCTAGCTGCCCAGATTTCCCACCAGGTACAGCACACCACCCGGCTGTGTGGCTGAGAGAGTGTTTGGCCAACCAGGTGTTCCATTGCCTGCTGGCAGAGAGCACATGGGCCTGTCCCCAGGATTTAAGCAACAGCCTCTCAACTGAATATTTAAGAAGAAAAATACTTTTTTTTTTTTTTTAAAGAAAGAGGGAGAAAAGGAGGGAGGAGGAGTCCGTCAAGAAGGGGGGTGGGGAATAAGGGAAGAGTAACCTACCCCATAGCTGAAGTCAAGGTCACAGAATGGGTACAGGGAGGACATAGGCAAGGTGCTGGCAAGGAGCCTTTAATCTGGGAGTTCAGGTCATGGAAACTAAATGCCTGAAGCTGGAGTACATTACTGCTCTGAATGATCTGTCAGCTTCTATTAAGCTAAATCTCTCTGTATAATGGGGAATTATTCTTTGAAAAGGCACCCAAGGAGGGGGCAAAGGATAGGAACCCCTCATTGTGAAGGCTCTCCCACAGGGGGAGGAAATAACAGAAAAGCCTTGGGGGGCTGGGGGGGGGGACAAGAACAACTCAGAAAGCCACCCTTCATCTTCCCACACCCCTTCCCTGAAAGTTAATTAGCAGTTGTTTGATGCTTGGTTTGTGGCAGATGCCAGCCTCCAGCCCTCCTCCCCAGAATTCCTTACTCTCTCCACTTAGGAGCCTAAAAAGATGCCAGACCTGAGGTAGAGGCCCGCAATGCCTCCATGACAGTGGGTGAACATGAGTGAGTCTCTGAGCCTCTTTGAACCTCCATTTCTATAGTTAGATGGAGCTGATAACACCCACCCAAGTGCTATGCTGTGGAGGGAATGAAGCTGGCCCAGAGGCCAGCAGAGTGGGCACTCTGCCCTCTGATAAGGGGCTCCTCCTCTTCGTCCTCATTGACCCCCATAGGTCACCACCATCTCCGCCCGGAAACCCTCTCTGACCATCATCCATGGGTATCTCCTACAGCAGAACCCCACTTTCCAGGCTTTTCCAGTCTCTGGTGATTGTGTGCAGATGAGTGCTTCAGGCTTAGGGGTTCCCTCTGAACAGGGCTGCATTTCCTTCCTCCCATCCTCCCAAGCCTCTCCCACACTCAAGGCTGGTACACAGGACTCTGCCAAGATATGCAGGGTTGGAAGCAAGGGCTGGTAGAAACCAGGAGCAGGTATGAGCTGCATCCACTGAAGGGTGACACTCACGGGAAGATCATCAGCACCAGGGAAACTGGACCAGAAAGCCAGAAATCTCAGGACATGAGTCTGTGAGAGCAGGGTGGTACTATCTGCAGGACAGTCAGGGCACTAAGCAGGGTTGAGGTCAAGTCATAGAGTATAAAGGTGGACTCATTGCTGGGTTCCTGGCTCAGTGCTGAGGCACTGGAGGTGCTTAGGCCAGGCCAGGACAAAAGGGGTAGGATGGACATGTTGGAGGTAGCATGGGCCAAAAGGCTGTAGCTGGATGGGGAACAGGGCTGACCGGGAATGGCCAGGTGGGGAGGTTCTGCAGACCCTAGTCTCTGCCCCTCTGGACTCCTGTATCACCCTCAGCCTGTAGTAAAGCCTTAGGACAGCTCCCACTGAAACTGCAGGGCACAAGGCTGGGCAAGAAAGACTGTGCTGGGGGCAATTCTGGGATAGTGCCTACATTCTAGAGCAGTGATGGCGAACCTATGACACGCGTGTCAGAGGTGACACGCGAACTCATTTTTTTGGTTGATTTTTCTTTGTTAAATGGCATTTAAATATATAAAATAAATATCAAAATATAAATCTTTGTTTTACTATGGTTGCAAATATCAAAAAATTTCTCTATGTGACACAGCACCAGAGTTAAGTTAGTGTTTTTCAAAATGCTGAAACGCCGAGCTCAAAAGGTTCTCCATCACTGTTCGAGAGCAATGGTTCTCAACCTTGGCTGCACATTAGAATCACCTGGGAATCTTTTTAAAATCCTGATTTCTGGGCCCCATACTCCAGAAATTGTTTCTTTGCTACTAATGTTGTGGCCCCACCCCATAACAAAGAAACAGAATTTCCGGAGGATGAGGCCCAGAAATGAGGATTTTAAAAAGATTCCCAGGTGATTCTAATGTGCAGCCAAGGTTGAGAACCACTGTTCTAGAGGAACACTCAGAAAGGAAGGCCATGCAGGGCAGGTGGAGGCATGCTGTGCTGACCACTCCCCACTGTAGGTCCACAGGTTCAGCCCAGAGTCCCCACTGCCTAGGGCAGTGATGGCGAACCTTTTGAGCTCGGCATGTCAGCATTTTGAAAAACCCTAACTTAACTCTGGTGCCGTGTCACATACAGAAATTTTTTGATATTTGCAACCATAGTAAAACAAAGACTTATATTTTTGATATTTATTTTATATATTTAAATGCCATTTAACGAAGAAAAATCAACCAAAACCATGAGTTTGCGTGTCACCTCTGACACGCGTGTCATAGGTTCGCCATCACTGGCCTAGGGGGCAGCTTGTTTCTTGATTGACTCATTCAGTCATTCAACAAACACTGTCTAATGTTTACTGTGATCTAAAGGAACAAAAATGCCCAAGATCCTGCATCAGGGAGCTCACAGTCTAGTGGGACAAGTGGGAAGGGTGGGAGGCACACAGGGAGATAAGAGACCACCACTGAGGGACTGTGTGAGAGGGGAGCCCAAGGAGCTGTGGGAACAGGGTGGGACATCCAATCCAGAATTGGGGGTCAAGGAGGGCTTCCAGGGGAAGGGGTCCTTGAAAGGCTCTCAAAGGAAAAGGAGTTGGGTTTGAAAGCACTGAGGAGGGGCCATCTGTGCCAAGGACAAGGAGCATGAACAATGGGCTGAAGAGGAGAGCCTGTATGCAGGACTGAGATATCCATTCTTATTAGCCACTGGGAGCCTGATGGATTTTAAGTGGAAATGACAGGGTCCCATTCATTCTGGCTGCCACCAGTGGAGGATGGGTACACAGGAGACCAAATACAGTGAGCCAACTGAAGACTGAGGTAGTGGCCAGGGGAGAGCTGATGGGACCTGAGGTGGGTAAAGGGATGGAGAGGAGGGGAAATGCAAAAGCAATGAGAACCATTGCTCTAGAACAGTGATGGAGAACCTTTTGAGCTCGGCGTGTCAGCATTTTGAAAAACCCTAACTTAACTCTGGTGCTGTGTCACATATAGAAATTTTTTGATATTTGCAACCATAGTAAAACAAAGACTTATATTCTTGATATTTATTTTATATATTTAAATGCCATTTAACAAAGAAAAATCAACCAAAAAAATGAGTTCGCGTGTCACCTCTGATGCAGAATCTGTAGTGAGGGCAGTGGTTATAACACCAACAGCAGCAATCTTCCGCTGAGCACCAAGGATGCTCATGGCTAAACAAAACTGTCAAACTTTGCAAAACCCTTTTAAATCCACTTTGATCTTCATAATACTAAGGTGAAGTGGGCAGGCCAGGAATCAGTTACTTAATTAGTTCATTAATTCATCAAGAGCTTGTTGAATACCCACTATATTCCAGGCATTATTCTAGCCCACTCAACAGAAGGGGAAACTGAGACCCAGAAGTCCTGCCCAAGAAGTTCCACAGCCACTTGGGACTATAGCAGGTGGGAGTCCAGGGCTGCTGTCAGTCTCCATTAGTGAGAAGTGGTGTGGGACTTCTGCTATAGCCTGGGATGGGAATGGGTGGGTGCAGAAGCCAAATAAGAGGTGTAGAAAGGGAATGCCTGACACTGGGGCTGGGTCAGAGTAGGGACAGGGATGAACATGACTGGAGTAAAAGCACCTCTTCCCCCAAGACAGGGGTGGGAAGCCAGAGAGGGAGTGTGAGGAGGAAGGAGGCAAGTTGACGATGAAGAGCTGTCTCCTCTGTGGGCAGGAGGAGCACTGGTAGGGAATGGCAGGACCATCAGGATTACCTGAGGAAAGGGGAGGCCCAGAGGGTGACAGAAGTCAGGGTGGGCACAGCAGGAGGACTCAGAGCTTGGCTGGGTCACCTAAGGTGGCTATAGGAAGAGGAGAAGAGCAGGGCTGAGCTAGGGGAAGGGCAGAGGGCAGAGAATACCCAGAAGGCCCCAAGACTTAGCAGGTGCCCCAATGCAGTGGCCTCTTGCTGCCGTTCACACTCTCACTAAGAGCCACCTGGGCCAACTCTCCTCCACTGGCTCCCATATAGTTCCCTGTCTGTAAGGTAGGCCTCAAGGCCAGCGGTCCATACCTACCATTCACCAGCAGGCTCCTTACTTCCCTGGACCCTACTCTTCCCATCAGAGTAGGGGAGGCCCCCATCTTTCAGGAGCTCAGGTCGGGAAAGCACTACCAGTGCTTGACCCACAGTAGGTACACACAGATGATTGTCCCTGCGCCTCCCTAGTGGTAGAGCCTCTTGGAGTCCCCAGTGCCTCACATACACTTTTGTTCAATTAACTTTTACTGACCTAAGTTTAAATGCTAACCAGCTGGTAGCAATGTGAGGTGGTTAGAATTCTGCCCAGTGGACCCTGTGGGGAAGGGTCTGCAAGGAAGGAGGACATGGCAGACACCCAGGGAGTAGGCATGAGGATGAAGCAGAGGCCAGTGTCGTCGGGGCAGGTCTTAGAGGCCCTGCTCGCACCACACACATTAGCACTCCTCAATAATTTAGCAGACCAGCAGGGGAGCCAGTGGAGGGGAGTGAGGCCTGGGGGTGGGTTGCATCCATGTGGAGTATCACTAGGCAGACAGGCCTCCCAAGGTCTCCTAATAGCACCCACAGTCATGTAAGCTGCCCCTCCAACCCACACCCACCCCACCTTAGAATTCACCATACTGTGTGTCTGGCCCTGACCAAGGTACAGCATTGGAGAGGCACTGAAATAAGTAAAAAAGAAGGAAGGGCGACTCTGGGATAAGAGGGAGATCCTGGAAGGCTTCATGAAGGTGGTGGCTTTTCAACTGCTCTGATCTCATCTTACTGTGCTGTAAAATAGAACTGCACTTCCCCTCCTCCCCCTCCTCCCCCTCCTCCTCCTCCTCCTCCTCCTCCTCCTCCTCCTCCTCCTCCTCCTTCTCCTTTTTCTCTTCCTCTGATGACCATCACCACTAGCAATAATATCTAAAGCATTTGAGGCACTTGCTCTGTGGTAGGCTTTATTGGAGCTCTTTGTGTCAAGATAGACAGATAGAGTTCAGGCTAAGCCTGCCCTTTCCTAGACTCTCTTCTGCTAGACTGACTAGTGCAGGTTTGACTGGGATCTGGGCCTTGGGCCAACTACAGGCAGGGTGGTAGGGGAGATAGGTGTCACCAATGGCCAAGGTCTACAAGTAGCCCAGAGTTTTCAGCATCACTCCAAGTGGCCACTCCTGAGCCTGCATAAGTGGGGCTAGGGTGGGGTTGGATAAGGGAACCTTCTAGAGCCAGAACAGAGGCAGCAAAATAAGAGGTCACACGGTGGCTGTAGTGGCAGTTCAGTTAGACCCACCTAGTGTTTAAAACACTAATACGGAATGTGGCCTAAAACTGCAGCTTCCCCCTTCCTGTCTTTCAGAGGGCCACCTTCACCCACATGCAAGGCTCCAGACATCCTCGGAAATGAAGGAAAGAGGGAAGGGAGGGAGAAGAGCAATAGTGGCCAATGCTATGTATGTCTCCCAGGGTGAAACTGCATAATGCTGGGTGGCAGGTATTATTCCCAGTTGACTAGGAAACTGGCTCCAGAGGATTATGTCTCTTACCCAAGGTCACAGATGGAAATGGCTGAGCTGGGACTCACACCTAGCACTGTTTCTAATGGACAAGAAGAAGCCAAAGGCCGACAGGGCTCATGGGGCTGAAGTCAGAGGACATTTCAAGTATAATCAGCAGGCCTTGGAAGGCCCTTGAGGGTGGACTTTTCCTAGCTCCCCACACAGTTGGTGCCAGTTGTCCCATGGCCAGGTCTTGAGGACAGATGGGGTTGGGGTCATGCAGTTTGAAAAGATAAGTGGCAGGGGAAGATGAGGGAGATCTCTCCTTTGGCTTTCAGCACCCCTCTGCCCCACCCCAACCCTAACTGAAAAAATCCTTCCTGCCTGGTGAGATAGGCACTTAGGAGGCCTGATGTTGCCAACAGGGTTTGAGAAAACCTCTACATGGGGTGGGGGTGGGGAGTAAAGTTAAAGAGAGATGAAATCTCAGCTTAGAGCTAGGACAAGGCCATCTGTGGGTTGAGACTGATGGCAGAAGACTGATGGGGGACAGTCAAGAAAACCCAAGCAAACAGGTGTTGCAGTGCCTAGACTCTAACTATCAGAGCATCATTCTTTTAAGTCCTCAAAGGTGGCCCTAGCCAGTTTTGCTCAGTGGATAGAGCAACAGGAACTAAGGGTCCCGGGTTCGATGCCTATCAAGAGCATGTACCTCAGTTGCAGGCTCCTCTCCAGCCCAGACTCTGGTCAGGGCGTGTGCAGGAGGCAACCAATCAATGTGTTTCTCTCACATCAATATTTCTTTCTGTCTTTCCCTCTCTCTAAAGATCAATGGAAAAATCTTTGGGTGAAGATTGAAATAAATAAATAAATAAATAATAAGTCCCAATGGTGTTTAGTTTCCACAAACCTTCTGAGCCTGGGAGAGGGACAATCCTGGAATACTGGCATTGGGAGATAAGACCCTCATCTAACACACTGTTTCTTGGCAACACTGTTCCCCTCACTTGTTACCAGTCACCTCATCTGTAACATAAATTGTGCAGGCCTAAAGGCTGGGGAATACCTAATGGCGCTGGAGATGCCCCAACAAATCACCCCTCCCACTGCCCCTGTTGACTGTATGCAGGCTGTGTGCTCAGAACGATCATCCATAGCCTTCCTTTATCCACTCAGGTATCAGACTCCAATCTTCTAGGTGAACAAACTGAGGCTCAGGTATAAGAAGGGGTTCTCTAAGGTGTCCAGGAAGAGGGGCAGTCAAGCCCTGTGGGTACTGTTTTGTGCAGTATCCTGGTCAGCTTCAGGCTGCTGCCTTCTTGACAACCACCAGTCACCTCCCTCCCCCGCACACGCAAACACCCTTTGCTAAGCCTGTTTTCCCCAATCCCCTCGTCCTATCTAAACTTCACCAGCTCCTGTGACTGCTGCAGCTGCACACACCTTTCCTGAACTCAGGGCACAGCTGTGATCTGTGCATACAGCACTGAGACCTAATGGAGCACTGCCTCCCTTTTATTTCTGGCTTAAATCTCATTCTCTCAGCAGCTCCTTGAGAGCAGGGAATTCCACAGTCTGGGCACACAGAGGGGACTGGCAGATACACGCTGGCTTTAGATGTGGCAAGTGAGGGTGGAATTAAGCTGGAAAACTCTTGACCCATTTCTTTATCTCACTGAAGTTCAGATTTCCTAGCTGGGACATAAGATGATCCTGTGCATCTCACAGAATGCAGATAAGCCTTGAAAGGGTACTGTCCCTCATCATGTCCCCTCCCTTCTGGGACTTCACTCAAATTCTGTGCCACTCCTTCCCATGAAATTTCCCAAACAACTAACAAATGGGCAGAAGAAACATATTATTGCCAAGAAACAACTGAGGCTAGTAGAGGGGCCAGGAAGGCCCAAGAAAACAGCTGGGACAGTGCTCAGAACCCCACTGTTAGAACATGATTCCTTTGTGTGCTCATGAGTCTTCAGTTTCTACAATAGTTTTGAGCCTGGGAGCTGGAACACCTAGTGATATTGGCAGTGGGAGGCAGCGCCCTGGGGTTCTGGTTCCTCTTCTCTACTAACATACTGTTTCTTGGCCCAATGTCTTCCCCTCTCTGGCCCTCAGTTGCCCCATTTGCAACATAAGGTGTCCAGGGTGGTAGTATGCCCTCTTCACACCACTTCCTGGAAGCAAAGAAGAAAAATTACTATAGAAGTGATGTCAGGGATGGAGGGAAGGACCCTCCAAAAGGTCTCAAATCCAGGACCATGATGACCAAATGCCTCCACTGGAGCTGCCACATTCCTTCAACCCTCTAACAGAGGGCAAAGCCAATCTCTGGGATTTATGGGCCCCTGCAGATAAGCTCCACCTATTCCCAGACACTGTGAGGACAGGGCCTGCCTGCATGCCTTGGGACTCTGGGAGAGGGTCTACTAGTCCATCCTCAGGCCCAACTAGCCTACCTAGGGAGCTTCAGACTGAGGAAAGCTGAACTTATAGCCCCCAGTCTAGATGGAAAAGGGAATAAGATTCCTCAGGGGTACCTGGGCAGGAAGAGCTCTGCTGAGTGCTCTCTGCCCCAGGGAGGGATGCTGAGGGAGTGAGGTCCTTGCCTCATCCTCACTCCCTCTTCTCCCAGGTAGATGGGGATCAGACAAGCCTCAATATGAGATGCCTGCAACACCCTTTCTGATGCTCCAGAAGAGAGGGAGGGAGGGAGGGAGGGAGGGAAGGTGAGAGGGAGGGAGGGAGGGAGGGAGGGAGAGAGAGAGAGAGAGAGAGAGAGAGAGAGAGAGAGAGAGAGAGAGAGGAAAAATCCTAGCTCGCCCCTCTGACTGTGCCCATCTCAATCCTGGGCTCTGGTAGGTTAGTGCTTTGTGGAGTACACCCCTGCAATAGGCCACAGCCAGGACAACTTGACCTCAGGAGTGGGGAGTGGCTGGAAAGGGCTGATTCTCACACACAGGGTTCATGGACTCAAATCTTGGAATTGAACCGCTGTGACTTCTAGAAGTGCTACAGGGAGCCAGATGGCGTCCATCCCCTGGCATTTGGGGTCCTCAGCATTTCCCAGCTTGACCCTCCCAACCTTCTCCCATATGGATCCCTCCCAAAAATCCAGATTCTTATGTTCCTGACAGCAGGCCTCAGACACCCAGTCATACCTTTATATCTCTGCCAAAGCTGTTTCCTCTGTTCCTCAACATCTCTATCCAAATCTCACCCTGATCTAGTCCCACTTCTTGTGGGAAGCATTTCCAGCCAATGTAGCTCCTGCAGAAGCTACATTGTTTCCATCACAGTTTCCCCAGATGAAGGCTAGCACCCCTGGGACATAGGAAGGAGACTTGGTGAGTGGAGTGCTGGTGGCAAACCATGGCATGTGTGTGGTGAGAGCCCAACACCTCTCACTTTTTACCCAGCCCATGCCTATCCCTTGTCAGGCCAGGGGCACAGGCTTCAGGGAGAAGGAGGAAGGAGGAGAGGATTCAGCTTCTGCCCTCCAATGAGCCTCAGTCTTCGAGGCAGCAGGGTCCCTGACTCTAGGAGCCATGGTATGTTGAAGGAGACCTTGCCATGAGGTCCAATCTTCCTATCATTCAATCACTAAACAAATCTGCACCAGGCACTGCTTGGGCACTGGGAGCACCAGGGTGACAGAGCCCAACACAGTTCCCAGTGTGACTCCTGGGAGAGATGACCACACTTATAGAATTCCTTCCACCTTGCCTTCTTAGGTCCTGGACTGGGCATAGGTGAAAGGGAAGAGCACACAGTAGGGGGCACCTAGACCAGATAGGGAGGGCTAAGGGATGCTTTAGACAGAGATCCCAGAGAAAGAGTGTTATATTGAGATGTAGTGTGCTGACAGAGGCCACAGGAGCGGTATGGTGGCAGGGAAGGACTGGGGGAAACTGGTATTAAACCTCAGGTGCCCTGTCCTGCCACTCTGCAGCTTCCTCACACAGACACCCTCAATGCCTAAGTTGGGAGAGAGGGAAGTGGTCTATCCACTTAGCTGTCCTATCACTGGCTCAGCAGCCCCATATCCTGGGGTAGCCACTTTTCCAGGCTCTGAGGATGTCACTGACATTTCCACATGCCATCATCCCCTAACTGTGACCCACCTAACTAGCCAGTGGGGACCAAAGCGGTACTGGGAGCCCATCGGAATGCTGAAAACTGAAAAGGTCAGGATGGCATAAAAGTCTTATAGTGGGTATCTCCAGTAAGGGACACCCTGATAGGCTCTCTTCTCCTTCCACCACAGCTCCCCCATATGCTGGTGACCTCAGGGGAGGACAAGACTTGAGGAGTGGCCCCAGCTGTGCCCATGGCTGGGACAGGGACCAAAAACAGGGAAGCAGTCATCCCTGCCCCCACCCAACACATACACATACACAACCCCGGGGCCCTGGGTATGGAGAGGGAAGCCACATCCACTCAGGGCCACTGAGGGATATTGGGGAGCCATTCTTCATATCACCCAAGTGGCCATTTGGTCCAGCATTACGCAGAGAAGAGAGGGAAAGAAGCCCCCATGGCCAGCCACTCCTAAGGAAAGGGAAGCAGCACTCTCTCCTCAGGATGCACCCAAGGCCAGGCATCCCACACCTGTGGCCACAGCCCATACTCACCATGACCCTTGAAACAAAAATAATCCTGACCATTCTGCAGGTGAGAAAACTTAGCTCAGAAAGGTCACATGACCTGCCCAAGGTTACACTGCCAGGAAAAGGGGAGCTTAAAATCAGGTCAGGCCTGGGGCAGCCAGGGTTTTTGCCACAGACAAAGGATACCTCCTGAAAGGTTAGAGATTGATTCCAGGAAGCTTGGAACCTTGATTCCAGGAAGCTGGGCTGGGATCCCTTCTCAGGAGGCTGATGGGGAGAAGGACAGGGCAAGTGACTAAGGGCAGAGGCTGGACCTATTGACCACCAGGGTCCCACCTAACTGTGATTTTTCTGGGACCCTGGGCAAGCTCCACCCACCTCCAGGAGGGCAGGCTTGGGTGGGGCAGCCCCTGAGCATGTTTGGGGGAGGCTCTGGCCATCAGAGCCCAGGCACTTAGCTGCTCTCCTCTCTCTGTGGAGGGTCTGATCTCCCGGGTCCAAATCCCAGAAAGAAAGGGCCCAGAGAGGATTAAATGGCCAAACCAGACAACAGTGAACCCTGTCCCAGGGTTTTGAGAGTGCTGTGCAAGACAGAGTTCTTCCTGTGTAATGAGATGGTTTTTAAAAGCCATTCAAAAGAAATTTCCTACTATGGGTTTATAGTGTTCTATATCAAGATGGCTGGTAACTGGTAGGACCCAGGTTGAGTCCTGAGAAATGGGAATTCCATGTCTAAAGGGGAGAAGAGCAGGAGGAGGGATACCAAACTCCAGGAAGTAAGATAGATATTCTGCCAGAAAAGTTTCTGCAAAATCAGCAGGCATTCCCAAAAAGAACGTGAGGGCAGGAGGGGGATAGAATCCTTTGGGGCAACAGAGGCTGCCAGAGCTGGGACTGGGGAGGAGGACCAATGGGGATGAAGTCACAGGGTGGAAGTCTGGTCTCAGGAAAAGAAAAAAGAATGTAGTGCATTGAACTGTGTCCCCAAAATTATGTCCATCTGGAAGCTCAGAATGTGATTTTATTTGGAAACAGGGTGATTAGTAATTACAGATGTAATTAGTTAGACTAATGTCATACTGGATTAGGATGTGTTTTAATCCAATGACTGGTGTCTTCATAAGAAAAGGGAAATTTGGACATAGACACACAAACATGGAAGAATGCCCTGTGAAGATGAAGGTAGAGATTGGAGGGATACATACAAGGTAAGGAATGCCAAAAAATACCTAGAACCACCAGAATTGGGAAGAGGCAAAAAATTCTTCCCCTAGAACTTCAGAGAGAGCGCAGCTCTGCCAATACCTATGATAAAACAAATTTCTGTTGTTTCATTCTGTCAGGTTTGTGGTAATTTGTTATGGAAACCTAGTAAATTAATACAATGACCATTCTAACAACTGCAACTATCCAGCAATAAAAAACAGCAACCACTAAAAGTGGTGAGCATCCCACCTACAGAGATATGTTAGCAAAGCCAGGAATGGCCCCTTCCCTCCAGGACTCTGAACAGCTGCTGATGCAGGTTCATACTTAGTCCCCCACATGGCCTGCCTGTATGCAGACCAGAGAGCTGGACAGGAGAGAATTGTCATTCAGCAAAAGTCAGTGTCAACAACAGCCCTGGAATCCTGGAATCCCAACCACCAGTCTGGGGCTCTTTCAGGCTCACTCCCCTGAGTCTTACTGTCTTCTCTGTCTCTAGACTCAACTACAGTTCATTGTCCTGGAAGACAGAACCCACAGTCTGTAGACCCAGCTGTTCCAGACTGAAAGTGACATCACTGCCTAAACCTTGCCCAACTCTAACCTAAAAGCTTCCGAGCAGCATCAATGGCCTGTGATGTTTGTGTTCTGAGGCAGTCACCAGCCTCTCAGACAGCATTCAGCTAAGAGATAAATGCTATTGTGTGCAAAGCCCCTACCACAATGGGAAGTGAGGATAAAAACCAGGGGAAGGCAGGACCCCTCATCTTCTCAGGGATCCAGAGTCCATGCAGATCAGACCATCAGTGAGACCCCCAATCAAGTATCACCTCTGGCTGGGCATCCTAGGCCCTCTCCTAGGGCCCCCTTAGGAGAAGCTTGACCTGGAAGGAAAGGAAGGGATGAGAGAATGTGGCTGAGGAAGAGCAGTTGTTCCTTTGCCTCCCCCAGCTCCTTCCAGGCCTCTGGGCCCAGAAGGCTATCCCTCATCCCCATCTGAGCCCGGCACTCAACTCTACCCATCTGCCCCAGGAACTGGAGAACTGTTTGGAGGCCCCAGGCAGGCAGGCAGCCGACCCTAAACACTGGTTAATTGGTACCATGAAGCCCATGCATGAGAGAAGAACAGGCTTTGTCAGTTACCTGGTGTGATTTTTCGGGGGAAACAATGGGCCACCCAGCCTGTGGAGAGTCACTGCTCCTTCTAATTAGGTGCCACTTTGAACACAGAGGCATCAGATTAATGAGGTTTACAGCAGTCAGTTTCATGGCCTGGCGGGCTGCTGATTTCAGTTTTATGCCAAAACCTTGTTCTCTAAATCAAAGGTTCTCCCAAAACTCTGCTTTCTGATGCACCTTGGGTTTTTGCTGGGTATCTCTGCCAGGGAGCTCTTGTTTTGCTAAAGAAGACTGCACAGGGCTGTGACACCTCACACAGGCCTGGGAGGGAGAATGGGGTGGCTGGGTTAGCTCCATTTTGCAGAGCTGGCTGGCTCAAGGTCACAGGTGAGCTAGTCAATTGCACCCTGCAGCCAAACCCTCCCCTAACCCCGGCTTGCAGGCCCCTTTGCCTCAGCAATTGGTGGCTTGGACACACATGGGTCCACAGATAATCCACTGGCCAATTTCCCATTGTTGACATCTGTTCACAAGCCTTAGGGGCATCTGGTTCACCTCTCCCAGAGAAGATTGAGACAACTCAGGAGCCAGCCTGCACACCTGGCCTTCCCACTTCTGTTGCTCTAGTGGATATCCACCCCAACCCCTCTCTGGGGCTTTGCTCACACAGCTCCCCTCCCCGCTTCTCCTGGAATGCCCCTTCGATAAATTCACACCAAGCTTCAAAACACATCTTACCCTTGTTCCTCCTTCACCACCACAGTCACTGGACCTTTTCTTCCTTTCTTGAGATCTTCCAGGCCCAAATCTCTGTCACCCTGAGCAATTGTTTCTTGACCTATATTCCATTGTTTAATGTTACCACCTTTGCTCATTATTTTGTCCTGTCTCCCCTATGAGACTGTGGTATAGGGACAGGAACAGCATCTGTGTCACCTATGTGTCCTCCATAGTAAAGGCTGCCTGATATATGCTAACCTCCCTCGGAACTCTGGGAGACACTGGGAGAGCATCTCTTCCTGGCCACTTTCCCTGGACCACATAAGGCTCGCATCTCCCTCTGCACATCAGCCCTTGACATCCTCTAGGTGACTTCACCATGCTAGGGATGACCAGCACTGGTGCTCTCCATTCTCTGACCTCCTGACTCTAGTGACTTTTGATTTCCATTCCCTCTAGCCTCTATCACAGGCACACCCTGGCCCCATCACCACCACAGCTCTTGGTCAGGCCTCCCAGCCCAGCCCAGCCCTCCAGTGCCTCCCTCAGTCCTCTTGCCACAATTCTTTCACCTAATTGAGAACTTTACACCTCTCTCTCCACATCCACTCTTCTCACTTTTCCTAGCTTGGGCTCCACAGTCCATCAGTGTAATTAATCCTTCAAATGCCTTGACCACCTCTCCCTTGGCAATACTTTCATGAAACTCCAACCTAGATGAACACAACCAGCACCCTCTTGGCAACCATCTGGAAACTCAAATGTTGTTGGAGAAAAAGAGCCTGCAAGGAAAGCTGTGCCCTCCATGAGCTTAAGGCAAGAGCAGTCCCAGCTCATGTCACTGGCCTGTTCACTTTCTTGCTCTCCCAAGATGACAATGTCTCCCCTTGTCTGCTCTCCTCATACCTCCCATTTCCATCTGAGTCATCACTCTCAATTGAGACCTCCCTCCATTCTCACTGAGGAATGTCAACCTCCTCATCTGCCCCTGCATATTCTAGAAGCCTATATGCTCTGCCCATGTCCCCTCTTCCTCCCTAAGAAGGGGTCATGCTACATGTCAAAGGTTAGGTGTGCCACTTGGACTCTGAACCCATCTCCTCTGGTCCAGGAGTCAGCTCCTATCACTTGCTGTTTTTCAGTATCACCCATCTTGCCCTCTCTACTGGATCCCTCAGCCTTCCCACCAGCAAACAATCATATCCTGGCATCTTCTGTCCTTTAAAAATCCCCTCCCTTAATTATGTTGCATTAAAAAATATTCAATCTCAAAAGGTTCTACACTATATGATACCACTTATATAACACTCACTAAATAACAAAACTACAGAGATACAGGACAAAGAAGTGGTAGCTGGAGGAAGGGCCACTGTGGGAGGAAGGGGTATGTGGTAGCACAGGGAACCTCATGGTGATGGAACAGTTCTGTGCCTTGATTGTGGTGATGATTACACAAAGCTACATATGTGACACAATTACACAGAACTGCACAAACACGTGCACACTCACACACACACGTACACACACACGAGTGCATATACAACTGGGAAATCTGAATAAGGTCTGTGGATTGTATCAATGTGGATTGTGACCTGGTCTGATCTTCTCCTAGAGTTACACAGATATTCCCACTGAGGACAGCTGGGTAAGAGTCTGGGACATGCCTGTACATTCCTCAGAGATTTCCTGTGATTCTCCCCCTTCAGACACCACTTCATTTCTCTACTCCTCTACACAAAATTTTTAGGGAGAGTCAATGACACCCTTTCTCTCTTTCTTCTCTTCAGCCCACTTTAAACTGGATTCTGTACACCCCTTCACAACAATTTCTCTCAGCCCAGCCCCCATGGCCTCCATGTTGTCAAATGCAATGGACATCTCCCCACTCCCTCACAGCAGTGACCATGGTAACTTGGCCCTTCCTTTTGGAACCCTCTCTCTGCTTCTGGGATGCCACACCATCCTGGCTCTCCTCGCTCTCTCTGAATGTGCCCTGTTAGCCTCTTATGCTGGCTTTTCTCTTCCATCAGCTCTCCATGTTGTTGAGCCAAGGGTCCAGGCCTTGGTCCTCTCTCTCCACCATCCATATATCCTCCTGGGCAATCTGCATGATGTCTATAAACACCACCTACAGCTGCTGGCTCCTGCATCTCCATCCCCTGCTCAGCCCTCTCCCTGAGTTCCAGGCTTATAAATCCAACTTACAACGGACATCTCTACTCCAGGAGGCAGTCAAGAACAAACTCTGTCTGATCCAATCCTTAACCTCCACGGTCTTCCCATATCAATCAGAAATGAATCGTCCTTCTTGCTTCCTTCATGTCTCACACCCACCCCCAGTTCAGCCTCCAAGGCAAGTCTGCAGTCATCTGCCTCTCTTCACCCTCATGGGTACCATTCTAGTCCAAGCTTCCATCACTTCTGCCTTACCCTGTTTCCCCTCTTGGCCCCTCCTGCACCATCCAGAGAGATCTTTTAAAAACATAAATCAGATCAGACCCTTCCCCCTATTTAACCCATCAATAGCTCCTCACTGCACCCTGCGAAACATCTCAGTGCCCCCCCCATAGCCCATGCAAATGTCCTCACATGAGGCTTCCTCCCCTGTTACATAGCCTTCTCTTCCCCACACAGGTCTTCCCACAGGTGCTCCCTCACCTGAGAGAGGCCCGGGCCTCATCTCACAGGTGTCCCCATTCCCCCCATCACTGCATCATTAGCAATTTCAAATTCCCTATTAGCCTTTATTTTGTTAATGTCTGCCTTACCTACCAATCAGCACCTGGTGCATAGTAGGCACTCAATAATGCTTGCTGAGTGAATGGACAAGCCCTCCCTCATCGACTCCCCAGGCAGTGTGTTCTCTGCCACCTGACAAGGCTGGCTCACCTATGTACAGGGTGGGAGGGGGCCGGGGGGGGGGGGGGAGTACAGGTCAATAAACACACACACACCACTTTCCCCTAAACCGGCGGTTCTCAACCTGTGGGTCGCAACTCCTTTGGCAGTCGAACGACCCTTTCACAGGGGTCACCTAAGACCATCCTGCATATCAGATATTTACATTATGATTCATAACAGTAGCAACATTACAGTTATGAAGTAGCAACGAAAATAATTTTATGGTTGGGTCACAACATGAGGAACTGTATTTAAAGGGCCAGAAGGTTGAGAACCACTGCCCTAAACAGTAACTGATATCCAGATGACTGGATGACATGATGGTTTTCCTACGTCTTACTGGGAGCTGCTTCCAGTGGGAAAAGTTTGCTGTTTTATGGCCCCAAGAAGACATCAGCCATAATGTGCTAAAATTATAACCTAGAAGAATCATCCATTTAAATACTCTGGAAATTGTCCTGGCCAGGTTGCTCAGTTGGTTGGAGCATTGTCACATAGACCAAAATATTGTGGTTCGATTCATGGTCAGGGCACATACACAGGTTTCGGATTCAACTCCCCACTGGGAAGCATACAGGAGGCAACCAATCAATGTTTCTCTCTCACAATGATGTTTTTCTCTTTCTTCTTCCTTCCCTCTTTCTTCCTCTCTCTCTCTAAAAATCAATAAACATATCCTCAGGTGAGAATTAAAAAATAAATAAGTGAATAAATACTCTGGAAACCAAACTCTTGGGGTTGAACAGTACTCCAGATTGCCCTGGATGCCAGTGAATGACCTGGATGATGGGATACTGCACTCCAGGGCTGGGCACTGGAGCTTGACCCAGCCTGTTCTACAGGGTGACCTTTTCACATGTGGGCTGTGCTGTGCATCCAGCACACTGCAGGTGTTCAGTGTGAGGCACTTTCCATTTCTTTCATATGTCAGTGGAGCAGTGGAAGGAAATGGTGCAGCCTACCAGTGTGGGCCCAGCAGGAAGCCAGTGGGCCCACATGGACAGGGTGTGGCTGAGGGGTTATGGACTGGATGAAGGGTGAGTTATGATAACTAGATTTGGGCCTACCCTGAATATCACTGTCAGAATGAGTGGAATCATAAAAAAATATCATGAATTGTCCTGAAAGGTAGTCAGCTTCATCACCAGAGGTGTCTGGGTAAAGTAGGGCATTGCAGGAAAGGGTTTGAACTGGCTGCCCTTCCCCAGTGCTGGAACTTGTGCCATGAGTAGAATAGAGCTTCAATGTCAAACACACAAAGTTCAAATCCCACCTCTGCCATTGATAGCTTGAGTGACCCTGAGCAAGTCACATATGTTTTCAAATGCAGATTCCTCATCTCCACAGAAAGATAATACATACAAGAGGTATGCATGCAGTACTAAATATTAGCCTCTCTACTTAACTCTGAATCAATGTAAGCACCTTCATCTGGACCTTGACATGCTCCAAATATTCTTTCTGTCCTTCTCCAACAGGTTCACATGTCCACCCTACCCTCTGTCTATCTGAGGCCTAGTGCTGGTGCCACCTCCTCCAGGAAGCCACCCCTGGCTGCTCTGATGGACACTGGGTTCCTCCTCACTTGCAAGCTGTGGAGCACACCAGGTTCATCTCTGGTACCTCATGGTCAGTGAGTTGGGGCAGGGGATCATGCTATGTATGAGTGTGTGTGTCTTACAATAATGACAACAAACATTCATACTGCATTTACATGTACTAGGCACCTTATAGGCAGCTAACTCATTTAGCCTGTATAACAAAGTTAGGAGGGAGGCACTATTCATCTCCATTTTACAGAGGCCCTGAGAAGTTAAGTGACTTATTCAAGGTAACACGGCAGTAACTGGAAAACCAGATTTGCACCCAAGCAGTGTGGTCCCAGAGTTTGTGCTCCCTTCAACCTGCACCATTCAGCCTCTCAATGCAGATGTGGTTCCCCACTGTGAGCCCTTTCACAGTACTGCAGAGGGTCAGGAGCCATCCTAAGTGAACAGTAGTGATGCTTCATGACCCTGGAGGCCAAGACACATGCAGAAGTACACACACATATGCGTACACACACACACACACACACACACACAGGCATTAGTTAACACATGCAGACTTATGCACACAAAGGAAAGAAGAGGCATCAAGATCACTACCAGTCCCAAGGCCTGAAAGTCTCACCTCTTCTCTCCCAAGTGATTATGGGCAGGGAGGAAGTGGGAAAACCTCAGGCACTGCCCACCTCTGCTATCAAGTCTGTCCCAAATGTAAAAATCAAATCATGGTCTGCCCATGTAGTAAGACCCCTTTGCATAGGTGGTGACCTGGAGGCTCAGAGAGGATTGAACATTCTTCTTAAGTCACATAGCAAGTCAGGGCAAAACTGGGCCAGCTCCCAGGCCTAGGAAGTTTCCAACAAACCCTTCTCACACTATCTCATGGTCCCCTCCACAACCCCCAATTCCAGACATCTTCTCTATTTCTACCAGCTTTGAGCAGGACCAAAATAAATGAAGATGAAGAGAAAACACGAAGAAAAAGAGGGAAACAAAGGCAAGTAGGAGAGGAACCCAGGAGAAGAGAGGAGAGAAGGAACAGGGAAAGTCTGTGCAGAGAGCGGCAGGGTCCCAGCTCAGCTACAAGCTCACTGGGCCCCCTCGTGGCCCCCTATGCCAGAGGAATGCAATGAGGCAGGAGTTAACTCTCTGCTGTGGAGCAGAAAATGAGTTTCCAGTTATTAGTTGATTTATTGCTCTGTCCTCAATCTGTGCTCAGGTCCTATAAGGAAATGTTCCACTCGAAAGCACTAAGTGTCTTAAAAGAGCATAGGCATTAAAAATTGAAATCATAAAACAGGCATGTAAATATAGTAGAGGTGAGAGGGGCAGCCCCCTAGGCAGGCTGAGGTGGGAGTGGCAGGCCCAACTCCCAGCCAGCCTATCTAGGAGCCAACTGTGTCTATTGAGATGCAGGGGTGTTCCTGCCCAGAAGTGGTACTCAGCCATTAGCACTCCACATCTCAGCAGTTGGAATTGCCCTGTCTTTGAAAACTCTATTCTCTCCTGGCAGAGGGTCATAAGCTCAGCCCAAGAGTCTGTCAGATAATGGAGGAGAGGGTTGGGAAGGAAGGCACATGGGGGCTTAGCTGACTTCTACCTTAGCAGCTGTGTCAGTGGGAAGAGGGCGGGGCTGACCTGGGATAGGGCCAGGGCAGCTCCTTCTGGGCAGGTCCAGGCTACTGCTTCACAGAGGAGGCAGGCCCAGCAGAAAGGCCCCAGTCTAAGGCCCTCCTCAGCATTGCTCAGACCCCACTACACATCTGGGATTTGGTTCTGCCACCTGAGGAAGGGCTTGCCCCCAACTGGGCCTTAGAGGGGAGTGAATGCAAGGAAGTCCCTGCCCGGTCCTTGGCACATATGGACAGTGGAGTCACAGGCAGGTGATACAGCTCAAGCTCTCTCCATACAAGGGCACCTAGAGAGATGGTGCCATCCCTCCCAAGGGGGCCAGCTCCCAGCATAGGCCAGAGCTCACATCTCTGACTTGTCACCACCCGCCTAGACAGCCACCCTGTTCCAGGCCTAAGGAGGGGCCCCGCAGGGTCCATCAGCAGCACACACAGAACTGCATGGGAAGACACACATGTGAACATGCAAGGGCAGGACTACTGGGGTACAGCACCCCAGACACAGGTTACATAGCCACATGCACACACACACACACACACACACAAACGACCATACTAGATGTACCGGGTAATAATGCGGATTTTTTTCAATACATGGAGTTACACATATGTTGATATATATGTGATTTTATATGTATGCTATTTTGTTGTATTGACAACAAGCTTCAAAACTTCATATGTCAAATTTTCTGAAGGTGTTAACATCATAGATATTTTTACACTTAAAAATGTCCAATTTTGTGACAAAAAAACAGCATTTGTGGTAAGTTTTAACTCATTATTTTGAAGAAAAGTGCTGCTGAATACTTCAGGAAGCTTATGGTGAACATGCTCCATCTCAAGATACTTGTGAATGCTGGTTTAAACACTTTAAAAGTGATGATTTTGATGTGAAAGACAAAGAACGTCCAGATCAACTGAAAACGTTTGAAGACCAACAATTACAAGCATTATTGGATGAAGATGCATGTCAAACTCATAAACAACTTGCAGAACGATTAAACATTGCTCAGCAAACAATTTCCGATCATTTACAAGCAATGGGAAACATTTTAAAGGAAGGAAAATGGGTGCCACATCAACTGAACGAAAGACAAATGAAAAACCGAAAAGTCATCAGTAAAATGTTGCTTCAACGGCACGAAAGAAAGTCCTTTTTTGCATCGAATTGTGACTGGCGATGAAAAGTGGATTTATTTTGAGAATCCCAAATGCACAAAATCATGGGTTGATCCAGGTCAACCATCAACATCCACTGCAAAGCCAAATCGCTTCGGAAAGAAGACAATGTTCTGCCTTTGCTGGGATCAGGAAGGTGTGATGTAGTATGAGCTTCTAAAACCAGGTGAAACCGTTAATACTGATTGCTACTGACAACAAATAATCGATTTGAACCACGCTTTGATCATGAAATGACCAGAATGTGACAGAAGACATGGCAAAGTAATTTTGCTTCATGATAATACACAATCACACACTTCAAAACCAGTTAAAGACACGTTACAAGATCTTGCCTGGGAAGTATTAACCCACCCGCTGTATTTGCCAGACCTTGCTCCTTCAGATTACCACTTGTTCCGATTGATGGCACATGCACTTTCAAAACGTACGAAGAGGTGGCAAATTGGGTCTCTGAATGGTTTGCCTCAAAACAAGAAAAGTTCTATTGGGACGTATCCACAAATTACCTGAAAGATGGGGGAAATGTGTAGCTAGCAATGGACATTACTTTGAATAAAGCACTTTTGATGTTTCTCTTGAAATTATCGTGTTTTCTTTGATCACAAAATCCGCATTATTAACCGGTATACCTGGTACAGGAGCACTCCACACACATGTATACATGTGCAACCACATGGCTGCATATGCCCATGTGTGCGTACAGGCATGTTTCACATGTACCAGCACATAGACATGTGTACAAATGTTTACACTTGTATATGTACACCTGATAACACATGTGTGTATACTTTCCCACACACATACATGTGTGAGTACCCAGGCCCATGTGCACAGGCAAGTCTCGGGACTCCAATATCAGGCCCCAAAGATGTGGGCCAGAAGTTAGTGTGCAGAGTTCTCAAGAGAGGTCCAAGGATCTAGAGAGCCTCTACCATCTCTTCCTCTGGCCAGTCCCTTAGCCTTGGCCACCCTCAGTCACCCCTGGGGTCAGGGGCTTGGGCTATGTCTCTTCCCCAGCGAATGGCTCCAGGCTGCATGACCTTGGACAAGCCCCTGCCCCTTTTGGTCTGTGGGCTATTGGGGCCTCCCTGACTACAACAGCCTCTTCTTCAACCAGGCGGCATAGTAAAAAAAAAATAAAATAAAATAAAATAAAAATAAAAAAAATCCCTCAGCTTACTTCCTCTTTTTAGGCAGCAAGAGATCCCAGGATGGGCTGGGATTGGAGGAGAGCAAGAAGATAGACAAGACCCCAAGCTATGTTTGGTGGGCAGGGCCTGGATTGGCATGAGCAGAATTGGAGCCAAAGCCCTCGTAAATGAGTAGTATGGCAGTGACAATGACTTGGGGAGGGATGTACAGCAGATTGCTGGGGTCTCAAGGAGGGGGTTGCAGTCAGCTTTCCATGCTAGGGCCTCAATGCTGTGACATCTCCTGTAACCCTGTCCTCACTGCTTCCTTGAGAGAGTCAGCCCCCAGCTTTGAACCCCTTTGGCTGTGACCATGACTGGGCAGAGCAGCTCCTAGGACTGGGATGGCTGGGTATGAATGGAGTGAGGAAGCCCACAAAGTCTCCCTCCAGCACCTGGGACACTTGTACTTGAGGCCTCTGTGACTCCATCTACATTCAATCCTCTCAGCAGGAGGGCATGGCGGTCAGTTGAGATGTTCCCCCTTTTGGGGCCCCCTAAACACCCTTCTCCATACCATCCCCCTATCCTCACAGGCCTTAGCTGCCCACAGAGTCACCAAGCACCAGAACCCCATCAGTGCTTTCTGAGACCAGGACTTCACACCTTGAGGTCAGGCTGTAATGGAGATTGAGAAGGGAGGAGGCTCTGTAAGAGCAGCTGCTGTTCTGCCTACCCAGGGCTTCTGACTTTTCAGAATACATCAGAAAGCCTGATTTTGAGGAAACACTCAATATTTCCAGATCTATGGGCTGAGATTTTTACCACATTCTGTGGCTGGAATATACACTCTCACACACATACATGATCTACACTCTCACGCTTACACACATACACACTCATATTCACACTCACTTGCACACATAAATGTACAAATACTCTCATATCACAGTTACATAAACACACTCACAAACACACAGTCATATGTACACACTTACACATACATGTACGCACACACACTTGCTCACATACTCCCTCTCACCCATATAGACACACACACACACACATGCCCATGGAACAGATTCTGCCTCTGAGCCACCGTTTGGGATCTCTGGCCCAGGCAGAGATGGAGGAATCAAGGCTGAGACCATGAGGCTGTGTCAGTAATAAAGGGCATCAAGGGTGGAGGAACCAGGCCCAGGCTCAGATTCCCGCCATCAAGGTCCCACTCACTCCTCCCAGCTCAGCTTCCCTGGGAGTGAGAGAAAGGAATCACCCCTTCTTTACCTTCCTACCTGCGTTCCCCCACCCCAGTCCCTCCTGCACTCCATCTCTTATCCTGGAATATCAACAACCACCTCCACTTTATTAAGAACACCCCCTTTTTAGCCCCCAGCTACTCCCGCCTTCCGATTATCACCACCCAGCCCACCAAAGCCAGATTGGGGGAGTCCCCAGTTTGCCCTTCACTCTAGAACAGCCGTGGGCAAACTACAGCCCGCGGGCCGGATCCGGCCATTTGAAATGAATAAAACTATTGAAAAAAAAGACCCTACCCTTTTATGTAATGATGTTTACTTTGAATTTATATTAGTTCACATAAACACTCCATCCATGCTTTTGTTCCGGCCCTCCGGTCCAGTTTAAGAACCCATTGTGGCCCTCGAGTCAAAAAGTTTGCCCACCCCTGCTCTAGAACCACTCTGGCCCTGGTGCCTCTTTCTCCCACATATAATTTCCTTAATTGGGAGCTCACTAATTATCCCCATGTTTTTCAGAGGAAGTAAACAGCAACTCGAAAAACAGTGATATTTTTATTCTCCAGAAGATTCCACAGCACTGGAGCACCCCATTTCTATTCCCACCCCTAATGGCCTGTCCAGCCTCCTGCTAGGTCCACTTGCCTGCCCCTCTCCCTGTATCTATCCCCACACATGTAAGCAAACTGCCTGCCACCAGGCCACCCGACAGCAGGTTGCCTCTTGGAATCTGCATTAAGAACCATAAATTGCTGAAAAAGGGCCTCCTTACCCATGTAACAGAGGTTAGAATGTTTAAAGAGAGCAGTGAAACTGTTTTATTAATCAGAACTACTATAAAGGAAGCATTTTAATTAACATAATTATCTCAATTGAGAAAAGCAGTCCTTACTCCATAGATACTTTTCAGCTAAAGATGCAAGCTATCACCGTCAGTCATAATTAAGTAAAGCAAGCCATTTTTTCCTCTTGCTCCTTCCCCTTGCAGGGCACTGGCTCCTCCCTGAGTTAGATCTCAGAGTGTGATAAGGTAAATGTCACACCCTCAGTGCTCATGCTCTCACACAACCCAGCTGCCTCTTGAGTTGCATTTCAGAGAAGGAGTACCCATGCCTGGCTTCCTAGAGAAGGAAGGGCACCCATGTGAGAAAGGCACCCACCTCATCCCCTTAGCCCTCCACTTCCCACAGAATAATGAGTCCCAGAGCACTGTCCCTCTTGGACACCTGCAGATACTTTTCTGGGTCAGCAGGCCCAGGGGGAATAAAGGTGGGCAGACAGCTAGCCAGTTGGCACTCAGATCAGCACCCTGGCCCAGGCCACCAGCCCTTCCCACCTGGATGCACACCATTTACCCCTAACTACCACCCCACTCCATTCCTGACTGAACTTCAGGCCACCTTCCCACATAACAGCCAGAAATCTGTCCATACCACAAATCTAAGTATATGACCCTCCCCATCCCCACTTAAAGCCCTCATGGCCCCCACAGCCCACTTCACCTCTTACTACACCTCCTAAGCATGCTCCACTCCAGCCACACTGACTTTTCCTCATCTCCTAAGCTCTTGCCACAGAGCCTTTGTACATGCCATTCCCTCTGCCTGCTGTCCCATCTCTTCAGCTACCACCTCACACACTCTCAGCTCATCTTTTTATCCTACAGTGCACAGCGTGGGTGTCACCTGTTCAAGAAACCCTCCTCACCCTCCCTGACCTGGTTGATCCCCTCCAGGGAATGAATAGCACCAGGGCAGTATGTACATAGCAGCCTTACAGCATAGCTGTCTTCTTTATGAGCTTCAGACTCCTCTAATCAACTGTAAGCTCCATGAAGCAGCCAGAGACTTCATTTTTGTTGGTTTGCTTGATCATTTGACTTGCACTTTTTGTTTGTTCACTGCTGTATTCCCCAGTGCCAATCACAGTGTCAGGCTGGAGGTAAGCACTTAAGAAATATTTGTGTAAGGAAAGAAGGAAGGGAGGGGGGAGGGAGGTCCGGCCCTACACTCTCCAGAAGACTGCCATCGCCCGTGTGTGCTGGGGCCTTTAAGGAGGAAGTGAAGGAACATCCAACACTGAAATGCTCCACTCCACCTGAGCATCATGACTCTACCCACTAAGGCCCAGAAAGAGGCAGGAGGTGCCTAAGGATCCAGTGAACTAGCACAAATTCTGGGCCTGCCCAGGTCCTGACTACATCTGCTTCAAGGTAGAATGAGGAGGAAGGAGAGAAATACAGGAATAGCTCCTTTGGGTACAGTGTCCCCTTGGGCTGCTGAGGACAGTACTCAAGATGTGTGACCTTGGACCTTTCATTCCCCTTTCTGGGTCTCAGCTTCTCCATCTGCAAAATGGACAGCTTAGAGAAGATAACTACATGCCCTACTCCACTCAACCCTGACATCTAACACCCCCCAAAGCTTCAGACATCCCTCCTCTTTCCCCTGCAGGGCTTGAGATGCTAATCTGCTCACCAAGTACCTGCTGCCATCAAGACTACGCAGGGAGGGTGAAGCTTGGCACTCTGCTCCCTCACCAGCCTTTTTAGGATGACGCATGTGCATAGGTGACACTGTAGATATATGTCACCCCAACATGCTGTAGTTTACTCCCTGAGAAGGTGCTTATTTTTTAGTACATCTTAACTAGAACCCACAAAGTGTGCTGTCAGTGCTTTTTAAATGGCTTGTTAATGCCCATAAAGCTCAGCGCTGGCCAGAGGAGAGAGCTCACTCCTAGGCCCAGTGCAGTCTGTACTCCAAGCACACACTTGTGCTAAGCTTTGGGCTGGGACCCCAAACATTCTTCAATAAAATGTGCCCAGAGCCCTGCTGGGGCCATAAGACTTGGCAACCCTTAGGTAGTGGTAGAGGAAAAAGGGAAGTGGTACAGGTTCAAATCCCTTCATGGCCACTTATTAGCTGTGTGACCTCAGGCCAGTGACTATAAACTCTCCGGGCCTCCAGTTTCCTCATTTTTAAAATGGCAATGCTAACTCCCACCTGAAGTCTATTTTGAAGAGCGAATCAGGTAATAAATACCAAGTGCCAGGACCCTGATGAACATAGATGTTAAAATCCTCAACAAAATTTTAGCAAATCAGATCCAGCAATACATTAAAAAGATCATACATCATGACCAAGTAGGACTTACTCTGGGGATGCAAGGCTGGCACAATATTCACAAATCAATAAATGTGATACAACAAATAAACAGACTGCAAGACAAAATCGCACGATCATATCAATTATAGAGAAAAAGCATTTGACAAAATCCAACACCCTTTCATCAAAACTCTCAACAAAGTGGGAATAGAAGGATCAAACCAGCAATGCAAGAAATGTTAAAGGGTCTGCTGTAAAAAAAAGAAATAGGTGCCCTAACCAGTTTGGCTCAGTGGATGGAGCATCGGCCTGCAGACTGAAGGGTCCCAGGTTCGATTCCGGTCAAGGGCATGTGCCTTGGTTGCGGGCACATCCCCGGTGGGGGGTGTGCAGGGAGCGGCTGATCGATGTTTCTCTCTCATTGATGTTTCTGACTCTCTGTCCCTCTCCCTTCCTCTCTGTGAAAAATCAATAAAATATTAAAAAAAAAAAAAGAAATAGGAGGGAAGAAGAAACACAGGCATAAAGAATAAAAATGGCGACAAACAAGTACCTATCAATAATAACTTTAAATTTAAATGGGTTAAATGCCCCAATCAAAAGACATAGGGTAGCTGAGTGGATAAGGAAACATGACCCAATATATATTCTGTCTACAAGAGACCCACCTCAGTACAAAGGACTCACACAGACTGATGGTGAAGGGATGGAAAAATGTTTTCAGGCGAATGGAAATGAAAAAAAAAAACTGGGGTAGCAATATTTATATCTGACAAATTAGACCTCAAAGTGAAGGCCATAACAAGAGATAAGGAAGGCCACCATAAAATACTAAAGGGAGCAATTCAATAAGAGGATATAACTGATAAACATATAAGCACCCAATACAGGAGCACCTAAATACATTTAAAAAAAAAAAACCTTCTGGAAGATATCAAGGGAGAGATTGACAGCAATACAGTCATAGTAGGGAACTTTAATACCCCATTGACACCACTGGATAAATCCTCGAAACAAACAAACAAAAAAATCAGCGAAGAAACATTGATCCTAAATGACTCACTAGATCACATGGAATTAATTGACATCTTCAGAACATTTCACCCCAAAGCCACAGAATATGCTTTCTTCTCAAGTGTACACGGGTCATTTTCAAAGATAGACCACATATTGGGGCACAGGCAAAGTCTCTTCAAATTTAAGAAGATAGAAATCATATCAAGCATCTTCTCAGATCACAATGGCATAAAATTAGAAATCAACTACAATATAAACAATGAAAAAAATCAAACACTTGAAGGCTAACTACCATTCTATTAAACAATGATTGGGTTACCAAAGAGAGAAAATTAGAAATAAAAAAGCATCCTGGCAACAAACAACAATGAAAATGCAACAATCCAAAATCTATGGGACACAGTGAAAGCAGTCTTGAGAGGGAAGTTCATAGCTCTATAAGCCTACCTCAAAAAAACAAGAAAAAATGGTAATAAATATTCTAACCCTACAACTCAAAGAGTTAGAAAGAAAGCAACAAGAAAAGCTCAGCATAAGCAGCAGGAAGGAAATAATAAATATCAGAGCAGAAATAAAAAGCCAAAACAATATAAAATATCAACAAAATCAAAAGCTGGCTCTTTGAAAGGCTAAACAAGATTAATGAACCCCTAGCCAGGCTCACCAAGAAACAAAGAGAGAGGACCCAAATAAACAAAATCATGAATGAAAGAGATGAAGTAACAACCGATCCCGCAGAAATACAAAGGATTATGAAAAAATACTATGAACAACTCTATTCCAACAAAATTGACAACCTAGATGAAATGGACATATTCTTGGAAAAATACAAGCTCCCAAAACTCAATCAGGAAGCATCAAAAAACCATAATAGGCTGATAACCACCAAAGAAACTGAAGCAGAGATCAAAAGTCTTCCAGCAAAAAAAAACCCTGGTAAGGACGGCTTTACAGGGGAGTTCTACCAAGCATTCAAAGAAGAACTAAAACCTATCCTCCTCAGACTATTCCAAAATATTCAAGAGAAAGGCACACTTCCAAGCTCTTTCTATGAAGCCAGCATTACCCTAATTCCAAAACCAGATAAAGACACCACAAAGAAAGAGAATTACAGGCCAATATCCCTCATGAACATAGATGCTAAAATCTTCAACAAAATTCTAACAAATCGGATCCAGTATTACATTAGAAAGATCATACACCATGACCAAGTGGGATTTATTCCAGGGATGCAAGGATAGTACAATATCTGCAAATCAATAAATGTGATAAATCACATAAACAAATTGGGAGAAATATAACATAATCATATCAATCAATGTACAAAAAGCATTTGACAAAATCCAACACTCTTTCTTGATAAAAACTCTCAGCAAAGTGGGAATAGAGGGATCCCAACATAATAAAAGCCTTATATGACAAACCTACAGCCAACATCATACTCAATGTGCAAAAATTAAATCCATTTCCCCTAAGAACAGGAACAAGACACTCTCACCACTCCTGTTTGATGTAGTATTGGAAGTGCTAGCCATAGCAATCAGATAAGAAGAAGAAATAAAAGGCATCCAAATTGGAAAAGAAGAAGTAAAACTGTCATTGTTCACAGATGATATGATACTGTATATAGAAAACCCCAAAGACTCTATCAAAAAACTACTAGACCTAATAAATGAATTCGGCAATGGAGCAGGATACAAAATTAACACCCAGAAATCTATAGCTTTTTTATATACCAACAATGAACTCACAGAAAGAGAAAGTAAAAAAAAAAAAAATCCCATTTACCATTGAACCAAAAAAATTAAGATACCTAGGAATAAATTTTACTAAGGAGGTAAAACACCTATACTCAGAAAACTATAGGACATTGAAAAAAGAGATAGAGGAAGACATAAACAAATGGAAGAACATACCATGTTCATGGATTGGTAGAATCAACATCATTAAAATGTCCATACTACTCAAAGCAATCTACAGATTCAATGCAATCCCCATTAAAATACCAATGGCATATTTAAAAGATCTAGAAAAAACTCTCCAAAAATTCATCTGGAAAAAAAAGACCCTGGCCGTAACCGGTTTGGCTCAGTGGATAGAGTGTCAGCCGGTGGACTGAAAGGTCCCAGGTTTGATTCCGATCAAGGGCATGTGCCTTGGTTGCAGGCACATCTCCAGTGGGGAGTGTGCAGGAGGCAGCTGATCGATGTTTCTCTCTCATCGATGTTTCTAACTCTCTATCTCTCTCCCTTCCTCTCTGTAAAAAATCAATGAAATATATATTAAAAAAAAAAGACCCCAAATAGCCACAGCAATCCTGAGAAAGAAGAACAAAGTTAGAGGGATCACAATACCAGATATCAAGCTATATTACAAAGCCACAGTTCTCAAAACTGCCTGTACTGGCACAAGAACAGACATATAGACCAGAGAACAGAACAGAGAACCCAGAAATCGACCCAAGCCATTATGGTCAATTAATATTTGACAAAGGAGGCAAAAGCATACAATGGAGTCAAGACAGTCTCTTCAATAAATGGTGTTGGGAAAATTGGACAGATACATGCAAAAAAATGAACTTATACACACACAAAAAAAACCCCTCAAAATGGCTAAAGGACTTAAATGTAAGACAGGAAACCATAAAAATCCTACAAAATTCCATAGGCAACAAAATAGCAGATATATGTTGTAGCAATATCTTTACCGACATGGCTCCTAGGGCAATGTAGAGTAAGGAGAAAATAAACAAATGGGACTATATCAAAATGAAAAGCTTCTGCACAGCAAAAGAACCCATCAACAAAACAACAAGAAAGCCCACTGCACACCAATGTTATTTAAGATAAGGGTTTAATCTCCAAAATTTACAGAGAACTCAAACAACTTTATAAAAGGAAGATAAACAATCCAATCAAAAAATGGGCAAAGGACCTAAATGGATACTTTTTGAAAGAGGACATATAGAAGCCAAGAGACATGAAAACATACTCAAAGTCATTAATCATCCAAGAGATGCAAATCAAAACAATAATGAGGTACTATCTCACACCTGTCAAAATAACTATCATCAACAAATCAACAAATGACAAGTGCTGGCAAGGATGTGGAGAAAAAAGAACCCTTGTGCACTGCTGGTGGGAATGCAGACTGGTGCAGCCACTGTGGAAGATAGTATGGAGTTTCCTCAAAAAGTTAAAAATGGAAGTGTCATTTGACCCAGTAATCCTACTTCTAGGACTATATCCCCAAAAACCAGAAACACTAATCAGAAAGGATATACTAGTATGCACTCCTATGTTCATAACAGCACAATTTACAATAACTGAGATTTGGAAACAGCCTAAGTGCCCATCAGCAGATGAGTGGATTAAAAATCTATGGTACATCTACACAGTGGAATAGTATGCCACGATAAAAAAGAAAGAACTTTCACCATTTGCAACAGCATGGAGGGATTTGGAGAGCATTATGCTAAGTGAAATAAGCCAGTCAGAGAAAGGGAAATATCACATGATCTCGACTCAAAACGGACAAAATACTTAAATATAAGATGTGTAACCATAAAAGTCCTGGAAGAAACTATAGGCACCAAAATCTCGGACAGCTCTCATAGCAATATGTTTACTGATATATCTCCTAGGACAATGGAAACTAAGGAGAAAATAAACAAATGGTTCTATAATAAAATAAATAGCTTCTGCACAGCAAAAGAAACAATCAACAAAATAATAAGAGAGCCCACTACATGGGAGAACATATTTGTTACATCTGATAAGGGGTTAATCTCCAAAAAAATAGGGAACTCATACAACTTAACAAAAAGAAGACAAACAATCCAATTAAAAAATGGGCAAAGGAGGAGAAGAACCAAGATGGCAGCACAGGTAAACACCTGAACTTGCTGCCATGTACAACCGCATTAAAACTACAACTAAAAGATGAAATGAATATCATCCAGAACCACGGGAAGGCTAGCTGAGTGTAAATTCTACCACTAGAAGGAAAGAGAAAAGTGCATTGAGTCCGGCAGGAGGTGGAAGTGTGGAGTACGAAAGCGCACGTGAAAGGGGCTGGCAGCTGGGTACGCTGTTGTCTTTTTCAATTGGGAGTGCTGACTGCTCTGAACTCCAGCTGCGGGCGAAAATTTGGGGACCCAAAATCATATGGAGAGAAACTGTGCTGTCTGGCATCAGGCCAGAACATGAGGGCAGCTTCCTCGCAGAAGTGCTTGCAGCGTTCATTATTCCTGCACAGGGCCAAGGGACACAGACCCAAGGACCTCTCCAAGGCAAAGCAGACTGGCAGTCATTGTGGTTTGCTCTGCCCTGGTGATTCCCTGAGATTCCGCCTCACCCAATTTACATCCCTGCCCAAGCTGTGCAGCAGAGGCTTTTGCATACGAATGGCTGGGCCTTTCTCCACCTAAAAACCTGTCAAACTGTAGCTGGGTCAGGGAATCCAAGAGATTCTAAAAGAAGGCCTAAGGCTCCTCAGCAGCCTGCATTACTTCATAGCTGTGCCTCATCTGGGCACCTCCAAGCCCCAAAGAGGAGGAATCTGCAGATCTCTCTGTAGCTTCTGCTGGGTGGCCTCATAGAGTGGTTGACTTTGCACCTCCTTGGAGATCCAAGAGCCAATCTACCCAGTAGTCAGAGGGAGACCATCCAGATTACAGCTCTTCACATCCATAAGAGACACACTCAGGGGGCAGACTCAGTGAGCGCCAAAGCCCCACTGAAGCAAGTCCTGCCCCATAAGGGTGTCTCCAGCACAGACGTTCTCCCATTGTAGACATAACTGGTCCTTATAGCCAATTGACCTGGAGGTCAATTCCTCCCAATGATACCAACAGCAATCAAAGCTTAACTACAACAAGACTGTGCACAAAGCCCACAAAGGGGTGCACCAAGAGTGTCCACCTCAGGTAATTGGTGAGGCTGAGCCACTGGACCCTATAGGACACCTAGCACACAAAGCCACTCTATCAACACAGGGAAGCAGCCAAAATGCGGAGACAAAGAAACAGATCACAAATGACAGAAATGGAGGAAAGCAAACCACTGGATATAGAGTTCAAAACCACGGTTATAAGGTTACTCAAGAATCTTCTAGAAACCTCCAAGAAATATAGTGAGACCCTCAAGGATATGAAAAAGGACCAATTAGAAATTAAGCATACACTTACTGAAATAAAGAATAATATACAGAGATCCAACAGCAGACTAGGGGATCCCAAGAATCAAGTCAAAAATTGGAAATACAAAGAAGCAAAAAACACCCAACCAGAAAAGCAAAAGAAAAAAAGAATACAAAAATATGAAGATAGCCCAAGGAGCCTCTTGGACAACTTCAAGCGTACCAACATCCGAATTATAGGGGTGCCAGAAGAAGAGAGAAAGCAAGATATTGAAAACCTATTTGAAGAAATAATGACAGAAAACTTCCCCTACCTGGTGAAAGAAATAGACTTACAAGTCTATTAATGTAAGCCAGGAAGTGCAGAGAACCCCAAACAAAAGGAATTCAAAGAGGACCACACCAAGACACATCATAATTACAATGCCAAAGGCAAAAGACAAAGAGAGAATATTAAAAGCAGCAGCAAAAGAAAAACAGTTAGTTACCTACAAGGGAGTATCCATATGACTGTCAGCTGATTTCTCAACAGAAACTATGCAGGCCAGAAGAGAGTGGCAAGAAATATTCAAAGTGATGAATAGCAAGAACCTACAAGCAAGATTACTCTACCCAGCAAAGCTATCACTTAGAATTGAAGGTCAGATAAAGAGCTTCACAGACAAGAAAAAGCTTAAAGGAGTTCATCACCACCAAGCCAGTATTATATGAAATGCTGAAGGGTATTCTTTAAGAAGAGGAAGAAGAAGAAAAAGGTAAAGATAAAAATTATGAACAACAAAGTGACAACAAATACATATCTATCAACAAATGAATCTAAGAATCAAGTGAATAAAAAATCTGATGAACAGAATAAACTGGTGAATAGAATAGAAACAGGGGCAAGGAAAGGGAGTGGACTGACAATTCTCAGGAGGAAGGGAGTGTGGGTGTGGGGGAAGAGACTGGACAAAAATCGTACACCTATGGACGAGGGCAGGAGTTGGGGTGGGAACCGGGTAGAGAGGAGCTATGGGTGGAAAAGAAGAACAACTGTAATAATTTGAACAATAAAGATTTATTTAAAAAAATTAAAAAATAAAAATAAATGGGCAAAGGACCTAATTACACACTTCTCCAACATGGACATACAGATGGCCAAGAGACTTTTGAAAGAATGCTCAAAGTTACTAAATCATCCAAGAGATGCAGATCAAACTGACAATGAGATATCCCTCACACCTGTTATAATGGCTACCATCAACAAATCAACAAAAGACAAGTGCTGTCTAGATTGTGGAGAAAAGGGAACCCTTGTACACTGCTAGTGGGAATGCAGACTGGTGCAGCCACTGTGGAGAACAGTATGGAGTTTCCTCAAAAAAATAAAAATGGAACTCCCATTTGACCCAGTGATCCCACTTCTAGGAATATATCCCAAGAATCTAGAAACACCAATCAGAAAGGATATATGCACCCCTATGTTCATAGCAGCACAATTCACCATAGCTAAGATTTGGAAACAGCCTAAGTGTCCATCAGCAGATGAGTGGATTAAAAAACTGTGGTATATCTACACAATGGAACACTACGCTGAGGTAAAAAAGAAGGAATTCTTACCATATGCAACAGCATGGATGGAACTGGAGAGCATTATGCTAAGTGAAATAGCCAGTCAGAGAAAGATAAGTATCACATGATCTCACTCATTTATGGAATATAATGAACAACATAAACTGACGAACAAAAACAGATCCAGAGACAGAGATGCATCTATCAGACTATCAATCCCCAGAGGGAAAGTAGGGGAGGGTGGGGGTAAGGGGAAGCGATCAACCAAAGGACTTATATGCAAGCATATAGGCCTAACCAGTAGACACAGACAACAGGGGGGTAAGGGCATGAGTGGGGAGGAAGGGGGGTAATGTGGGGATAAGGACACATATGTAATAACTTAAGATCAATAAAGAAATTAAAAAAAAAAACAAGTGCCAGGTAACATTTGACTTTTAAGGTGTGGTAATGGCATTATGGTTATATTTTTTTAAAGGGTTCTTACCTTTTACAGAAACATTTATGGATAAAATTACCCAATGTCAAAATAACTCATTGGTATGGTGTGTGGGTGGGTATGGAGGAAAAGGAAGCAAATGTGGTAATGAGTTAATGTTCACTGATGGAAATGTAGGCTTCAATAACTAGTCTCCCCACTTCGGTGTAGGGTGACATTGTCACACTGAACCATCACACAGGCCCAGGGGTGCACACTCCCAGTCTCAGAAGGCTTCAACCCCTCAAACCCCTTGCATGGTCAGGTTCAGACACAGGTGGCAGCAAGACATCAAAAAGCACATGAAGGAGCATGGGGGGATGGGAGGCTCAGCCTTCACGGAGGGCCCTCAGTCCACAGGAGAGACAGGCAGATGAAGGGCCCCACAACCAGAGACTTGGGAATCCAGAGAATTCAGATAGCCTCTGTCGTAGGCTGCCATTCCAACTGTGTGACTCAGGGACCACGGCTTTCCCTCTCTGCTCTCCAGGATTCCAACGTTAAAGTGGGGTTGGCAAAAGCCCATCCCACTCTACCTGCCTGTAGAGTGGAAGCCTAGCCTGAGGTAGATGCTCACTCACCCTTAGACTGGACCTGCCTTCCTCAGCAAAACTGTCACCGCCTGAAGGCTGTGATAGGCAGGCTGCCCTCATACTGTGCACCAGGATGCAGACCTGCCCTCAGGAAGCTTCCAAGGGAAAAGTCATCTTTTAAACAACACTGTACTGAGCAAAGCCTCAGAAAATGGGGCTTAGAGATCCCTGGCCTCAGGAAAAGAGGGACTCACTGCCAGGACAAAGATGAAGAAAATAATAACAACAAAGGTGATAAGGGCTGACTTACCGAGTGCTTTTAATTTATTTATTATTATTGATTTCAGAGAGGGAGAGATAGAAACATCAATGAGAGAGAATCATTGATCAGCTGCCTCCTGCACGCCCCCTACTGGGGATCGAGCCTGCAACCCAGGCATGTGCCCCAATAGGAAATGGAACCCTGACCTCCTGGTTCATTGGTCACGCTCTACCACTGAGCCACGTGGGCTGGGCCCGAGTACTTTTTAAGTGCCTGGCCCCATGTCCAGCTTTACCTGCATCTCTCCTTCCATTCTCATCACCACCTAATGGTTTCACTTAGCCCCTGTGTAGTTGAGAAACTGAGGTTCAGAGGGAAGATATTGCAGCAAGTGAATACAGAGCCAAGTCCTAAACCTACCAGAGTCCAAGGCCCTATGGGGGGGAGGCTCTGGGCATCCAGAGGGGCCATGGCAGAACCCTGGGAGCCTGCGGGCTCACTGAAGTGAGCCCTTTCCAGGCCTCAGTTTCCACCATGTGAAATAGGGGCAGGAAGACCCCAAACCCACAGAAAGGGCACCAGGGGAAGGTTGCATGAGTGTGGGCAGAGGTAACATCCCTAAGGTTCCAAAAGGAGTGAAGGCGGCTGTGAGGTAACTTCAGGGTGCAGGCGCAAAGGCAAGAAAATGAGATAGATCACTCTGGCTGAGGCTCAGGCTCTGGGAGATTTTCCCCCCCGCTATATTTTTAGATGTTCTACTTTCTTTCCCCTCCCACGCCCCAGTAGGAGGAAGAACACAGAAATAGATGGGTGTGCATGCCTGAGCGGCTATATATAGTGGGCACAAACTAGTCACCTGGGCTCCTCCCCCTCCTTGCCTCAAGCTGAAAGAGGCAGGGGCCCTTCCTCTTGCCCAGTTGCCACAGTGTCTGCTCAGCTCTAGCAGCGTCCTTCAGGCACCCCCACACTCCAGCACACTTACACAGCCAGACACACGCTGCTGATGACTACCTACCCTGACCTGAGTCTCAGGGGTGTTTGAGGGATCCCAGAACAACCAACAAACCCTACCCAAAGAGGTAATAATTACAGCATGACTGATTCACAAGAAAGGGACTCACATGCATCATCTTGTTTAACTCTCAAAATTCCCTCACAAGATGAAAATAATGGTTATTTTACAGATGGAGAAACTTAGGCCCAGGGAGGGGACAAAGCCTTTCTGGGTCACACAGAAAGCAAGTGGCAAAGCCTGTTAATCCCCTGGCTTCACAGGCAGCCCCATCAGAGGTGGAGCCTGCATCCACCAGGCCTGGGAAAGACAGGGCACCTGAGATGCCTGTATTGAACAAGTGGCTCAAAAAATTCCTGAACATGTGCCAATGGGCTCAAGAGAGAGAAGCTCAGCACTGCCAGAGGGTGTGTGGCAGCAACTGCCCAGTCTTCATCCATGTGCCCATCCCCTGGCCATTGAACTTTAGTGCCCAAGTGCAGACCTTCATTTTTCCAGCTCTAAAATTCCAGGTGGTTTGGTGGGTTTTAGGCAAGAAATTCCATTGGCTGTCCACCCAAGGTGAGAACTGCCTCTTGAAGAAAATTGGGACAGGGTGAAGAGAGGCTTAGGGTGCTTCACTGATGACCTTTCTCCCACAGATCAATGACCAGTCTTGACATTGTCACACCAATTGTCTTTGGTCCTGCCTAAGTCCTACTCCATAGACTGACACTGGACAACCATGTCTACTCCATCACAGAGCTCCTGACCCAATCCAGAGGCTCTGGAGATGGGTGGGGCAGAAGCCTGCATCCCTGAAGTTCACAAGACCCCAGTGGGGATTCAGGCCCTGCCTTGGGGGCAGCAGCATCCAAAGGGAGGAAAGAAGATTCGGCACCAGGGCAACAGGAATCCTCTGGGAGGAAAGAATGTGGGTCCTGCTCTCAGTGGACCTGGATATATAGACATTACATAGGAAAGAATGAACTTCCAGTTGCTACAGCCTATGTTCAGTTTCCGAATATCCATATGCAAATGAATGAAGCTGGGCCCTTAACTTACACCACAAAAAAACATTAAAGACCCAAAACTGTAAAACTCCTAGAAGAAAACAGGAGGAGAATTTCATGACATTAGATTTGGCAATGAGTTCTTGGATATGACACCAAAAGCACAGGCAACAAAAGCAAAAAAAAAAAGGGACTATATCAAACTGAAAACTTCTGCACAGTAAAGGAAACAATTAACAGAGTGAAAAGGCAACTTATGGGATGGTAGAAAATATTTGCAAACCATATATCTGATAAAGGGTTAATATCCAGAATATATAAAGAATTCCTACAACTCAATGCCAAAAAACAAATAATTCAGTCAAAAAATGGGCAAAGGACTTGAATAAACATTTCTGCAAAGACATACAAATGGGGCAAAAAAATGAGACCCTTCAAACCAAGCTTCTTCAGGTAGGACCCAGGTTGGGCTGTATCTCCTTCCTCAGACTGGGCTCCTACTCCAACCAACTGCCTTCAGAGATAGCCGCTGGCTGCCTCCTCACCTCCCTGCCCAGCCAGACCAAGTGGTGAGAGATCCTGCCCCAGTGCAGGCATTTCAGGCAGCTACCTCTCTCAAATCCTGGTGGTGTGATTAATACTCAGCCTGCCAGGAGCCCATTTATCCCAGCCATACCATGTGACCACCAGCGTAGGGCAGGTGCACTGCCCCAGGGCCTGCCTGAGTCCAGCCCCCAGAACTTGCCCAGTTCCTACTGAGGACTGGGTCCTGCGTGATGGACACACCTGGAAGGGAGCTCTCACCATCTCACTCCTGCCCCTCCTCCAACCTCTAGGGCAGCTCCAGCTTGGAGTCAGATGGAACTAACGGGAAGCCCACCTTGTCCACTTCCTCCCAGATGTGTGACTTGGGCAGGCCTCATCCTCTTTGAGCCCGTTTCTTCATCTGTAATATAAGTGCCACACTACTCCCTCACCAACCCTTATGAGCAGCCAAGGGGACAGCACATGCCAAATGCTTGCACTATGATGAAAGCATAATAGATGGTGGGCCCCTTTCCTTTCTATTGAATCCAGACTGCCTGGCTTCCAATTTCCACTTGGCTACTTATGGACTGTGTTACTTTGAGCAAGTTAATTAACCTCTCTGCTTCAGTGTTTTCTTTTGTAGAACACCTCATAGGCAGTGGCGAGGATTAAATAAACAAAGATTTGAAAATGCCTGAAACAACACCTGGCATGCAGCAGGTACTATGGAAGCATCAGCTGGGCTTGCTGTTGGTGTTATTGATGCTATTTTATGGGGCTGTTCTGAGGTCTGGACTTGGCAAGGTTCTGCAAACTGGAGACATATCCCCTGTGATTGCTGAATGTCCATTCTTTTACTCTCCTTCCCTGCAAGGCTTTATGGAGCCCCCACATCCCCAAGAGTTCAGCCAGCACTGGGACAGAGGGTCACTTTGTCCTACCCTAAGCAGTTCAGGAACCAGTGGGTTGGGGTGGGGAGGGCTAAGGTTGGTACCTGCAGAGTAAGATCATGAGAAGGGGTACGGGGGAGCCCCAAGGGCTGAGCTAGGCTCTGGGTTGAGAGCTGGAAGGGCGGGCACAGGGAACTGGAGCCATTGTCAGGTAGTGGGAAGACACTGAGAGTTCTTGAGGAGAGAAGCAGACTGGGCAGAGGTGACCTCAGACCCTGCTCTGCAGCTGAATGGGCCCAGCTGGACAAAAGAAACCAGAGCTGGGGGTGGGGGTGGGGCTGGGGAACATGGGGCAGGGGCAAAAACATCAGTGTTTGTGGCCCAGGGCCCATCCCACACATGCTGGCCAAATAGTCCTCGTGTGGTACCCCAGCATCACCCTGTGTAGGGAAAGAGGGTATTCCTGCTTTAAGTTGGACAGCTTCCCTGACCCAGACCTGACCTCCATTCCCCAAATCCTGAGTTTCTGTGGCATGCAGGAATGGCTGGACAGATGCAGCTCCCACTTTAGCCAGTCAAGATCTTGACAGGAGGGAGCACCACATATCTCCCGTCTTCTGTAGCCAGACAGGCCTGGGTTCAAGCCTGGCTCCTCAGCTTCCCAGCCATGTGGCCCCGAGCACGTTACTCAACCCCAATGAGCTCAGCTTCCTCTTGCACACCCACAGGGCACAGTAAGGAAGAAGTGCGTGATGGCTTTAAAACACCTGGCACACAGTAGGTACTCAAATTCCCCTCTAGGCCTCAGTTTCCCCACCTGTAAAATGAAAGGGTTGAGAGATGGTATATGAGGGGCCTTTTGAACCAGACTCTATCTCTGGGGGTGGTCCCAGCAGGATCAACCCAGCTCTGGTGGTCCACCTCACTTGATCACTAAGCTCTGCCTCCCTGAGCCCAGGTGCCAAGTGAAAAGAATGGGATGACACTGCACCATCTGCAGGCTCCTCACCCAGTCTAACCAAGGACTCCAGGTTCTCTGTCCCCACTCCCAGGCTGCAATGTGAATCCAGTGAACCTACTGTCCTGACTTCCAGGGGGTGGCCAGGCAGAAGGGCAGGGGCTGCTTGGATCCAACCTGGCAAGTGTAAAAGCCTTCATATCCCATTCCCCTAAAACCCCTTTTCCCGGGAAACCACTCCTGGGGCCCTATGCTGCTCTGTTCCTGAGGACAGTGTGAATCTCTAACTGATGTTTCCCTCTTCACTCTGACTACCAGGAAGCACAGGCCCAAATATTCAGCTCAAAATCAGGCCCTGTGTGTCCATGGTCTAAGTTCCCTGAGCCTTTTCTTCCTATTGCATCCTATTTCCCAGCTCTGGATTAAGTCGTTCTTAGTATCACATGTATGCTTGAAACCCTCAAGAACACTTGAAGGAATAAGGTGGGTATAAATAGTTAACATGTAAAATGGAAAAAAAATAAAGCCCAAAATAAAACCCACACACATATCTCCTCCCCAAGTAATGAAAAACTCAGGGCCTGAGGTTTGGAGAAGGGGAGTAGGGGCAGGGGTAGGTTGAGGAAGGTTACAACTCTATCCCCTCGTCTCTGGCTTCTAGTTGCACTCAGGAGCTGGGAGGATCTGCTCTCATCCTAGAACATTCCATAGTCCTGCTAATAGCAACCCTGGCAACTGTGACTAGAATATATCGAGTGCCTACTATGTGCCAGGCAACACTCCTGGCACAGTACATGAGCATTCCAGTTAATCCTCTAACAGCACTGTGAGTAGGTTCTACTATCTTCTTCCTTTTCCAGGTGAGAAAACAGAGGCACAGAGAGCTTAAGTAATATGTCAAAGGTCACGCAGTTGATAAGTACATACTAGAGCTGGGATTCACACCAGGCTGTCTAATACCACTGCCCAGGTTCTTAACAACTACTCATACTGCCTCGGGTGGTAAAAAGGATCCAGATGGGAAGGCTCAACCTGAGATGAGAGCCCAATCCCTACCCACCACCCACTTGGGGCTGATCCTGTCTCTGTTATTTGATGTCTGGACTGGCCCAGGACCTCCCCTCCCTCCAGCTGCATGATCAGGCATCAGGCCTGGGGGGGCAGAGCTGGGTGCATTTACTCCCCAAGTAGCAATGGGGAGATGAGTGGGCAAAGGGAGACACCAAACATTCTGAGGTAACATGGTGGGGGATAAAGGCCAGACTTTGGCACCAGGGTGGCCCGAGCCCCTTCTGAGCCTTGGCTTCCACCTCTATAACATGGGGCAGTAAGAAATTGCCTGGCCCACAGAAGAGCTTAGGCAGGGCCCTGGCTCCTCAGCTCCTGAGGGACTCTTCTGGGATTGCTCACTAAGCAAACCAGAGCTGGGCCCATCAGACCTCCACACCACCAAAGCCGAATCCTGCCCTTCAGCTGCCTAACTGTGTGACCTTGGGGCAGATCACTACACTACTCTGGCCTCAATTTCCTCAGCAGCAGAATGGGAATAACAGAAGAATTGTCACTTACCCATGCTTGGCATACAATGTCTTATCCACTAATTATTTTTATTATCGTGGGGCACCTTTCAGCCCTGGGCACCACTCCTTCCTAGCAGGCATCTTGATGATGGTCTGGGCAGAGCCATGAAAGGCATGTACAGGAGAGTAGACTCCAGTGGGGGAGCTGCCCAGGTACCAGCACTGTAGGAGGTAGTAAAGAGCTGCTCCCCATCCTAGCTGCCCAAAGGGCTTTCTGCTGAAGTAGGGAGGGAGCATCCCACATGGACATGCACACATATCCTGAACCATGCATGACTAATGCCCCTAACAGCTAAAGCCCAGCACTAGAGCCCTATCTGTGCCTGGTGCCCTCGTTTGGCCCCAACCCCAGCAGGTTAGAGGACTCATGCATTCAATCCCAGCTCTGCCTCTTCTGTGACTTGGGTCAATTCACCTTTCCTATATTGGCCTCCATTTTTCATGTGGAAAGAGAGCTAATAACATCCCTCTCTTGTACAAGAAACAAATTATGTTACCTGTGTGAAGAGCATGGAGCCCTGGTGTGACCTGAGGCGCCTCATTCTGGCCTCAGTGATGCTGTTGTTATAACTGGGGCTCCCATATTTGCATAATGCCTCCCCTGCCAAGTTCCCCAACCCCCAGCACACAAGGCTCTGATCCAGCACAGGTTTCTTCTATTTCTTCTTTGTCCCATGAGTCATAAGTATCAACAGCATCAGACGCTGCAGGCAGGTGTGTTGGGTGACATCCCTTCAGTCTGCTACAGCCAGCCTCATGGATTTGAACCTGCCCCTTCCCGGATCTGCCCTGGAACAGCTTCCCTGCTGCTAAGTCCTGCCTCTGCGGGCTCCCTGAGTTGTCTGTCCATCCTCTGGCCTGTTTCCGGGACCTCCCGAGTGCAGCAGACACCCCATACTTAGCCAACAGGGTCTGGGACAGCAGCATCTGGAGCTATTCCTCGCTGAAGCAGATGGGGCTGGGCCCATTTGGTCAACGAAGGGATGGTAGTAGGCTGGGGAGGACAGCTGAGGAGTAGCTTCTACAAGGGCACAAACTCTAAGCAGAGGGGCTGTCAGTGTGCAGACAGGAAGAGAGGGAAATGGGTCACGTCCAGAAGGATAGATGTGTCCCAGAGAGGGAACCCAACAGATTGGCCCAGTGGCTCTATCTCACAGCCCTGTGGCCTGGTCCAAACAGGCATCCCCACTGACTTGATGCAGCCTCCAGCTCCCACTCCACATACTATGGCTTCTTGGAGGGCAAACTCCAGTTCCTGGGTGCCTCGCTAGGGGACATGGTGACCAAGGGCATGGCCTCCAACTGTGTCCCTCCCAATGGGTGGTCTCAAACTGGGAAGCAATGTGCAGGGTAGTGGGAGTGATGGGAGACTATGGGGCCTGGATAGGAGACCTGGGCAGAATCCTACCTCAGCCACCAGGGTCTGTCCCCATCTAAAGGAAGAAAATAAACTGCTCCCTTTCATGGGTTGTTATTTAAATTAATGAGCTAATTAAACTGTGAAAAAAAGGTTTCTTGTTGACATAAAAGAAATGACCGACCCCATCAAATTAATAATTATTAACACTCTTCCTCCAGCAGGCTACCTGGATTGAGTCTCTGGGGCAGCTCTCCTAGCTGGAACAGCAAGCAGGCTGTGCTGGGCTGTGCAAGGGCATCTGAGCTGCTGAGGGAAGCCCCTCCCTGTTCTAGAGTCTTGCAGACACTTCCCAGTAACCAGTCCCACCCCACACCTTTCCTGGGCTCTGCACATGCTGAACCCAGTCCATGCAGCAAAATGCGCATTTTAACATTCACTGAGCAAATGTGTGCTGTGTCCATAGTAGGCCTTCTCCACACAACACCCAGAAGGATGCCCTCTGAGGAGCCCCTTTTACAAAGGAGATGCAGGCAAGTGGGTCACACAGACAGGAGTGAAGCAAGAACTCCAACTCCATCTCAATTACTTCCTGCCCTGCAATGTGAGGGTGGAGAGGACAACCCCATCCTCACCCCTCTTGCCAGCTCCTACTGAGAAAGGCTTGTGGGGGAACTTGCCACCTCCCCCATGTCACATCCCCATGCTCACTCAGCAGGCTGACTCAGCAGACACAGTTGAGCCCCCTGACACCAAATTAAAGCCAGAAGCCATCCCAGAAATCACTACTCAGCAAAGCTGCCTTGGAACTGATGTCCAAGGAGACAAAGGAAGCTCAGGGAATGGAAAAATGTCTGTTCCCAACACTTGCTGTAGCCTATCCCTGCAGGCCCTTATGGAGGAACCATGTTCTCATGCACAAGAATTATGTCCCCCAAATGTGTACTCATCACAGGGCACAACCAGGCCCCTGAGGCCGGAGCCTGATGGAGCCCAAAGCACCCACAGCCTCAACCATGTGCTGGCCTGCCCCCACAGGTAGGCCCACCTTACCTAAGTGACCCACAGCTATGCCCTTGCTTAATGAGGGACCTCCAGGATTCCCAAGACTCATTCCTGGCTAGTGAGTACCCCTAGTACTCACTCCTGACAGGTACCCCTGGGACTCAAACAGCCAAGGGCCCCTAGCACCCTGAGCCTGTCACAGTAAAAAACTACTCTCCTCCTTTCTTCCAGGAAACTGTCCCCAAATGTTCTCACCCCCTTCTTCACCCTGTGACTCAATAGCACCTCTCCTCCCCTACACATACATGCAGGCGCCTGGCTGATGGAAGGGAAAGGTGGGCTCCCTTCCTCTCTGTAAAAAAATCAATAAAATATATTTTTAAAAAAGAAAGAGAAACTAAAAAAGCAATCCCATTTACCATTGCAACAACAACAACAACAACAAAATAAGATAGCTAGGAATAAACTTAACCAAGGAGGTAAAAGACCTATGCTTGGAAAACAATAGGACATTGAAAAAAGAAATAGAGGAAGATACAAGCAAATGGAGACGTATACCATGTTCATGGATTGGAAAAATTAACATCATTAAAATGTCCATACTACCCAAAGCAATCTATAGTTTCAACACAATATCTATTAAAATACCAATGGCATACTTCACAGAGCTAGAACAAATGTTCCAAAAATTTATATGGAGCCCAGCCAGGTGTAGCTCAGCGGTTGAGCATCAACCCAGGAACCGAGAGGTCACCGGTTTGATTCCCGGTCAGGGCATATGCTCAGGTTGCGGGCTCGATCCCCAGTGTGGGGTGTGCAGGAGGCGGCCGATCAGTGATTCTCTCTCATCATTGATGTTTCTATCTCTCTCTCCCTCTCCCTTCCTCTCTGAAATCAATAAAAATATATTTAAAAAAATTTATATGAAACCATAAAAGACCTCAAATAGCTGCATCAATCTTGAGAAAGAAGAACGAAGTAGGAGGGATCACAATACCAGATATCAAACTATATACTACAAAGCCATTGTATTCAAAACAGCCTGGTACTGGCACAAGAACAGGTATATAGACCAATGGATCAGAACAGAGACCCCAAAAATTGACTCACACCATTATGGTCAATTAATATTTGACAAAGGAGGCAAGAGCATACAATGGTGTCAAGACAGTCTCTTCAACAAATGGTGCTGGGAAAACTGGATAAACACATGCAAAAAGATAAAACTAGACCTCCAATTTACACCACATACACAAATAAACTCAAAATAGATAAAAGACTTAAATGTAAGATGTGAAACTATAAAAGTCCTAAAAACCATAAGCACCAAAATCTCAGGCATCTCTCATAGCAATATGTTTACCAATACATCTCCTAGGACAATGGAAAATAATGAGAAAATGAACAAATGGGACTACATGAAAATAAAAAGCTTCTGTACTGCAAAAGAAACCACCATCAAAATAACAAGAGAGCCCACTACAGGGGAGAACATATTTGCCAATGATCTGTATATATATAAAAGCCTAAACAACTGGATGACCACCCAGTAGCTATGACATGCACTGACCACCAGAGGGGCAGATTCTCAACACAAGAGCTGCCTCAGACAGAAGCACTACTGGAGCGGCAGCAGTGGCAGGCTCAATGGAACCTGGATGAGCAACAGCAGGCTCCTTCCCAGGCCGCCTGCCACTTCCCACACTGCTACATCCCTCCGGGGATGTCAGACTGCCGGTTTTGGCTGATTCCCGCCGGACTGCAAAAGTGCTCAAGCCAGACTGAGGGACCCCACTGGTGCACGAACGCATGTAGTGGGCCTCTACTATATCCGATAAGGGGTTAATCTCCAAAATATATAGGGAACTCATACAACTTAACAAATCGAAGGCAAACAATCCAATTAAAAATGGGCAAAGGACCTAAATAGATACTTCTCCAAAGTGGACATTCAGAAAGCCAAGACACATATGAAAAGATGCTCAAAGTCTGTAATCATCCAAGAAATGCAAATCAAAACAATGAGATATCACCTCACACCTGTCAGAATGTCATCAACAAATCAACCAATAACAAGTGCAGGTGAGGATGTGGAGAAAAGGGAACCCTCATGCACTGCTGGTAGGAATGCAGACTGGTGCAGCCACTGTGGAAAACAGTATGGAGTTTCCTCAAAAAATTAAAAATGGAACTCCCATTTGACCCAGTCATCCCACTTCTAAGAATATATCCTAAGAAACCTGAAACAGTCATCAGAAAGAATATATGCATCCCTATGTTCATAGCAGTACAATTTATAATAGCTAAGACTTGGAAACAGCCTAAGTGTCCATCAGCAGATGAGTGGATAAAAAAAACTGTGGTACATTTACATAATGGAATACTACAGCAATAAAAAAGAAAGAACTCTTACCATTTGCAACATCATGGATGGACCTGGAGAGAATTATGCAAAATAAGCCAGTCAGAGAAAGATATGTATCACATGATCTCACTCATATGTGGAATCGAACGAGCAAAATAAACTGATGATCAAAAATAGACCCAGAGTCATAGAAGCATGAACAGACTATTGTACCTCAGAGGGAAGTCAGGGGAGGGTGGGTGGGAAAAGATCAACCAATGAACTTGTATGTATATATGCATAATCTGTGGACATAGATAATGGGGTGGTGAGGGCCTGGGAGGTGGTGACGGGAGCAGACTGGAAGAGGTTAATGGGGGGGAAGGAGGACCAATGTAATACTTTCAATAATAAAGATTTTCTTTTAAAATGCATATCAATTCACCTCAATATTGTAGAGGGAGAGAAGAAGGGAGAGAGGGAAAGAGGGAAGGAGATTCCTCCATCCCACATGCCCTCCCATTTTTCTGCTCCTTTTTATAATAAAACTCAAGAGAGTAAGCATCTCAGTGTCCCCACCCTCACCTCCAGTTCTCTTGTACTCTCTCTCTCCAGTTGGGCTTTCATTCCCACCTGTCCACTGTACTTCTTTTATCAAGGTTCCCAGAAACCCCTGCTTTGCCAAACCCAGTTGGTCATTCTCTGACTTGCATTTTATCTCTGGGCTACCAGCATACACTTTGTCCTGGTTGTCCTCCCATGCCTTCCTCCCCTTTTACCCCACCTCCTCCAAACATCCAAGGCCCCCGGGCTCTCCGGCTCTCTTTTCTTTCCTGTTTGCACAGTCCTTGGCTTGGTCTCCCAGCCAAGCCCCGGCCCCAGCTCTCTCCTGAGCACCAACTGCTGTGCTCCAAGAGGCCTGTCATCTCCACTAGCTCATCTAACAGACCTTTCCAAAACAGTACTCTTCATTTCTACTCCAAAAATTATATTTTCCTTGGCCTTGACTCCTCTCTTTCACACCCCACACCTAAGCCACCAGCAAAATCTGACAGTTCTCCTGGCAACTCCCCCACAAGGCTTCTTTTCAGTGCTGGCCTGATTTACTACAGTAGCAGCCTACTGCCTCACAGGCTCCCACCTGGCCCCAAACTACCACCACAGCCAGCTAGTGGTACAGATTGGATACTGTCACTACCCTGCCAGAAGCAAGGGGTTTCCATGCAGAGAGAATTAAGTCCAGACTACTCGAGTCTGCTCACTGCCCAGAAATCACCTTCTTTTTTTTTATTTTATTGCTTAAAGTATTACAAAGAGTAGTACATATGTCTCCTTTTTTTCCCCATTGACCTTCCCAAGTCTCCCCTACCCCCCCAGTATCTTGCGTCCATTGGTTATGCTTATATGCATGCATACAAGTCCTTCGGTTGATCTCTTACCTCACCCCCCTCAACCTTCCCCACTGTAGTGCAGCACAAGCTGCACCTTGAAGTACAGTGGGACACAGGGCCTCTTAGGATGCCAGGCCTGGCAGCCCTGCCTCAGGGGGGTGTGGAACTTTCACACCTGCCAACTTGTCGTAATCAGGAGAAGGCCTTGGGGGCACTGGCAACTGAGCATAACTGGCAGGGGACCAGAATGCCTGCCAACAGCTGGCACTGCTGCCAGGCAGCCAAGTAATCATGTTAGCCACAGAAATTGGTCCAAGGAGTTTTTTTTCCCTTCGCTTCCCATTTTCTTTCTCTTTCTCTCCCTCCTTGGAGCCGCAAGACCCAGAAGATTGATTTTTGCCTGAAAAGGAGGAGATAACTTGATATAATAAACTCCATGGTCCCTCTTGCTGTTTGGAGCTTTTAAACAATTTAATAGGGTTGGGGACAAAAAAGCTTGTCCTCAGGGCTCTCTGAGGCTGCTCCCCTCCCCTTGAAGCCTCTGGCCCTGCGAATGTCCCTCTCTCAACTCTCCATTTGCCTCCTCTCCCTTCTTTTCCCCTTGGGATGCCTTGAGGGAACAAAGGTTAAAAATGCCCCCTTTCTCTTACAGGTTTTAAAAATAATTCCATTGAGGTCAGGGCTGGGTCCACCAATAGCCCTGCCTCCCATGGTCCCTGTGGCTGCTCCCACTCCCTAGAGCAGTGGTTCTCAACCTGTGGGTCGCGACCCCTTTGGGGGTCAAACGACCCTTTCTCAAGGGTCACCTAAATATATCCTGCATACCAGATATTTACATTATGATTCATAACAGTAGCAAAATTACAGTTATGAAGTAGCAACAAAAATAATTTTATGGTTGGAGGTCACCACAACATGAGGAATTGTATTAAAGGGTCGCGGCATTAGGAAGGTTGAGAACCACTGCTAGAGTCACCAGCCAGCCTGAGAGTGACAAGTTGGCTCAGTCCACCTGTTCTCAAAGCATTTCTGAAGGGAGCAAGTGAGGCAGCCCACCCACTGAGGTGCTGCCAGAGATGGCTTTTGTTCCAGCAAACAAGCAGTTCTTTAAACAGTAGCCTAATGACACACAAAGAGAGCACAGCTCCGACTGGGACCCAAGCCTTGCTCTCACCTCACTGGAGGTCCATGCTCCCCAATTACTCCCCCTCCCCCAACTTGACAGCCCCTCGACTGGTGTTCATGGACTTATGCCCTGACATGCACACAGTCAGCATTATTAAGCACCTACTCTGTGCCAGGAACTGAAGGGTACAACCAAACCCTTCTGATTCCTACCTCAGTGGCCTTAAAGCCTGATTGACATCAATGAGCACACTGGAGAAGGCAAACTGGGGTGATGGCCAGGGTGCCTGAGAACATGGACAGTGGTCAGGGAGAGCTCCTCTGAGGAAGTGTCCTTGGAACAGAGGTCAGAAGACAAACAGGAGACCACCAGGAATAAGGTATAGGTGGAAGTTTCCAGGCATTATGGGAAGGTCTGCACTCAGAATCATGCCACTCAATTAGGGGTCTTTTCCCAGTGCTTTCTGCCTGACAAGGGAGGCCAGACCTCATGGTTCCTTACTTGGCATTCAGGGCCCTTCCTAGCCTGGTCTCTGTCCCCAAGATCCCTTTATCCCCATCCTCTCCTACAGGGTGCAGCACAAATCTCTCATTGGCCCTGGGGCAGGAGGTGCTGCTCCTTCTGGGCTCCCACATTACTGTGTTCTTCCCCACCCCACCATGGACCACACTGGCCTACTGCTGAGTATAACAGGTCTCCTGCCCACCAGGCCATGCCGAGTGGTCTCTGTAGCTGGAGCCCCACACAGAGCCAGGAGTATGTGCAAAGGAGAAGGAAGCAACTGGAGATACCATCAGAAGGTCTAGACTCAGTTCTGTGAGGATTAAGGCATCAACGACAGGCTTCCTGAAAAAGTAGGTCAAGACTCTGAATAAATAAAGATTTGAAGAAGTGGGGGAAGGGTAGCAGAGACAGAGGCTCAGAAAAGGCCTGAGGAGATGGGCACCCAAAGACTGAGGCCTGCCTAGATAGATCTCTAACCTGCAGCCCCCAAGAAGTTGAGTGGGATATGGGGAAACTGAGGCTCACAGAGAACAAGTGCTTCCACTAGGCTATGCAGCCAGGCCACAGTGGCAGGAGGGATGTGGTCCAAGGTGACAGCAGCCTCCCTCAGGCCCTTAAGCAGTTATTGTCCACCAGAACCCTCCATGCCCCCAAGAAAAGCTCAAGGACCAGAAATCAGACAGCTACCAGACCATGTGACCATGGAGGGGATGGAGTTTGGAGCAGGAACAAAAACCTGGGCAATGAGGCCTGAAGTGGTTCTCCAAGGAGAGGTTTGCTGGGCTAGGAAACACAATCACCCAGGGCAAATTCTGGGCAAGGCCCAGAAATATCTCCCCACATTTACTTCTGTGGCCCCAGGGCTTCTGGCCTGAGCCTTGAAGGAGCCAACCCCTTCCCCACCCACTGCATTGTCCTGAGAGGTTGTGCTGGGAAATTTCTGGAACCTGCTCTGGCCAGTCTCAAGTTTTCAGTCCTCCACTTTGGGGCCCTGGGAACCCAACCCAGCCCAGCCCCTTGGGTTAAGGACACAGCAGAGGCTAAGGGCTCTTGCCTAGGAAGGACCTTTGGGGGTCCTCAGCCTAGGTCCCAACAGCTCCCACCACAGACATGGGGCATGGCCACCAGGTTGGGCAGGCCACAGGCCCCACAGACTATGGCTAGCTGCTCTTCCCAGGTCCTACCATTGCCAACAAGAAACAGAAAGACCCAGCCTGACCTTGTGGTTCTGCAGGCAAGTGGCTTCCCACCTCAGCTTCCCCACTGAAGCCCCGGAGCTGCGGGTTCTGTAATGTCAGGGCAGTTGCAGGCACAGAAAGCTCAGTGTAACCAGCCCTGTCCCACTACTGTGGGCCTAAGCCACGGTCCCCATACAGACCAGAGAAGCCTCACCCAGAATGTCCCAACATGAGGCTCCCCAAAGCCTTCTGCTGAACCAGAAAGGAGAGTTATAGGAAGAAACTGAGGTTCAGAGAAGGAGAGAGAGTCTGCTAAAGTAAAGGGGCAGAAAGGAGCATACAACCCAGTGGGCAGTGCCTTGGATGTGAGGGAGAAGGAAATGTTGGACAGCACTCTCTGTGCCCAGGAGCTCATGGGCCAATCCAAGCACAGGAGTGGAGTCCTCAGCCAATTACTGGAAAAATACTGGGCAGAGGAGCTGCTCCAAGGGAGCTGACCCTTGTGCTAAGTCCCCAGCCCAGCTTAGACTGAGCTAGAGAAGCTGCCATGTGTGGAGCCTATGAGGATGAGAAGACACCTCTACCCCCATCCCAAACCATGCTAGCCCAGTCAGAGCTGCCCCAGCCTGTCAATGCACATTATTCCCAGGCCTCTGGGAGGGGGTAGTCATGGCAGACAGGGTTTAGCTGAGCCACCACCTGGGTCTCTGAGAGGGTATCAGTGTCCCCCTTTACAGAAAGGATACCAAGACTTGGAAGAAGCCACAGAGATCATTGTTCCTGACCTAATAGTGATAAAGCCAAAAAATCTGCAAAATCATAACTTTTATTTAGCCCATCAGAGAGCTGAAGTCATTAGGCACCAATTAGGAGAACCAAATTCCAAAGGTGACAAGCTGCTTGGAGGTGACTGGACACACAGTTGATTTGCCTCTGGCAGATTGGAGGAAAGTTTTAATTCACTACTTTATTTTGAAGAAAAGTGCTGCTGAAAGTTATCATATACTTCGGGAAGCTTATGGCGAACATACTCCATCTCAAGATATTTGTGAACACTGGTTTAAACGCTTTAAAAGTGATGATTTCAATGTGAAAGACAAAGAACATCCAGTTCAACCGAAAAAGTTTGAAGACCAACAATTATAAGCATTATTGGATGAAGATGCATGTCAAACTCAAAAACAACTTGCAGAACGATTAAACATTGTTCAGCAAACAATTTCCGATCATTTACAAGCAATGGGAAACATTTTAAAGGAAGGAAAATGGGTGCCACATCAACTGAACGAAAGACAAATGGAAAACTGAAAAATCATCAATAAAATGTTGCTTCAACAGCACAAAAGAAAGTCTTTTTTGCATCGAATTATGACTGGCAATGAAAAGTGGATTTATTTTGAGAATCCCAAATGCACAAAATCATGGGTTGATCCAGGTCAACCATCAACATCCACTGCAAGGCCAAATCGCTTCGGAAAGAAGACAATGTTCTGCCTTTGCTGGGATCAGGAAGGTGTGATGTAGTATGAGCTTCTAAAACCAGGTGAAACCGTTAATACTGATTGCTACTGACAACAAATAATCGATTTGAACCACGCTTTGATCATGAAATGACCAGAATGTGACAGAAGACATGGCAAAGTAATTTTGCTTCATGATAATGCACAATCACACACTTCAAAACCAGTTAAAGACACGTTACAAGATCTTGCCTGGGAAGTATTAACCCACCCGCTGTATTTGCCAGACCTTGCTCCTTCAGATTACCACTTGTTCCGATTGATGGCACATGCACTTTCAAAACGTACGAAGAAGTGGCAAGTTGGGTCTCTGAATGGTTTGCCTCAAAACAAGAAAAGTTCTATTGGGACGTATCCACAAATTACCTGAAAGATGGAGGAAATGTGTAGCTAGCGATGGACATTAGTTTGAATAAAGCACTTTTGATGTTTCTCTTGAAATTATCGTGTTTTCTTTGCTTACAAAATCCACATTATTAACCAGTACACTTAGTAACAGATGGAGAGAGTGAGCCTCTCTGAAATTAAAGCACTGGCTTAACTTGGATTTGAACCTGGGTCTGCCTGAACTCAAGCTGAACTGTCTTTAGGTACTGGGTATCCACCAGCAGATGAACTGCCCTGTAGACAGAGCTAAGGCCATTCCCAGATCCCCTTGGGACAGCTCTGCCAAGAGCATGCTCCTCACTGCCCTTAGGGTCAACAGTTGGCTTAGGATGACCCCAGGTGGGAGGTACATTTTGCTTCCTATGGGACTGTCTCTGTCTCCCCTCTCTCCACTCTCACTAGCAAGTGAGTGAGAAGAATAGAATTACAGTTCGGGTACACAATACACAGAATTAGCAGGATTAAATATAAAAAGCTATTAAAAGTGCTTCATAATTGAATTCATTTTCCAGTTATTTGTTTTACACACACACCCACACCCACATGTGTGCACACACACATGCTCTCATCCTCAGCTCCACACAGAGTAGGTGTCAAGGCCCTAGCTGCTAACCCACCTCCTCCCAGCTGTCGCCTCTTCGGAGTTCCAGTACCTGCCCCTCTCCCACCTCTTCCATGACTCACTGGCCCACATTCCATTTCATCCATCCAGTCCTTCCCAGAAGAACAGAATCTGCTGCTGCTGCTATTGCTGCTGCTGCTGCTGCTGCTGCTGCTGCTGCTGCTATTCCCATATGAGTCATGGATATGAGAGAACTTAGAAGTCCTCACAGAAATGGGAAGGATTAAAAAACCTGAAGTGGGTGCCTTGTTGTGTTGTATTTTGTGCCTTTAAATCAACGCAGCAGATCCAAGCAACAGCAACCTCCTGAGCACCACACCCTCTGCTGAGGAACAGCAGCTGTACGTGGAACCTCGCCCCACCAGCCAGAAGAGCCACCACAGCTGTGAACAGCACCCACCAGAGGAGCTGCTGCCAACTGAAGAGCAGCTGCTACCGCAACCGCCCGAAGAGCAACCACAGACCAAGGAGTCACTGCCACCAAGGGAGCAACCACTGAACGACTCAACGTCTAGATATGTCAGTGAGATCAAACATGGGTAGACAAAGAAACCCCCAAAGGAAAGAGAAGGAGGACTCTCCAGAAAAGCAGCTAAGTAATACAGAGGCATGCAACATGACAGAAAAAGAATTCAGAATAAGGGTCCTAGAGTGCATAAACCGGATGGAGGAAAAAATCGACAACCTCTGCAAGAAGAAGAAACAGATGAAAAAATCGATAACATATGGGAGAAGCTAGAAGAAACAGATGAAAAAATCAACAACTTAAGTAAGACCCAAAAAGAAATGAAGAGTGATATAGCTGCAGTGAAAAACTCCATTGAAAGTATCAACAGTAGACTAGGAGAAGCGGAGGACCGAATTAGTGAATTAGAAGAAAAGGAAGCAAAACACACCCAAAATGTAATGCAATTGGAGAAAAAAATTAAAAGACAGGAGGAGAGCCTAAGGGAGCTTTGGGACAACATGAAACAAAACAACATACGAATAATAGGGGTGCCAGAACAACAGAAGGATGAACAAGGATTAGAAAACCTATTCGAAGAAATAATATCAGAAAACTTCCCTGAGGTGGGGAAGAAAAAAGTCACACAAGCCCAGAGAGTCCCAAACAAGGTGAACCCAAAAACACCTGCACCAAGACACATCATAATTACCATGGCAAATGTTCAGGACAAAGAGAGAATCTTACAGACTGCAAGAGAGAGACGGAAAGTTACATACAAGGGATGGCTAAGGGAGTTTATCACCACCAAGCCAGCAATGCAAGGAATGCTAAAGGGACTGGTATAAAAAAAAGAAATAAGAAGCTCAGAAAGATAACAGCCACACAAAAAAAGAAATGGCTACAAACAAGTACCTTTCAATAATAACTTTAAACGTAAACGGACTAAATGCTCCAAACAAAAGGCATCGAGTGGCTGAATGGATAAAAAAACATGACCCATACATCTGCTGTCTACAAGAAACCCACCTCATTAGAAGGGACTCACACAGACTGAAAGTAAAAGGATGGAAAAACATCTTTCAGGCAAATGGAAAGGAAAAGAAAGCTGGGGTAGCAATACTTATATCAGACAAAATAGACCTCAAAGTGAAGGCCATAACAAGAGATAACGAAGGCCACTTCACAATACTAAAGGGATCAATACAACAAGAAGATATAACCCTGGTAAACATATAAGCACCCAATGCAGGAGCACCCAAATTCATAAAAAAACTCCTGGAAGATATCAAAGGAGAGATCGACAACAATACAATCATAGTAGGGGACTTTAATACACCACTGACAACACTGGATAAGCCCTCTAGACAAACAATCAGCAAAGATACAGAAATCCTAAATGACTCACTAGATCAGATGGACTTAATAGACATCTTCAGAACACTTCATCCCAATGCCACGGAATATACATTCTACTCAAGTGCTCATAACACATATTCAAAAATAGACCATATATTGGGTCACAAGCAAAGTTTCCCCAAATTCAAGAAGATTGAAATCATAAAAAGCATCTTCGCAGACCACGATGGCATAATATTAGAAATAAACTACAATAAAAACAACCCAAAATACTCAAACACCTGGAAGCTGAATAGCATGCTATAATATTGATTGGGTTACCAATGAAATCAAAGAAGAAATTCAAAACATCCTGGAAACTAATGAAAATGAAAACACAACAATCCAAAACCTATGGGACACAATGAAAGCAGTCCTGAGAGGGAAGTTTATAGCTCTACAGGCCTATCTCAAAAAACAAGAAAAAACGGTAGTTAATCATCTAACTCTACAACTCAAAGAATTAGAAAGAGAGCAACAAGAAAACCCCAGAGTGAGCAGAAGGAAAGAGATAATAAAGATTAGAGCAGCAATAAATGACATAGAGACCAAAAAAACAATACAGAAAATCAATGAAACCAAGAGCTGGTTCTTTGAAAGGATAAACAAGATTGACAAACCTCTAACCAGACTCACCAAGAAGCAAAGAGAGAGGACACAAATAAACAAAATCAGAAACGATAGAGGCGAAATAACAACAGACCCCACAGAAATACAAATGATTGTTAAAAAATACTATGGACAGCTCTACTACAACAAACTAGACAACCTGGAGGAAATGGACAAATTCCTAGAAAAATACAACATTCCAAAATTCAATCAGGAAGAATCTAAAAATCTCAACGGGCCAATAACTATGAAAGAAATTGAAGCAGTCATCAAAAAGCTTCCATCAAACAAAAGCCCAGGACCAGATGGCTTCACAGGGGAGTTTTACCAAACATTCAAGGAAGAACTAAAACCTATCCTCCTCAGACTACTACAAAAAATTCAAGAGGAAGGAACACTTCCAAGCTCATTCTATGAAGCCAGCATCACCCTAATACCAAAACCAGGTAAAGACAACACAATGAAAGAGAATTACAGGCCAATATCCCTCACGAACATAGATGCCAAAATCCTCAACAAAATCTTAGCAAATCGGATCCAGCAGTACATCAGAAAGATCATACACCATGACCAAGTAGGATTTATCCCAGGGATGCAAGGATGGTACAATATCCGCAAATCAATAAACGTGATACATCACATAAACAAATTGAAAGAAAAAAACCACATGGTCATATCAATTGATGCAGAAAAAGCATTTGACAAAATTAAACACCCATTTTTGATAAAAACTCTCAGCAAGGTGGGAGTAAAAGGATCATACCTCAACATAATAAAAGCCATATATGACAGGCCCACAGCCAACATCATACTCAATGGACAAAAACTAACACCATTTCCCCTAAGAACAGGAACAAGACAGGGATGCCCCCTCTCACCACTCCTGTTCAACATAGTACTGGAAGTGTTAGCCATTGCAATTCGGCAAGAAGAAGAAATAAAAGGCACCCAAATTGGAAAAGAGGAAGTAAAACTGTCCTTATTTGCAGACGACATGATATTATACATACAAAACCCTAGAGACTCCATCAAAAAGCTACTAGACTTAATACATGAATTTGGCAATGTAGCAGGATACAAAATTAACCCCAAGAAATCTGAGGCATTTCTATACACCAATAGTGAACTTTCAGAAAGAGAGATTATAAACACAATCCCCTTTACCATCGCACCAAAAAAATTAAGATACCTAGGAATAAACTTAACTAAGGAGGTAAAAGACCTCTACTCATAAAACTACAGGACGTTGAAAAAAGATATAGAGGAAGACATAAACAGATGGAAGAACATACCGTGTTCATGGATTGGTAGAATCAACGTCATTAAAATGTCCTTACTACCCAAAGCAATCGAGAAATTCAACGCACTTCCCATTAAAATACCAATGGCATACTTCAGAGATCTAGAACGAACTCTCCAAAAATTCATCTGGAATAAAAAAAGACCCCGAATAGCTGCAGAAATCCTGAAAAAGAACAAAGTAGGTGGGATCTCAATAGCAGATATCAAGTTGTATTACAAAGCCACTGTTCTCAAAACTGCCTGGTACTGGCACAAGAATAGGCATATAGATCAATGGAATAGAATAGAGAGCCCAGAAATCGGCCCGAACCAATATGCTCAATTAATATTTGACAAAGGAGGCAAGAACATACAATGGAGCCAAGATAGTATCTTCAATAAATGGTGTTGGGAAAATTGGACAGATATATGCAAGAAAAAGAAACTAGACCACCAACTTACACCATACACAAAAATAAACTCAAAATGGATAAAGGACTTAAATGTACGACAGGAAACCATAAAAATTCTAGAAGAATCCAAAGGCAACAAAATCTCAGACATATGCCAAAGCAATTTCTTCACTGATACAGCTCCTAGGGCACTTGAAACTAAAGAAAAAATGAACAAATGGGACTACATCAAAATAAAAAGCTTCTGCACAGCAAAAGAAACCATCAACAAAACAACGAGAAAACTCACTGTGTGGGAAAGCATATTTGCCAATATCATATCTGATAAGGGCCTAATCTCCAAAATTTATAGGGAATGCATACAACTTAACAAAAGGAAGATAAACAATCCAATCAAAAAATGGGCAAAGGACCTAAATAGACACCTTTCAAAAAAGGACATTCAGAAAGCCAAGAGACATATGAAAACATGCTCAAAGTCACTAATCATCCGAGAGATGCAAATCAAAACAACAATGAGGTACCATCTCACACCTGTCAGACTGGCTATCATCAACAAATCAACAAACGACAAGTGCTGGAGAGGATGTGGAGAAAAAGGAACACTTGTGCACTGCTGGTGGGAATGCAGACTGGTGCAGCCACTGTGGAAGACAGTATGGAGTTTCCTTAAAAAACTGAAAATGGAACTCCCATTTGACCCTGTGATCCCACTTCTAGGAATATATCCCAAGAAACCAGAAACACCGATCAGAAAGGATATATGCACCCCTATGTTCATAGCAGCACAATTCACCATAGCTAAGATCTGGAAACAGCCTATGTGCCCATCAGTAGATGAATGGATTAGAAAACTGTGGTACATCTACACGATGGAATGCTATGCTGCTCTAAAAAGGAAGGAACTCTTACCATTTGCAACGTCATGGATGGAACTGGAGAGCATTATGCTAAGTGAAATAAGCCAGTCAATGAAGGAAAAATACCACATGATCTCACTCATTCATGGATAATAAATACCATTATAAACTTATGAATAATAATAGATACAGAGGCAAAGCTGCCTCAAACAGATTGTCAAACTGCAGCGGGAAGGCCGGGGAGGGTTGGGGGGCAGGAGGTAGGGGGGTAAGAGATCAACTAAAGGACTTGTATGCATGCATATAAGCATAACCAATGGACATAAGACACTGGGGGATAGGGGAGGCTAGGGGACTGTCTAAGGCGGGGGGATAAAATGGACACATATGTAATACCCTTTGTAATACTTTAAGCAATAAAAAAAAATCGTGAAGTGATGGAGTGGGGGGATGCTTGGGAAGATCACAGTGAAAGTCTATGAGGAAGGGGCCACATAGGGAAGGAATACCTCCATCACTGCTCCTGGAGGAGGGGGCAGTGTGTTGGGCCTCTCCACCGCAACTCCCTCTCTTTTGCTCACTTGATCTGATCTTCAGCCCCTTCCCATGGAGCCTTAGGAAGACCCTAGCCCCAGATCCAGGGATGGGGCCCAAAAGCTTTAGCCTTTGACTCCAACCATTCAACTGGCCCTACTGCCTCCTGAACCCTGCGATAGGTGGAACAAAAAGACCCCATCTTTCTATGGATAAGATGGCCAGGAAGTAGTGCACATGTACTCACGATGAACAAGGTCTGAGACAACACCAAGGTAAGAGAATGACCCCAAGTGGTGAATCTCTTGAGGCCACCAACATTTCCTAAATCTCTGTTGGGCATCAAAACTCTACTCCATTATGTTGCTCAAGCTGCATTGCTACTCTCTCACACGCCAGATGAGACCATGCCTCATTCTTCAGAGAGGTGAAACCCAGAAAGGTCAGCAGCAACTTGCCCAAGGTCACAAGACCTGAATATGGCAGAGCTGGGGACAGAACCCAAATCTATCTCATCCAAGGTGTTTCCTTGCCCCATGCTTCCCCTGCACCATGAAGGCCCTTCTGCAGGGCACAGGGCCAAGGACACTCTTCCTGGAAAGGTTCCTCTGGAGGCCCTAACTGCCCAGTCCCTCTCATCCTCCCACTGCTGCCTTCAAGGTGGGCTGCCTATGTCAGCCAGCCCAAGGAGTCCATCAGGAAAGATTTTTGTCATCAAGGTAGGCAACTAATTAGCAGGTACTTTACCCTTTCCTTAACAAGGACATTACTTTCATTATCTGAAGCCAAAAACAGCCCCGTGGTGTTTGGCAAACCAACTCAGGCAGCTACCAAAAGCAGCACAAATCAGTGGGCAACAAGAAACCTACTCTAACCCAGTCTTACCACTGGGCTTTACATCTCTGTACCATCTTTCTGACAAATGCAAGGGAAGAGAAAGGAGCCATGTTGGATGGCACAAAAGACCCAGATACAACCCAAGCCTATTATCACTTTCAGATGAAATTGGCCAACCCCAGGCAAAGGAGGGAAAGCAAAAGATGTAGGGAGTGAGATCCTGGTAGCAGGCCGAGCTGCAGCACTGGAGAGCTAAGTGGAAATCCTGCCCTGTCCATGGTGATGGACAGGCTTCCCTTGTGATCTTCCCAAAGATCAATCCCTCAGCAGAAGTACTGCCTTCTTCCCAGACTCATTAGCTAACCTAAGCCTATTGGATAGGCTCATGCCAACATCCTCTTCAGTGATCATGCTGTTTCCCCACCTTGCTGCCTCTCCAGGTTCCGTGCCACCTCTTTCAAGGGGCCTTCCTTACTGTTCCATCCTGTAGGGACCTGCTCTGCCTCATGTCTCTGGAGCACTTCTCATAGGCCCCACAATATCAAGCATAGGGTTCTGTTGTGCTGAGCTCTGTTGTGGAAAGAACAGATATCTGGCTGCTACCATCTCTTCTCTATCATTGAGTTTAATATAGAGACAGGCACACAGTAAGTGCTTAATAAATGTTGACTGAACATTAGGGTGTCCTTCTAAAGCCTTGTGTTATAGTGGGCCTGGGGAGACCAGGTTTATAGTCAGCTCTAAAGCTAAGCTTGTGTATGCTCTTGGATAAGTCACTGGCATTCTCTTGGCCTTAGTGCCCCCATTTGTCAACACAGGGCTTGAATCAATGACCTCTGAGGCTGTGTTCAGCTGGGAGGAAACTGTCAAAAGGCTGAGCTGGTCGCTGTTCATGGTGCTGAACCTAGGAGTGACCCTTTCTGGGGCTGGTGGGCACACAAAAAATGAACAAAGCCATGGAGACAGAGGCCTGGAGGCTGGGGCAGGGAAGGAAGGTACATCTGAGAGAGGCAATTTATTTGAATTGCTGGTTCTGGGTACTGCCAGGGTCTGTCGGTGCGGAGGCTATGTGCTCAGGCTGGTGGAAAAGATTCAGCCTCAGTCACTGGGGAACCAAGAGTCTGGCCAAAGACCCAGAGCTATGCTGAGAACATGGTCTGATGGAGTTGGGGATTGAAAGCACAGATACACCAAGTGTGCACACACAAGCACATATATTACAATGTTTATGTAAGCTAAGGGTGGGGAACCTTTTTTCTGCCAAGGGCCATTTGGATATTTATAACATCATTCCCGGGCCATACAAAATTATCAACTTAAAAATTAACCTGCTATTTTTGGTCAAACATTTAATTAATCTACCTCTAATTCCTTGACAGAACCAGACCAAATGATTTCATGGTTCTTATATGGACCTCCGGACAGGCTTTCCCCACCCCTGATATAAACAATGTATGCCCGAGCCTCACAGGCATCAAGTTTCCCAGCCCAGAGTGCCTCTCGGGCTTTGCTACACTTGATTCTCCTCACATCTGAGGAGGCACAGGAACCCTTTATAGACTCATTTGAAAGAGGAGGAAAATAAGACTCAGTTCTTGGATCTCTCTCATTTTCAGAGTGTGAGAAACTATTGCCCAATCACCCCCTTCTTCAAACTGTGCCAGGTGCCTATATTCATGAGATGAAACAAAGAAGGCATTTGCTGTGGAAGTGTAGGCAACAAGCCCAGAGCTGGGAGAAAGAGTAGGAGCAGGGAGGAACGGGGAAAGGGAGAAAGAGAAAGAGGGATGAAAGGGAGGAAAGAGAAAAAGAGGAAGGGAGGGAAGGAAGTTAGATTCCACTGCTACTGAGAAGCAGATCTTGGCAGGGCCCTGTGCTGGCCCAGCCACCATTCACTTCTGAATAATTTCTCCAGCAGAAACTCCATAATTATGAGTAATAATAATCACTCTGATTTGCATGTATTGAGCATCTCTCAGCCTGAGATCTCCAAGTGCTTTGCCAACATTAGTTAGTTCATTAGGCACGCCCACCTCCCTAGAACAATGTTGCACAATTCTCTGCCCAGCACAGCATAGTCGGCTCCAGGGCACTTGAAGGGAGGCAGTCCCAGCATGGGCACCTGCTATGTGTCCTGGGGGAGAGGCTCTGAGGCGAAAGAGCCTGCAGAAGGGCCCCTTTGGCCCCAGACCCTGCCTCAGGCTGCCCCTGCTAACGTCAGGACTGCCCTTTCAGGGCCTCTATTAGAGGACCAGTTCAAGGGCAGTCACATGCACAGAGACTCTGCCCTCAGTTACTGGGGACCTTGGGAAACTCTCAAGCTTTCATGGAACAGTCTCCAGCTCCCAAGGTGGTTGTGAAGCTTGAGGCAGGAGTATGGGTGAGAAGCATTCAGATCTGACCAGGGCTGTGGGAAAGGGGAGCAGATAGCCACAAACATATACAAACTCTCCCTCCTAGGACCATGTGTGGGCACTCAATCCCCTTCAGGAGCATGGAAACACATGTCCTCCAAAGGGCTTTTGATCTGCCCCTATTTCCCACCCCAGGTCAGATCCCATGCTGGCCCTGGTGCCAGGGGCCCAAGGAGCCTAAACAGGAAGGAGGTTTCCTGAAGTCCTGGCTTAGAATCAGGGCCAAGAGAGAACTCTGGGGTCAACAGGCTCTAACTCCAAAGCAAAGCACTCTTCAAACTCACAGTGACTGGCCAAATCTACTCCAGGCTCTGACAGTGCAGATGGGGAAACTGAGGCACAGAAGTTGGTAGAGGAATACAGCTTAGAAGTCTAACCTGGAATCAAATCCTAGTATCATATTTATTTGTGCTGTCACCTTGAGCAAGTCACTACTGCCCTGAGCGTATATTTTCCTTATCTGGAAAGTAAAATAATAAAACCCTTGGATAATGTAAACAGTACCAGGCAGTTTTGAGACAGTGGCTTTGTAATACAGCTTGAAATCTGGTATTGAGATCCCACCTACTTTGTTCTTCTTTCTCAGGATTGCTGCAGCTATTCTGGGTCTTTTTTTCTTCCAGATGAATTTTTGGAGAGTTCGTTCTAGATCTGTGAAATATGCCATTGGTATTTTAACGGGAAGTGCATTAAATATATAGATTGCTTTGGGCAGTATGGACATTTTAATGATGTTCATTCTACCAATCCAAGAACATGGTATGTTCTTCCATCTGTTTATGACTTCCTCTATCTCTTTTTTCAACATCCTGTAGTTTTCTGAGTAGAGGTCTTTTACCTCCTTAGTTAAGTTTATTCCTAGGTATCTTAATTTTTTTGGTGCGATGGTAAATGGGATTGTTTTTTTTAGTCTCTCTTTCTGTAAGTTCACTATTGGTGTATAGAAATGCCATAGAATTCTTGAGGTTAATTTTGTATCCTGCTACATTGTCAAATTCATGTATTAAGTCTAATAGTTTTTTGATGGAGTCTTTAGGGTTTTTTATGTATAATATCATGTCATCTGCGAATAAGGATAGTTTTCCTTCTTCTTTTCCAATTTGGATGCCTTTTATGTCTTCTTCTTGTCTAATCGCAATGGCTAACACTTCCAGTACTATGTTGAACAGGAGTGGTGAGAGGGGGCATCCCTGTCTTGTTCCTGTTCTTAGGGAAATGGTGTTAGTTTTTGTCCATTGAGTATGATGTTGGCTGTGGGCCTGTCATATATGGCTTTTATTATGTTGAGGTATGATCCTTCTACTCCCACCTTGCTGAGAGTTTTTATCAAAAATGGGTGTTTAATTTTGTCAAATGCTTTTTCTGCATCAATTGATATGACCATGTGGTTTTTTTCTTTCAATTTGTTTATGGGATGTATCACGTTTATTGATTTGCGGATATTGTACCATCCTTGCATCCCTGGGATAAATCCTACTTGGTCATGGTGTATGATCTTTCTGATGTATTGCTGGATCCGATTTGCTAAGGTTTTGTTGAGGATTTTGGCATCTATGTTCATGAGGGACATTGGCCTGTAATTCTCTTTCATTGTGTTGTCTTTACCTGGTTTTGGTATTAGGGTGATGCTGGCTTCATAGAATGAGCTTGGAAGTGTTCCTTCCTCTTGAATTTTTTGTAGTAGTCTGAGGAGGATAGGTTTTAGTTCTTCCTTGAATGTTTGGTAAAACTCCCCTGTGAAGCCGTCCAGTCCTGGGCTTTTGTTTGTTGGAAGCTTTTTGATGACTGCTTCAATATCTTCCATTGGCCTATTGAGATTTTTAGATTCTTCCTGATTGAGTTTTGGAATGTTGTATTTTTCTAGGAATATGTCCATTTCCTCCAGGTTGTCTAGTTTGTTGGAGTAGAGTTGTCCATAATATTTTCTAACAATTCTTTGTATTTCTGTGGGGTCTGTGGTTATTTCACCTCTATCATTTATGATTTTGTTTATTTGGGTCCTCTCTCTTTGCTTCTTGGTGAGCCTGGCTAGAGGTTCATCAATCTTGTTTATCCTTTCAAGAACCAGCTCTTGGTTTCATTAATTTTCTGTATTGTTTTTCTGGTCTCTATGTCATTTATTTCTGCTCTAATCTTTATTATCTCCTTCCTTCTGCTCACTCTGGGGTTTTCTTGTTGCTCTCTTTCTAGTTCTTTGAGTTGTAGAGTTAGATGATTTACTACCATTTTTTCTTGTTTTTTGAGATAGGCCTGTAGAGCTATAAACTTCCCTCTCAGGACTGCTTTCATTGTGTCCAATAGGTTTCGGATTGTCATTGTCAGTTTCCAGGACTTTTTAAATTTCTTTTTTGATCTCATTGGTAACCCAATCAATACTTAATAACATGCAATTCAGCTTCCAAGTGTTTGAGTATTTTGAGTTGTTTTTATTGTAGTTTATTTCTAATATTATACCATTGTGGTCTGAGAAGATGCTTGGTATGATTTCAATCTTCTTGAATTTGGGGTGACTGTTTGTGACCCAATATGTGGTCTATTTTTGAGAATGTCCCATGAGCACTTGAGAAGAACGTATATTCCTTGGCTTTGGGGTGAAGTGTTCTGAAGATGTCAATTAAGTCCATCTGATCTAGTGAGTCATTTCGGATTGCTGTTTCTTTGCCGATTTTTTGTCTAGAGGATTTATCCAGTGATGTCAGTGGTGTATTAAAGTCCCCTACTATGATTGTATTGTTGTCGATCTCTTCCTTGATATCTTCCAGTAGTTTTTTATGTATTTGGGTGTTCCTGCATTGGGTGCATATATGTTTATCAGGGTTATATCCTCTTGTTGTATCGATCCCTTTAGTATTATGAAGTGGCTTACCTTATCTCTTGTTATGGCCGTCGCTTTGAGGTCTATTTTGTCCGATATAAGTATTGCTACCCAAGCTTTTTTTTCATTTCCATTTGCCTGAAAGATATTTTTCCATTCCGTCACTTTCAGTCTGTGTGAGTCCCTTATTCTGAGGCGGGTCTCTTGTAGACAGAAAATATATGGGTCATGTTTGTTTGTTTTTTGTCCATTCAGCCACTCTATGTCTTTTGATTGGAGCATTTAGTCCATTTACGTTTAAAGTTATTGAAAGCTACCTGTTCGTAGCCATTTCTATTTTTTGTGCCTGTTTTCTTTCTGAGCTTTTTATTTCTTGTTTTTACACCAGTCCCTTTAGCATTTCTTTCATTGCTGGCTTGGTGGTGATAAACTCCCTTAGCATATTTTTATCTGAGAAGCTTCTTATTTCCCCTTCAATTTTGAATGGTAGCCTTGCTGGATAGAGTATTTTTGGATTCAGTCCTTTGCTTTGCATAACTTTGTAAATTTCCGTCCATTCTTTTCTGACCTGATGTGTTTCTGTTGAGAAATAATTTGATAATCTAATGGGAGATCTCTTATATGTAACTTTCCGTCTCTCTCTTGCAGCCTTTAAAACTCTGTTTGTCCTGAACATTTGCCATGGTGATTATGATATGTCTTGGTGTGGGTTTTTGGGGTCACCTTGTTTGGGACTCTCTGTGCTTGTGTGACTTTTTTCTTCCCCACCTCAGGGAAGTTTTCTGATATTATTTCTTCAAATAGGTTTTCTAACCCTTGTTCCTCTTTCTGTTGTTCTGGCACCCCATTTATTCGTATGTTGTTTTGTTTCATGTTGTCCCATAGCTCCCTTAGGCTCTCCTTCTGTCTTTTAATGTTTTTCTCCAATTGCAGTTCAGTTTGGGTGTGTTTTGCTTCCCTGTCTTCTAATTCGCTAATTCGGTCCTCGGCTTCTCCTAGTCTACTGTTGAAACTTTCAATGGTGTTTTTTATTGCAGCTATATCGCTCTTCATTTCTTCTTGGTTCTTGCATAAGCTGTTGATTTTTTCCTCCATCCGGTTTATGCATTCTAGGACCCTTAATCTGAATTCTTTTTCTGTCATGCTGCATGTCTCTGTTTCACTTAGCTGCTTTTCTGGCGAGTCCTCCTTTTCTTTCATTTCGGGGTATCTTTGTCTGCCCATTTTTTATCTCACCGACATATCTAGATATTGAGTCATTCAGGGGCTGCTCCTTGGGTGGCAGTGGCTCCTCGCGCTGTGGTTGCTCCTCGGGCAGTTGTGGTAACAGCTGCTCCTCAGTTGGCAGCAGCTCCTCAGGTGGGTGCTCTTCACAGCTGTGGTGGCACCTCTGGCTGGTGGGGGGAGGCTTCACATACAGCTGCTACCCCTCAGATAGAGGATGTGCTGATCACGAAGCTGCTGTTACTTGGATGGGGGTGCACTACACACACAGCTGCTACTCCTTGAACTGGTGCGGAATGCTCACGTGGCTGCTGACCCTTGGATGGGGGCTGGCTGCATGCTGCTGTTGTTCCTCTGATGTGGTGGACTGCTTGTGGGGCTACTGTTCCTAGGACTTGGACAGGTTGATTGCAAGTCTGCTGCTCCTCAGGTGGGGGTGGGCTGCTTGCGAGGCTGCTGGTCTTTGGATGGGAGTGAGTTGCACGCATGGCTGCTCCTCCTCGGATGGGGATGTGCCACTCACCCGGCTGCTGCTCGTCGGACAGGTGCAGGCTGTTGTGGCTCTGCTCCTTGGACTGGTGCATGCCGCGCAGGGCTGCCACTCCTCGGACGTGGGCGGTCTGCTTGTGTGGCTGCTGCTCCTCGGACCGGGGTGGGCTGCTGCTGCTCCTTGAATGTGGCTGGGCCACTCGCAGAACTGCTGCTCCTCAGATGGGGTTGGGCTGCTCACACAGCTGCTGTTCCTCAGATTTGGCAGGCTGCTCATGTGGCTGCTGCTGCTTGGACAAGGGCAAGATGCTTGTGCAGCTTCTGCTCCTCGCACTAGTGCAGTGTGTGCACAGCTGCTGCTCCTCAGATGAGGGCGGGCTGCTTAGGGCTGCCACTCCTCAGACGTAGGAATACTGCTCATGCGGCTGCTGCTCCTCAAACAGGTTGCACTGCTCGCGTGGTTGCTGTTCCTTGGACGGGGAAGCAGGCTGCTCACACAGCTGTTGCTCCTTGGACAGGGGCAGGCCACATGAGGCTGCTGCTCTTAGGCTCGAGGCAGGCTGCTCACGGGGCTGATGCTCCCTGGACAAAAGCGCACTGCTCATGTGTCTGCTGCTCACGTGGTTGAAAAAATAATGTGAAAAGAAGTAGGAAATAAAGGAACAAAAAAAAAGGAGAACAAAGAAAAAAGCAAAAAAAAAAAAAAAGCTAACAAAATAATAATAAAAAAATAAAAAATTGAAATGTCATTCCTTTGGCTGGCTTAAGATCCCAGTTTTCTGGAATGTCTGTGCTTTGTTGTTGCTGTTGTTGTCATTGCTGGGACTGTGCTCAGAGGTTTTTAAACGATAAGAATCAGTTGCCAACTTTTACAAATCACAGAAATCTGGATTTCTGCTTTCTTTTTGAAAAATAGGGCCTGGCCACACAGGGCCTGCATTTCCACATGATGATAATCAGCTGGGGCTGACAGTGGCCCTCCAGATCCTCATAGTCCACACCCAGTCTGCTTCACTCATTTCCATTCCCAGCCTGGCCCCTGGGCATTTGAGTTTGAGACCCAAGGACCTCCAGTGCTGAGGTTCCAAATCTCTCAATCTGTATCCAGCCCCTTGTGCCCTGCCTGGAGCTGGGGAGAATGAAGCATAGGAAGACATGGGGGTAACAGGACTCACAGTTAGACCCATTTGGGGAATGCAATCCAAGGACATACAAACCACAGAATTTATTGTGGAAAAGGTTTCATTTTGTTGCTGTTATTAACAAGTACCCATTTTTACTTCATACAATCCTATGAAGCCAAACATTTGCTCCAGTGCATGGGGTAGGACAGTGCTGGGACCTACCAACCAACTGTGAGGGACCAGGCCAGAAAAGCCCAGTCCAAACACAATACCACACACAATCAAACACTGTCCTAGCATTCTTGCCAATAGTGCAGGAGCTGAGACAGACATTCTCTGTTATCATATTTGGGAATACAATAACCAGTTTAAAAGACTGAGTTGTAATTGTGCAAATAGACATAATGAGCAAAAAGCTTTTCCACTACAATTGTGCTCTTTGCAGTTAAGATATCTAGACTCTAGAAATAACATTTATGTGGCCCAAGTCAGGTATAGGACAGTCCAGGTAAATAGTCTCCCACCACAACTAAGTGCTGGAAGGAGAGATTTTGACTGAAGAAGTTCTCGGAAGGAAGGGCACCAAGGGCTGGGGAAGCCTGGGAAATTTCCTGGCCCCAGAGGAATGGAATCAAGTCCCCTCACTAGCTACCTGTAGCCCCTATGCTGAAGAATTCCCCCCAGGGGAGTGGTGTCAAAGGAGATAAAGGAGCTCACTGAGTCCCTGCTGCATGTCCAGTCCCTAGAGCTTCCATCCCTGGCACATGGCCTCTTTGAGCTTCAGGTTTCCCGTCTACAAAGTGGTTGTGAGTGATGGAGTGAGACCTGGCTATGCACAGTTCAGGCAGCAGGCCTTTGCTTTCATTTCCCTTGTTCCCCTAAGAAAAGGCCTGCAGGTCACTTGAGACCCTGTCCTAGGCTGTGCTGTGCTATTAAATCCTGGCTGTGTGAACCCCAACCCTGACCATCCTTGGCCCCATGTCTCCCATCTATAAAATTGGGCTTTACACTCTCCTGGGTCTTTTGAACCCTAGAACTTGATGATCCAGCCTAAAAGTCGCCTGGGCAGGTTTGGCTATGGCCAGAACACACAGAGGCTTCTTAGTACTGGGGGTGGAAGAACTCAATGAGAGGGCTGAGGTGGTGCTGGGTGGTTCTTTCTGGGTGAAGGCAGAGCAGGCAGAGGGGTAGGTAGATGGCAGTGACATGAAGACAGTATATGAGGGCCAGTCTTTAAGGGGCCATGGCGCAAACCAACCAAGCACATCTTATGCCCAGGGCTCAAGTGCAAGGGCAAGATATATTCTCATAACTCCAGAGGAGCAGGCCTTAGGCAAGCCTTTTCCAGGAATTCTACCCTGAACACGTTCTTCTCTGGGTTAGGATCCTGCTCTCCACAGGCCCACATCAATTCCTGATCAGGCCCTCAGAATACAGATGGAGTGAGTGAGACCCTGAAAGAAGCAGATCTGCTCAAGGTTCTCTGCACAGAGCCTCCCAGCCTCCCGTAGGTCTGGATTGGAGACTGGGAAAACAATACTAGAATGGGAGAGCACATGAGGGAAGCTACACAATGGACAAGGCTCCAACCACCAGGTCTTTGCCAAGCAGGTCCCTCCACCCAAAGTTGGGTCTCTTCTCTATCTCATGAACACCTTTTTACTTCTATCTCTCAGTCCATGGGCCCTCTACTCCAAGAAGCCTTCCCTGACCTACCACTCAAGAGATGCACCTATTCCACTACTGGAACACTGGTCCTGCAAAGCAGCCTTGGACCCCTCTACCTCTGCCCCAGGGGCCTTCACTGTAACTAATATCTAATCACAAAACTACCTCCTCACAGGGCTGGGAGCTCCCTGAGGGATGGACTGGATCTCACTGTTTTCTGTCATCCTAATATCAGCTTCAGCACTCTGCCTGGCACATATTAGGTACTCAACAGATGTCTAAGGAACAAATAGAGGGCCAAAGGTGAGGAGGCATGGAAGAACACTCAGAAAGGGAGGTGCCACCCACCCCCAACTGCCAGGCAAGCCTCATTCCACCCCACCCTGGCCTAGTTGGCAAAAGCTACAGAATTAAGCACAAGTTATAATTAAGATAGGATGTTGGAAGAGAAACATAATCTCTGTTTCTGTGGGATATACAAGCACAACAGTGATTAACATTTCATTAACATTCACCTAATTAAGCAGTTTGTGAAAGTGCATGCATTTGCATACATCCATGCCAGCCTTGCTCAGATGGCAAATAAACCCCCCAGGCCCAGCCTGGCCAGGAGGTGGGAGGGAAGGGCAAGTGACACAGATCAGCAGAGGCTGAAGGAGGGATGGTACTCACTTTGCCCAATCCTTGTACCTCCCCCAGCCCCACCTTCACACCCACTCTCCAACCTGAGAATGGACAATTCACTCTTCCCCTTTCCCCTCTGCCCACTCACTGGGTGAAGGTCAGGGTTGCTCAACTAAGACCTTTAACAAGAAAATAAAGATCAAGGGTCCCAGCCCCACCTAACCCCACTGGCTTTTCCTGCCCCTCACTGATCAATCCTAAGTGCCTATCTATGTAGCCCATGCATGGGCCATACTCCTGAGTGCTCACTTCCCTCTCCTGCTATGGCAGGAAACAGACCTTCCACCTAAGAAAACCTTTTCATCTTCAGGTACATTTTACCCACATCATCTCACTCATCTTCCCAGTTCCCTAAGGCAAGATTAGCATCATTCCCATTCTATCCTGGAGGAGAGAGGCTCAGGAAGGTCTAAACCCTGCTCAAGATCACAGAGCTGGTAAGCAACAAACCCCTGTTCAGTGATCTCAAGCACTTCCCACTACCCCAAGCAGCAAGTTTTTGGAGACACAAACACTCCACTGCCACTAACAACAACACAAGTGGCCCCCACCCATGGGAAAAGGCAGCTTGCTCCTTCTCACTTCCCCTGGACACTAATTAGCCACCTCCTCAGGGCATTCTCAACCAACAACTCAGTAGCCATAGAGGGAGCTGAGCTGGAATTAGTCACCTGTGATGGCAGGAGACCTCTGTTCCCCAAAGGAGAGTAAAGAAAGGGGCCTTTTAGAATGGTGTCCTGATGAAGTATAGCATTTTCACCTAAAGCACTTTGAAGCCTTGAGCACTGTCCATATTTCAATTGCTCATTAATTGCCTTACTCCCTTACTTATCCCTGCTTCCACTGCAGGCATGCCCACCATTTGTGCACCTAGGTGCCTGTCAACTCTCTGCCCATTCCAAGAGCAAATAAGGACAACTTTTCTCATTGAAGATAAAGATCCTTTAAAAATGCTCATTCCCGCCCTAGCCAGTTTGGCTCAGTGGATAGAGCGTCGGCCTGCAGACTCAAGGGTCCCAGGTTCAATTCCGGTCAAGGGCATGTACCTTGGTTGCAGGCACATCCCCAGTAGGGAGTGTGCAGGAGGCAGCTGATCGATGTTTCTCTCTCATCGATGTTTCTAACTCTCTACCCCTCTCCCTTCCTCTCTGTAAAAAATCAATAAAATATAAAAAATAAAAAATAAAAATGCTCATTCCCAACAAATTATGAAAAGCATCCATCATAAAGGTGAAAAATTTGACTTTGTCTACAAAAAGTAAAAGGCAAAGAATAGGAACAGGCAACTGGCAGATGAAGAGTCCTGAAGAGCCACAAACACATAAGACTTGCCTCAGTGCAGCAGAGTTCTTGGATATGCCAAGTAAAACAATGAGATACAATTCTGTGCCCATTAAGATAGTGGACACCTAAAAAGTCATCATGATAAGCATTGTTGGTGGAAGTAGAACTTGCCACAGCTTTTGGAGAAATAACTTGGCCTATAAAGCTGAAGATACATGTACCCTACCACCACCATTCCACTCCAAGAGACCCTCTCCCCAGCAATACACGCACACAAGGATGATGGACAATGCTGGCAGCAGCCTTGTTTGTAAGAGTGAAAGGGGAAACACTACAAGTGTCTACCAGCAGGAGAATGGATCAACACAGATGGACAGAGTAACCACAGCAGACTGAACATGTGCACTCACCTTCACTCCTTTCCATAAATCCACAAAGGCAAAGGATGAAAAAAATGAGACAGCAACATAATTTTGGAAGTTGGAAAGCAGATGGGTGAGTGGTAATTGATTTGGCAGAGCTGAGAAAGCAGAGTCCCAAGTCCAGGTGCTGTTACCTGGCAAAACCCACGAAAGGCTCAGTACCTGGTGGCACCAGGTAGCCCTGGACATAGGAATAAAGGTCTGGTTGGAAGGCTGTGTAAGAAACAGATAGACCCCAAGGAACATCCATCCCCAGCTATGCCCAGAGAAGACTAAAGTTTTATGGGGTTTCCTCTGGGGAGGATCAAGCAGACTGGTAGACACCAGGCCTGATGGAGGATGAGGACTATACTGAAGGCTGAAGGAGTAGGGGGAAGTTTATATGCTGAATGTGAGGTCTTGACGCAGCCCTCCTTTCCCACTCAGCTCCAGAAGGCTCTGCCAGTGAACTCCCCAGTGAACCAGCCCAAACAGACCAGCCATAGGGAAGTTGAGGAGTTGAAGAGAGAGGTGACAGGGAGCCTGAGTAATGGAGGAAGCCTTCCCTGCGAGCCTCTGGACACAGGCCTCTAAAGAAACTGAGCTGAGCGGGCCAGAGGCTCAGCAAGAGAGTTCTTCCAGAAGACCACAGAAGAGAAGTTCTTCCCTTGACAGAGGACTTTATGTGTTTACCTCTGTCCAGAGGAGATTCACCCAACAAGGCCCCTGCCTAGATTGAATTAGGGATAAGTATTTTTAAAAGTTAAATAAATAAAGCTAAGCCCCACCCCTTATCCCTGTCACACTCACTCACCAAGAAAAAGAAAATTACTAAATCCAGGGAAAACAAAAGCTGTCAAGAAAGGAAAAGTAATCAGAGTACTCTACCAGGCTCAGCTGGGAGGCTCAGCCAAGGAAAAATGTGGTGAGTGGGGTGGACGAGGGAGATGGTGGTCAAATGGAGCTAAACCCTCAGCATCTATAGTAAAAGTTACTAGGTAATGCCTAAAACTAGAAAATCAAGTAGCAGCTATATAAGCCAGTTATCTGGAAGTAGAAAAGTAAACACAGAAGCAACCCACAAAAAAAAGAGTTAAATGAGTTTGTTCCAAAGGAGTGGCAAATGGCCCAGGGAAGGACAGGGGACTCTAGGGTTTATGACAAAGCAACACCAGTGTCTGCCCACCCCATCCCATCCCCACCCCAATGTGGCCATCTCTAGCCCTAAATACCGCCCTCCTCTGCCTTAATCCATAAATGTTCATTGGCCCATGCACCCCTACCCCACCAGCACCCCAGCCTGGCCAGCTCCTGCCTCCACCCCTGCTGGGTTTCCACAACTGTGCCCTCTCCCCTCCCTCAAGGGACAGAAGCAGATCCCCTGGGCACAGAGAGGCACTCTGCTTCCTCTTCCTCTTCTCCCTGGCTGGAGGTTTCCTGAGGGTGGGGGTCTGCAGCCTACTGAGTTTTCTTTCTATCTTTAATTTCACAAATAGTTATTGAGTGCCTCCTCTGTCCTGGGCACTGGGGACAGGGCTGTGAACAAGGTAGCTGTACATTAAATACAAATTGCAGGAAGATGCCTGAGGGAAGGGAACCGGGTCTGTGGAAGCAGAGGTCTGATTTCTTCACAGGGACACTGAGGGGTGGGTGGGCTGGGACACTGACAGTGACACAAGTGTCAGAATGTCTGGGTTTGGAGGAGGAAAGGACTAGCTGGTGGGGAAGGGGAGATTAAGGGTCTTTCCCCCCTAGCTCTGTCCTGCCTCCCCTTCTTTGCTCCCCACCTATCACACCTGGGGCCAGGCTTGTCAGAGGACAGCAGGAGAGAGAAATTCACAGTCCAACCTTTAATGGACACTGGTGCCCATCTTACCAGGGTGATTTAAACCCTCAACTCATTCCTCACTCAGATCAGCTGAGGTTGTGTAGCCATGAGAGGAAGGATGGGGCAACAAGGTATAAGTGCAGGGTCTCTCTGACAGGAATTTCTCTTTGCTTGCTGAAGCCTGCTACTGTCCTTCCTCCATAAACTCTGCTTCCATTCAGGTCTCCCCTTTTCAAGAGCCTTCCATTGCTCCCCTACTCTCAGGGACAATTTATGGGCCTTAGAATGCAGTCCTGGCTGAACCAGGAGCTGATAACCACTTAGCACCATCCTGGCTGGAACAGAAGAGGCTGCCCATGGCAGGGAGGAACCCAGAGAGAAAAGCCCCCATCAGCTGCCACAAAGTCAGAAAAAACCTCCAGAAGGACCATGCTGAAGCTGAGATTTGGGGTGAGTGGAAATCTGCCAAGGGTTCATGGACAGGAGAAAATTCCACTTGGCCCATTCCCACTTCCAGGCCTTTACTCTTGTCAGGCCGCCTGCCTAGAGGATCCCTGCTTCTCCTACCCAATAACCCCCTTGAAGTCCTCCTGTGGCTGCTCTTTCAAGGATCCTTCCGTGACCTCTCTCAATCTCATCCATGACTTGGGCCTCTCTCTTTCCTCCCCTAGCACACAGTGGGTGCTCTAGCAGATCTGTTTGTAGGCCACTAGTGTGGCCAGGGTCAGCAAGGGGGACAAGGGGGCAAATTCCTATGAGAAGAATCTCTCCCACACCCTGCTATAACCCAGACTGGAGCAAGCCTATTAACTTCTCTTGACCTCCATAAATGGAGGCCAAATGCACTCCTTAAAAGAAAGGGATGTTGCCCTGACCGGTTTGGCTCAGTGGATAGAGCATCAGCCTGTGGACTGAAAGGTCCCAGGTTTGATTCCGGTCAAGGGCATGTACCTTGGTTGTGGGCACATCCCCAGTGGGGGGTATGCAGGAGGCAGCTGATCGATGCTTCTCTCTCATCGATGTTTCTAACGCTCTACCCCTCTCCCTTCCTCTCTGTAAAAAATCAATAAAATATATTTTAAAAAAAGAAAAGAAAAGAAAAAGAAAGGGATGCAGGCAAAACAGTGGGGCTGGTGGAGGATCTCTAACCAAGCTACCCTGAGCAGCCCATCTGCCCCTAGGTCCTCCCCACCTGACACCTCAGCTTCCACTTTCAATGCCCAAGATCTACAGATCAGGAGGGAAAATCTGTAGTTTAAAGTAAAGTGAGATTTGCTTCCCATTAAAATGAAGTTTATCACCTCTATCATAAATTGTCCTCCTCCGCTGCAGAGGAGACTGGGAAGAGCACCTTCACCTGGCTCCTTCTGGTGCTAATTAGCAGGATCTAGACCTGGCTCTGGAGGTTGGAGACCAGGCAGTGGGCTTCAGTCTCTCCCTCCTACCATCCCCCAGTCTTTCACCTCCAAACATTTGCTCTCAGAGCCTAGGTCCCTGCAGTTGTGCTCTCCCTCAAGGCCTCAGCCTCCACTCTGAGCCACGGAGCTGCCAGTGTGACTGCTGAGGACCCTGGAGCCCTGGATACCCTGTCCCTGGGAGGGGCAGGCTGGTGGAGGAAGGGGGTTGCCTGGAGCTCTGAGCACTTTCAATTCTCATATTATAACAATGGTGACCAACATTTAATGAGCACCTACTAAGCACAGGGCTTGATTGAACTGACTCAATCCTGGCACAGAACCCCACAAGGTCATCCCTCCTCATGTCCTTTACAGATGAGGAGGCTAATCACAGTAATGTTAAGTGGCAGCTAGTAGGTGAGATCTGAACAGAGACAAGCCAAACTAAGCCCCATCCCTGCTCACTTAAGAAGCCCATGCAGCCCAGCCAGACTCCAGCCCCAGATCAGCGCAGTAAGAAACATGTGACTGTTCAGCCTTCAGGACCTTTTAGCACAGTGGCCCTATGACATGAGAGCTATTACTGTACAATGATACACAGAGATAAAGGCTCTTCCCTGGGGTCACACAGACCGGGAGAGGTAGGATTTTAAGAATATTGGCTCTTGGCCTCCCCTTCACAGCCCTGGAAACTCACTTGGGCGCAGCCAGCCTCAAAGAGGCCCCATCTGGAGCAAAACTCTCCTCCAATGCCCTCACCCTAGGAACCTGCCCAGGAGCAGCGATCCTTCCCTGAATTCAGAGGCCTCCATCTGTCCTGCCAATTCAGGGATCTCTGCCTAACTCACCCCCTTCTAAATCTTGAGAGCATCCCTCAGGCTTCTGCCAGCCCTCACAAACCCTCTTCAATCCCGCACTTTCACGCTACAAAGGGGTCATGTGTTCTGGGAGGACTCCCCCCCCCCCTCCTGAGCCCTGACCACCAGAACAACAGTGGGAGCCTCGCCTTACCTGCCACCCTCCTAAGCTGCTCCCAAGGTGGGAGGGGAGGCTCACGCTCTGATCCCTGCCTGACCAGACCCTCTGGGGGTTGCAGGCCAGCCTGTACTCTCTGGGGGGAATGGGTGAGTGGAGTTGGAGGCCACAGAGGGTCCATCTAGGACAGTGGTTCTCAACCTTCCTAATGCCACGACCCTTTAATACAGTTCCTCATGTTGTGGTGACCCCCAATTTCATTGTTACTAATTGAACATAATTAAAGCATAGTGATTAATCACAAAAACAATATGTAAGTATATGTGTGTTTTCCGATGGTCTTAGACGACCCTTGTGAAAGGGTCGATCAACCCCCAAAGGGGTCGCGACCCACAGGTTGAGAACCGCTGGTCTAGGGGTTGGTGAGAGTATACAGGGAGGGGGTTTCACTTTCCCATAAAGTTTTCTTGATTCCTCAAGTGAGCAGGGGAAGTGTGGGCCTTCACACACATGCAATGCTGATCTGATACTGACCGTGCCTGACAAGCCTTTATCTCATGCCCATGCCTACTCTGTTCCCAGCCAAGCCCTCTAGCCCCTTGTCCAGATCATTCAGGGCCCATTGCCCCTCAAGTTCCTTCTATTTAGATTCTACCTCAGAATCAAGAAACAACCCTATCCAATTCCACCTACACACCACTCGATGCTAGAAGTTGTGGGGCATCCCTCAGGAGCCCTGCTCCAATTCCCAACATTCAATACACATACATCCACACATATGCTCACACATGCAATCCAGGCATTCGGCATGTGTGAGCAAGGCTTGAGTGCCCACCACACACACAGTTCTCCTGCCACCTGATTCAGACCAGTGACATCAGCAATGACAGCAGCAGGCCAATATGTCACTGCCTGCCACTCACAGCAGAACAAAAGAAGCCTCCTGATCCCAGGTTGAGCCCTGACCCTGGCCACAGAGATCATCAATGGATGTTCCTAGATTTCTAGTCTCCCCCTTTACCTGGGTCCAACTGTCTGCAGAGGAAAGTGGTCAAAAGGAGCTGGGTTGCCACCCAGCATCAGGCCCTAAGGTTCTTCCACAGCAGCTCCCTGTCCACAACCACTGTTCCCTATTTCCACCTCAGAGAGGTCAAGGGCTCCAGCTGGAGTCACACAGCAAGTCAGGGCCAAGCTGGCACTAGAACCTAGGTCTCTCATCTCCTGGACCAGGGGCAGTGCATGTTGTAAGAGGAGCAGAGCCACAGTGCTCATGTCATGGTCCGTCTTAGCTCCTAGAACTCAGGATGGCAGTACCTCATGAAGGACAGGTCCCAAACCCACCCCTCTCCATCAGGTATTCCCTCTCCAGTCTCCTTGGTCTTTGCCATCAAGCCCCTACTGCATACTTCTGATGACAGCAAACTCACCATAAAGCAGCCTCTCCATCTGTAGCTCTAATTGGGATCCCCCTTCCTAGACTTGGTTCTATCCCAGGGCAGTTAGTTCCCATTGTAGACCAGAGTTTGGGGGAAGGGAGGATCTGACCCCTCCGAGGTTTCTGGACAACAAGGATAGCCCCTGAGCCTGCCATTTTCCAGGTTGCAGGTCCCAGCTCCTCCTTGCCTTCCACTTCCCATTAGTGTCCCTGTGGATCTAGGTGGGGGCCAAGCTGGAGAACCAATTGGCTGGGTGGCTCAAGGCTAGTTCCTTATGCCTCTGAAATGAGACAACTTAGGTGAAGCCATGGCCCCAGAGGCTCTGACACTGTGGGCCGACCATACTCAGCACTGGATGAGGCCCTGCACACCAGGCTTAACTAAGCCTCCCCAGTCATCTCCTCCTTCACACCATATTTACTGTTCCTTGAGATATAGCCTCCGACAGCCTGAGCCAAGACTCTGCAGCACTCTGCCTATGTCTGTGCCTCTCTAGGCTTACTGTGCAGGTAGGCCTACCTACTGTGCAGGTAGGCCTTCAACTCTGAAAGTATCTCTCTGCTGGCTTGTTCTGACTCTGAAGTTGTCCCTGAGCCAGAGGCCAGAGGGTCTCCTCCAAAACCTGGCCAGCAACATGCCCAGTTCTAAGCCCTCATCACCCCATCAGCATCCCAGACATACCCTCATTAGCATAGCCGGCTGTCCCAAGTCTCAGGCTATCTATCCCTCCCAATGTCCTCACTACAACCACCATGGGCCCATATTACAGTGTGCACATCAGTCAGCCTGTGGCTGCCATCACCACTGCCGTTCCAGGGAGACAGACTCATGTATGACATTATTAAAAAGTCCAGTTCCTCCCTCCCACTCCCTACACCTCCCTTTATAAAAACAGAGATTTGGGTTATAAATATCACCACGTCTTCCCTGTAGATTTCAAGAGGCCTGAATAAATTGCTGCTGTCAAGGCCACCAAAACCACAGACCCACAGCCACAGCATGTTAATGGTGCCTTAAGGCTTCACTCTGATTGCCCTGGCTATCCTGCTTGGCATGCCTAGAGCCACTGAAGAGTCCCCAGCCAACCCCTCACCCACATACCCGCTAATGCCCTGTGACCCCTAAAACAGAATCTACCCATAGTAGAGGCGGCTGGGGGATCATTCACCTACCTAGGGCTTTGATGGGAAGGAGAAAAGAGAGCTAACCCTGGCTGAACCCCCAACTTAGGCTCTACATATCAGCTACCAAATCCTACAAAAATCTAGCCTTTAAGATGGTACAGCTGGTCTGTGGGGAGCTAGGATTCAAATCAAGAACCGTGGGCTGCAAAGCTCTTTCCACCACATTCTGGCCCCCCAAGGCCTGAGGGTTAAATGCTGATGTATTCTAAGCATTTTACATGTAATAATTTAAACTTTGTGATGACTCCATGAAGACAGCACTACTAATACACCCACTTTATAGGCAAGACCCTGAGGCATAGCCAGGGCCACACAGCTTGAAAGTGGAGGAGCCAGGATCAAAGCTAAGCACGCTGGCCCCAGAGCCCAGCTCTTAAGGACTCTGCTCAGAGCAGCCTTCTAGCCTATCCAGATGAGACATTCCCACTGCCTTGAAAGACTCAGCCCCATGCAAAGATGGCCCTCATCACTGCGCTAACTAGAGGACAAAAGCCCAGGCGCTGGGCCTGATTCATTGTAGGTGTTCACCCCAGCCTTCCCCGACTGGCAGTCTTAATCTCAGGGGGATCACAAGGAGCAAACGTTCTAGACTGAGTCAACTATCTAGTACCAGACAAGTGGACATGGGGCATTGCTACTTCTGGTATTGCTATCATCATAGTGGAGGTTGATCCCATCATTGTGGGCAATCTGACCTCACACCTCACAGGAGGGCACACACTCCCTTTCTCCATGGCCCAGGGACATTAAGGGTGTTTCACTCACTCTCTTACTAGGACTGTTCCAATTGTATTAGTTTCCTGTGGCCACTGTAACAAATTATCACAAACTTGGTGACTTAAAAGAACAGAAATTTATTCTCTCACTATTCTGGGGCCAGAGCTCTGAAACTGGTTTCACTGGGCCAAAACCAAGGCATGAGCAGCGCTAATTCCCTCTGGAGGCTCCAGGGGACGCCTTCCTTGCCTCTTCCAGCCTCTGCCTCTCTGGTCACATCACCTTCTCCTTTCTGTAACTAAATCTCCCTCTGCCTCCTCCTTATAAGGACACTAGCAATGGCATTTGGGACCCACCCAGACCTCCAGAATAATCACCCCATCTCAAGATCCTTGACTTCATCGTATCTGCAAAGACATTTTCCAGGGAAGGTAACTTTCACAGGTTTCAGGGATTAGGACATGGACATCTTTGGGAGCCATTACTTAGCCTATCACAGTCACCAACTACCTCCTCCTGGACAACACAGCCACATCAAACTACTTGTTCACAGCTGAGTGCCTCATTTTACCTCAAGTCTGACCCTGCTGGCTTCTCCATTTTAGGTGCTAGAACCCCCATCAGCCCAGCTGCCAAAAACTGTGGGATCAACTCTAACCTCTCTTTCTCACTCTCACAGTGGACCCACCATCAGCATGCCTTATTAGTTTAACCTTCAAAATCTCTCTGAAATCTGATCGTTTCTTGCCACCAGGTATGAAGTTGTCTCCTCATCCAGCCAGTGAACTCCTATTTACCCTGAAAAGCCCTCCTCAGCATGGCCTTCCCCAGCTCCTTGGGCTGAGTTGGTCCCTCCCTTCTTTGAACTCCAGTGGCACTCTGGGCTTCCCTGCCATAGTGCTTAACACCTGGATGGTCCTTGTCAGTGGCTGTTACCCTGACCAAGCTACTACCTTCTCTCCTAGATTACTGCAACAGCCTCCTCCCTGGATTTCCAGCTTCTGCCCCTATCCCCCAGTCTCCTCAACACCACAGCCAGAGGGACCCTTAAAACCCAAGTCACAGAGGTCACTCTGTCAAAACCCTGCGGTGACTCCTGCCTCACTCAGAGCAAAAGCTGAAGTCCTTACAATGGTCTGCAAGTTCTGGCCCCATTTACCCTCTGACATCAATTTCTACCCCCTCCCTCCCTCCATCTCCTCCTGTCCTCTGGCCTCCCTGTTCCTCACACAGGCAAGGCATGCTCCCACCTGAGTTGTCACCAGAACCCAACCATGCTGGCACCCCAACCTCTACATGTTCCCTCTGCCAGGATATCCATGTGGCTTCCTCGCCTCCTCCAGGACTTTACCTAAAAGTTACCTTCTCAGTAAGACACCCCTACCCCTCACAGTTCCTTTCCCACTTCCCTAATTTATTTTTCCTCCTTGACATTATCAGTAACACAATACATATTTTGCTTATGCATCTTGTTTAAGTCTGTCTCCTCTACTACAATGTAAGCTCCATAATAACAGCCTCCCAGGCCCAATGTGTGCCTGTATGTGGGTGCTCAATAAATATTCATCCATTCATTTATTCTACAGATAATTATGGAACCAGGCACTAAGGAGGTCCCCTGACAAAGACCATCCGGGGTGTTAAGCACTGTGGCAGGGAAGCCCAGAGTGTCATTGGAATTCAAAGAAGGGAGGGACCAATTCAGCCCAAGGAGCTGGAGAAGGCCATGCTGAGGAGGGCTTTGCAGGATAGATAGGAGTGCACTGGCTGGATGAGGAGACAACTTCATACCTGGCAGAAGAAACAATAGGTTCAAAAACAGGAAACAAAATAGTTAGACCTGTTCTTGGAACAATGGAGGGGGCAGGAAGTGAGACTAAATGGGGTGAGCAAGGGCTAATTTGAAGGGCCTTAGAGAGCAGGCCAAGGGGGGTGAACTTTTCCCCATGGGTAATGGTGGGCCACTGAAGGAGAGCATGTGGCAGGTGTATGTGTCTGGAGACTCCTCCACTTCAGACACCAACAGGCAGACTAGACCTGGGGAGAGGTTAGGGTATTCGGCCCACCTACCACATGAGAGGGGAAGGACTTAGAAATTCCCCCAAACTGTGGCCTCAGCCAGGAAGCAGTTTAAGCCAGAGTGTCATTTTAGAGCCTCCAGTATACCCAGGACTTTGATGAGAGGAGACCTGGGGGAAATTAAAGCCAACAGTTTGCAACAAATGCTAGAATGTGTGGCTATGTGCAGGTATGGCACTATGGACCAAACTATGTGCCCCAAAGTCCATATGTTGAAGCCCATTCCTCCAACATGATTGTATTTGAAGGAAATAATTAAGATTAGATGAAGTCATAATGGCGAAGTACTAATCTGATATGATTAGTGCCCTTATAAAAAGAGATACCATAAATACCTCTGTCATATGAGCACATAGCAAGAAGGTAGCCATCTACAAGCCAGGAAGAGAGTTGTCACCAGAACCCAACCATGCTGGCACCCCAACCTCAGACTTCCAGCTTCCAGAACTGCTGTTGATTAAGCCACCCAGTCTATGAGTTTTTGCTATGGCAGCCAAGTGAACTAAGAAAATGACAAAGTCAAGGAGAGCTTCCTGGAGGAGACAAGGTGTTGGGCAGTCCTAGGGCTGAAGACAGGCCAGATCTTGGCTTGCTGGACCTGTCACCACACAGTGGGCCCCAGCCAAGATCCATCCTTAATGCAGTCTACAAAGCCTCAGTAGTTTCTTCCTGGTTAGACTCTCCTGAGAGGAGCAAGAGGCAGTTGCAGGGTTGATGGGACTTGAGATCTTTCACAAAGTACAGCAGACCCCTCGGACAGGGGAAAAGGCTTCTCTCTTCTGTCTCCACTAAAGGTAATGATAGCCTGGCCCGAGCCAGCCAGAGTCAATGTGCAAAGGCCTCCCCTCAAACCAGGCTACCACCCCTAAGGGGCTGCCTGCAAGTGGAAACCTGGTCTCTGAATGACAGAAATGATCAGAATATGCAGAGAGAGAAAAGGTCTATAAATAAATATACATTTTAATGACATGTTTAATTAAAATGAAGTTAAAATTAATTTGCTGTAAGAAATTTAGATGTGCCCTAAAGGATTTAGAAGCAAGGCTATTGTCCCTGAGTCCAAAGGCTCCACAGAAAAGCCTGTGGTGAGATGAGGGAAGCATCCCATTCCCTGCATACAGTGTCCTTAGAAGGAGGTGGTACACACTTACACAGCACTCTGTGTCGCACAAGGTGCATGGGATGGTATGCGTGTTTGTCAGGGGTAAACTAAAGGCTAGAAGGGGCAGTGACTAGCCCAAAGTCACACAGCATGTGTGTGGCAGCCTCCACAGGAGACCACAGGTCCTTTCTGTAAGCCCTGGGCATTTAATTCATGCTCAGCACACCAAAAGCTCCTTGCCCTCTGTACCCCTGAGCTGCTGCCCCCCAGGAACCTCCCCCTTCTCTGGCTCCTCTGAGACCAAGCACAGGGAAGGCAACGGGAAGCAGTCTGGGGGTTGAGGACAGGAGGCAGAAAGGGAAAGGACCTGAAATCAACAAGCTTTCCAGAATTTCAAGCAGTTTTTGGAGGAGCATGTTCGGCTGTAGCAATTTGCTCCAGGGGAAAATCATGTTCCCGTGCTCTAATATACAGAGCAGAAGGAATATTTGGTGGGTTAAATACTTGTTAATTTATTTCTCTGTTTGTTAATGGGCCTGGGTGGTGGGGGGGGGGGGTCCACACACACACACCAGGTATCAGCAGGAGATGGCACCCGAGCTCTCCAAGTTTTCCTATCAAGTGTCACTCAAATTCTTGCTCCCTCCTCTAGATGCCACAGGTCAGAGGAAGGCTGTGTGGGGTTCAGGGAACTTAGCAATGAGGTAACCCAACATGTTAAGGCAAAGCCTTTGACCTTGGAGCCAGCATGACCAGACATGAGAAGACATCTTGAGAGCATCTAGGTCCCGACTAGATGGCTCCTAGGCACCTCACACTGAGCAAGTCTACACAAGGACTGTCACACTTCTGCTTGGCCCAGAATCCCATTTCAGACAACAGTGCCATCATGTATCTTGTTGCTCAGGCCAAAATACCTTACCGACTTGACTCTCAGCCTTCCCACCCCAAAGCCAATCTCCAACATCTCTCACCATCCCACAGCCTCCCCAGTCATGACCTCTCTTCTCTCCTCCAGACCCTGCACCCCCTCTCACCAGGCTCCCTGCTTTCCCCACTCTATCCAACTCTCTCCCCTTGGTTGCCTCTCCAAGAAAGACAAAGCCTAGGAACGTTGCATATTTGGGTGTCTCTCTACTGAGCCGCCCAGGGAGGTCTGTGAGGCCATCACCTCTAAAAACCACAATCCTGGGGAATAGTGTGGGGCTCCTGAAAAGGCAAGAAGTTTGAGTCAGGTGTGGAATATGACCCACCTTGGAGCCAGGTGTGGAATATGACCCACCTTGAGAGTGAATCATTAGCCTCTCTGAGCTTAATTTTCAACTCCTTAGGATGGGACTAAGTGCCACGCCCACTGGAGTGCTGTGCAAGCCTAGTTCACAGTGAGTCTAAGTTAGGGCCTGGCACAGTGGTTATTGGATAAGCATGAGTCTCCTGGCCTTTGCAATCCACCACAGACCCACCCCCAACTTGGCCCTTAAGAAGCTAGACCACCTGGTTCCTTAATCCAGGCTTAGAGACTATTCTCAGGCTGACTCCCAACTCTAGCCAGAGCCTCCCCACAGGCCCTTCCTGCCAGTTTGCACAGCTGCCATCAGCCTCCTCCCAGGCCTTCATACCTCCCACCTAAGGCCCCAGGGCCTGGGGAGTCCTGTCTGTGCATGGACCCTACACTAAACCTCCATCCCTCCTCACAGGCCCCATATCAGGCTCTGTGCTGGGATCCAGGCTGCATGTTTGCTGTCTCCCTGTCCTACGTTGGGACACAGCTGTTCACTCCCAACTCTTAGTCCCCCAACCCCACCAGGGCTCCAGGGCTGGGACCTCTCTGGGCTCTGACTGCACCTACTCTCCCACACCCAACACCCCCACTGCCTGTTCTCAGGAGCTCATACCCTACCCTGTGCTTGATCCTTCTGCCTGGTCTTTGGTCACACAATTCCCAACCAGGCTAGCCCTCTCCTCACTCCAAACTGTCCCATCCCCTCCCCCTGACCCTCCTAAACACTAAGGTCCAACCTTCTCCAGAAAGCACTCCCTAATTTCTCCAGCCCTTATATCCTTCCATTTTCTGGGGCTCACAGCATTTCTCCTTGGCCCCTCTAATTTCAGGCTGCTACTCAGAGGCAGGGACCACATCACCTACTCATTTTATGGCCACCATGTGAGGTATTCAGGAAGAATAGGCTCATTAAATGATTCAGGGGAACGAACCCAGAGGCTTCCCACCAACCAAGTGCACACCTCGGTGAGACAGGTATCATTATGCCCATTGTGCAGATGGAGACAAAGAGACTAAGAGAAGTGAAGCACTTGCCCAGTGGCAGTGCTGGGATGTGAACCAGCCCCACCAAATCCACAGTCTTCATACATGACCCACCAGCCCTACAGTCCACACACACTATTCCATGTGAGCACCTCAGCTCTGCAGGAGTAAACTGAGGTCCACTTGCTCAAGGCCACACAGACAGTAAGTGGCAAGACTTGAACTTAAATACCAAGCCTCTCAGCTCCCAGCCTTGTCAGACACATGTTCAAGACACCTGCCTCAGAGGATCTGCAGGACCCACCTTGCCTTCCCTGGTGGCCCATCCTCCACCTGGACAGCAGAGCCACCACCTGGACTGTGGCAAAGTCTCCTCAAATGACCTTGGCAATGCCTCAGGGTGGACCCTGTGGGACCTAGGGTAAAGATACAGACGGTACACTGAGGAGAGGACCTTGTCAATGTCCCCTTCAGCTCCTCTCTGCTAGGCTAACTGGAAGGCCTCAGGGGACAGGGGAAGAGACACACCTTTTAGCAAGAACCCTCTCTGTGTTAAGGGGTCACCTCACTTCATTGCCCCCTCATCTGTAAGTGGGATTTAGGTAATAATTACTTGAATACACATTCTAGGCACTCAGCTACACTAGGCTGGATCTGAGGATGCACCTCTCTTGGAACACCCAATCCAAGCAGAAAAGATCTGGTCTACCAGAAAAACAGCTAGGCAGCATTGAGTGGAGATACCAGGCTAACATGCAGGTGGACACCCTACCAAACAGCAACAATACCATACCCAGGATGTCACCTGGCCAGCTGGGTCAGAGCAGCAGCCATGGCATGGGTTTCAGAGAGCCTGGGGTTTCAGAAGGCAAGAGGATGCTACCCGCTTCCAGACTGGCTGCTCCTGAGCCCAAGGTCCAGTCTGACAAGCCAGCAGAGGACATTTGGCTCAGGTGGACTAGAAAGTCCCGAATGAGAAAGTGGCCCCAGCCTCATTTCGTGGAATAGCCATCGGTCACTCTATCCAGCACAACAGGAGGCAGCCGCACTGAGGGCGAGACAGCAGGCCAACGATAACAACGGCTTACAGCCCACAGCCTCAATGGCCAGCACTAATCGGTCTGAAGGACAACGAGCTCCATCTAATCAGACTAGAACACATACACCCCCCCAGCCTCCTCCCTTTGTGGTTTTTGTGCATAAAATTCAACCCCAAGGACAATGGACTGAGTCCTAACCTACCTTGGTTGTGGCTCCATCCCCCATTCCCTCTAATAAACTCCCGTCTTGCTCGCCACATCCGCCTATTTCCTTGAACAACTCCAATCTTACACAGTCCACATCCACCATTACAAACTGTTTTCAGCATATTCAGCCTCCTCCCAACTCTGTCCTGGCCTGAATGGAAGAGCAGAGGGTAGGCCATGGAAGACAATGGGTCCCTGATGAAGGGCACCATATATGCAATTCAGTCTGGGGCCAAAAGAAACTAAGGGCTATGCAGAAAGGGGAGTAGGGGTGAGAACCTTCATCTCTCTTTGCCCTCTGCATGCCAAACCCCACCCCCACCATCCCCACCACCTCTGCCACCCCCACCACCCCCACGACCCCCACAACCCCCACCATCTCTACCACCCCCACCACCCAAATGCTGTGCAGAAAGGAGCTGCAGTTTTTCCCCATCCCCACCACACAGACATAGTTCTCATGGTCCTGGAGCATCTTCAGCAACACCTCCCCACTCCCTTTTATCTGCAACTCAGGCTCCAATTGGTCTCTCCAACCCAGCTCCAGCCCTTTTATGATTCAGAAGAGCCTCTTGAGGGAAAAGGCCTCTAAGGCATCTCACAAATAAGAATCCTTTAATTGGGAAGTTTTCAACTTCTCAAAGAGAAATTTTAATTTTGCTTCCCATCTCCTCTCCCCCAAAACCTGCCAACTAAACACAAAAGTTAACAAAGCCAAACACCTGACACCTGGGCACCCCTTTCCCAGAGGGCAGAGGCAGGAGTGGCCCCACTCAATCCCACCTGCACTGACCTCCAGATTTCTACCCATGACTGTGAGAAGGCCTCCAACCTCTCCCTTTGGGCCTGCCTGCTCCATATCTCCCTCACTATCCCACACCCAAAGTGCCCTTGGAGCAAAGTGTAGCAAATCATTAAAGGGTTAACAGGATGACAGGGCAGGGACCACACAGCCTACCTAACACTCAATGTACAGCTCCCCATTCTGCCCTCTATCATATTGTGCTATAGCTGATGACTTAGAATTATATTTATTGAACATTTACTATGTGCCAGATACTGCTCTAAGCCTTTTACATAAACTAGCCTACTTAATCCACACAAGGTAGATTTTCATTCCCAATCCTATATAATAAAAGGCTAATATGCAAATAGACCGAACAGCGGAATAACCGAACAATCAAACAACCCGTTGCTAATATGTGTGCTGACCACAGAACATGGTGGGCGTCAGCTGCAGCAGGATGGTTGAGCAGGTGAGTGGGGGCACCAGACCAAGGCAGGGCACAGGTCACTGTCATTGGGGCGAGCCTCTGGTGGTTACTGAAAATTCTTTGCTCCTGCGTGTGGCAGTCCCGCCCAACACTCGCACCTGTTGCTGTCACCTGGCTCCTGGCACTGTCCCTGATTGCTTGGTGCTGTCAGCAGGGACAAGTGCCATCAGCAGGGGCGAGCGGCAGCTGCCCACCCCAATTGCCCCTGAGAGCTTCTCCACCTCCCTCTGCTCCTGAGGGACTATCGGGCAGCAGCTCGCTCCTGCTGCCGCTGCTGGTGCAGGCCCTAATCGCTTGGCACTGTCAGTGGGTGTGAGGGGGGCTGGCGCCATCAATGTGTGGGAGCAACAGTGGCAGGGGGAGCAGGGCTGCCAGCAGACAGGGGACTGGGAGCCATGGCAGGAGGGGCTGGGTGGGGGTGTGGAGGATGGGCTGAGACCCACCCCTGTGCCCAGGAGGCCCACAGTTCAAGGTGCACAAATTCATACACTGGGCCCCTAGTTTATTCATAAAGAGACTGAGGCCTCAGGAGCTTAAATAAGTGGCCTAAATTCACATCACTAGCTAAAGGAAGAGCTAGAACTGGATCCAGGTAGTCTGGCTCCAGAGTGGGCATAACCTTAAGTGCCACCTACATCATGGCCCTGGCCAGTACATGCCTTGAGGGCCAGGGCCCTGAGTATCTATCTCCTTGGGGACAGCACAGGGCCTAGCAAACAGTCATACTGAATAAATGTCCATAGGGCAAATACATAAAAATGAACAAAAGCAAAGATCCTCCTATTCATTCTCTTACAGGTACGCAGGATGGTCCCAAATTCACAGTTAGTTAGAATGAGGTCCAGAAGTGAAAGCAGTTGCCCCAGATCACCCAGCTGGGGGTACAGAGCCCAAGAAATTCCTCCTTCCAGCCTGATCATATGTACCTGTCTACCACGAGAGTGTACAGAAATAAGGTTGTCCCTAGGCCAGGGGTGGGCAAACTTTTTGACTCGAGGGCCACAATGGGTTCTTAAACTGGACCGGAGGGCCGGAACAAAAGCATGGATGGAGTGTTTGTGTGAACTAATATAAATTCAAAGTAAACATCATTACATAAAAGGGTACGGTCTTTTTTTTTTTTTTAGTTTTATTCATTTCAAACGGGCCAGATCCGGCCCGCGGGCCATAGTTTGCCCATGGCTGCCCTAGGCCCTGATTAAAATCCTGGCTGAAACAGACCTCTGAGAGCCCTAGTCATGACCCTGATGGTTGAGAGGATGATGGTCATCTACAAGCCAAGGAGAGAGTAATCTCCTCTAGGTCCCTGACAGATTAGGCAGCCTCGCCTCCCCCTTGCACACCTTGAGACATGAGATACTCCCTGTCACCTGTGCACAGTTGTAGAAATCCAAGGTCTAGCCATGAGGAGTTGAACTGTGTGCCCCTCCACTCAAATTTTGTATGTTGAAACTCCGACCCCCATTGTCTCAGAGTGTGAGCTTACGTGGAAACTGGGCCATTGAAGACATAATTAGCTAATTAGGATGAGGTCAGACTGGTGTCTGAAGGTAGGCCTTTAATCCAATATGGCCTGTGTCCTTACAGAAGGACAAAGACATGCACACAGGGAGAACAGCTTGGGGGACACAGAGGATGATGGTCATCTACAAGCCAAGGAGAGAGGCCTGGCACAGATCTTCCCTCACTGCCTTCAGAAGGAAACAGCCCTGGTACACCTTCACCTCAGATTTCAAGCCTCTAGAACAGTGGTTCTCAACCTTCCTAATGCCACGACCCTTTAATACAGTTCCTCATGTTGTGGTGACCCCCAACCATAAAATTATTTTTGTTGCTACTTCATAACTAATTTTGCTACTGTTATGAATCGTAATGTAAATATCTGATATGCAGCATGTATTTTCATTGTTACAAATTTAACATAATTAAAGCATAGTGATTAATCACAAAAACAATATGTAATTATTTATGTGTTTTCCAATGGTCTTAGGCGACCCCTGTGAAAGGGTCATTCGACCCCCAAAGGGGTCGCGACCCACAGGTTGAGAACTGCTGCTCTAGAACTTTGAGACAATAGGTTTCTGTTTAAGCCACCCAGTTTGTGATACTTTGTTACAGCAGGCCTAACAAACTAATATACCTGCAGACCTGGGTTTCAGTGCTGACTCAGGCCTTCAACAGTCCCATGACACTGGACAAGGCCCCACTCCTCTCTAAACTTTAGGCTTGTTCCCATCATCTCCAGCACACTGCTTGGCACTCAATAAATGCTTCTGGGAAGAATGAACAGGACAACAGCATCCACCTTCCACATAGCTATGATAAGGATTACGTGAGATGAAGGATAGGATATGCTCTAACAAGGCCAAAGCCCTTGACACACATGGTCATGCTGGATCGACAGACACACAGAGGGTTGGCTGATGTGGCCGCCACATCCTCAGCATAGAGAGTTGCTCCAGGCAGGCAGAGGTGGAAGGAGCAAGTTCTCCACCCATCAAGCCACAGACATTGCCTCTGTTCTCATCACATGCCAGCCCACTCCCACCCCCCACCCCCCACCCCCACCCACACACACTGGGCCCTGGGAGTAGGAGAGGAGAGATCCTAAGTGCCAAGTAAAACCCTGCCCCATGTGGAGCCAAGACCTCCATGGAGGTGGCAGGCAGGTTCAGCTCAGTCAGCACAGGAAGAGCTTTCTCCACATCAGAGCTACCTTCGGGCCTGGGCTGCCCTGGAGATAGTGAGGTCCTCATCCCTGCAGGAATACAAGGATAGCTGCAGTCCCCAAGTGTGAGTCTGGGTTGGACCAGCAGACCATCAGAAGTGACTGTGGAGCTTGTTAACCACCCAGATTCCTGGAACCCCACAGTGACTCTGAATCAGAATGTCCTGGTGGGCCCCTGAAGATCCTCTCTTTAATAACATCCCTGGGTGGTCCTGATCCAGAGCCAAGCTTGGGCACCCTGGACACAGAGCTCCATGGGTTGAGCAGAATCCCATTTGGAAGAGCTTTGACAACAGTGCATGGGGTTGAGGAGCAGGGGTGGACAGGAGACATGAGGGACAGAGGATGAGGAAGGCAAAGATGAAGACAAGTTGAAGATGATGACAGTAAAATGATAGGTAGCTCACCAGGTGAAAGGTACCAACAGCCATTGAAAGGGGCCATAAGGGGTGGGAGAGTCATGGAAGATATCAAAGAGGTGGGATTTGGCTGTGGTGAGAAAAGCCTTCTAGGTGGAGGTGATAGACGGTGAGACTGAGCCTGGTGTGTATAGAGGATGGAGGAGGAGAGTCACATGTTAGAAAGAAGGGGGGCAGGAAGAGTGGGCTTCAACCAGGGCGTGAAATGCCTTGAACAACCAGGAGGAGGAGCTTGAACTTCAACCTTAAGCAGCAAGGAGCAGCTGAAGGTTTTTGAGGAGGAACATGACATGAAGTCAGGCCTGTAGTAGTGACCATCAGCGGGGCTCAGAGGGGCTTGGGCTATTCCAGACTTACCAGATGAGGCTCCCTGTGGAGAGGGAAGGGTGAGATGACTGGGCCCAGTATCAGCACCCCATTTCCTGCTCACAGCAGCCCTGAAGAATGTTATAGAATGACAGTACCAACCATTAGGCCACTTGGAAGGAGGAGCTGAAAGGGTGAGCTGGCAGCAGTTTCTTTAGGCTGGCAAATCCAGAGGGCTTGTCTGCAAGGCTGGAGTAACAGGCCCGCCCATGGGTAGGGAGCCCTAGGGGTGAGAGCCACCACAAGCAGCGAGGCCCAGATCCCTCCTGTCCATGACCCTTTCCCAGCATGGAGGCTTTTAAACCCTCCCATTGCTGATGACTCCCTCCCTGGCATGCCCATGCCCCATTGGCCCTCAGCTGCAGCCTTACACCCAGGTCTGTACAGCCTCTCTACCTGCCTATGGACCTCTCAAATGTAACACCTCCAAATAGGACTCTTCCTTCCCCTCCACACCCATCTTCGGCCCCCTGTTGCTCAGCTCAATCAAAGGCTTCACCACCCAGAAGTTCTTACATTCTGATCTCTCACAGCCCGTCCTTCACTACCTTCAGTTTCCTACACTCAAGTCCTCCTCCCTGCCATGACCAACCAACCACCATCACTGTCTACAAAGCAGTGAGGGAGAGCCTGTGAGCATGAATCACCTCTAGTCACACCCTGCAGCCCTGTTTCCCAGCCCCTCTTCCCCCAGGTGGCTCCTAGTTCAGAGCCTGTCCACAGGGTACCTCATTTGAGAGGCCTTTTCCTGTCCATCCTATAGAGAATGGTTCCCCCTGCACCTTCGCTCCCTTTTCCTGCCTTATTTTTCTCCACAGCGCTTATAACTCGTAAACATTATATTATTAATTACTTATCTAGTATTTTCCTGTCTATGCTGTTTGAATTTAAGCTTTATGAGGGCAATGACCTGGTCTAACTTATTGACCCAGGGATGCTGGGCATGTAGAACAGGGCCTGGGATGTAGTAGGTGTTCAGTAAGTCTGTGTTGAATGAATGATGAATGAACCATTGAACTAATTAATACTTTAGTAAGAATTTGTGCAGCAGCTGGTGTATGCCACAAGGGAACAAAGAAGCGAATCAGGCTAGATCTGTCCTGAGAACCCACACCATCTGTGGGGAGAAAGAGACCAACATCTATGGCTAATTCTATCCAGCCTGTGAGCAGTGCTTGGGTGAACGAATGTGAACAGGGAGGAGAGCACTTGGGAGGGGCCACCAGCTGGGTCCAAAGGTCAGGAGACACCCCACCCCAGTTTCTCTCTCTGCCTCTCAGGGTCCTGGGCCACGTCCCACTCCCAACCAAGGGGATGAAGGAGGCCTGACTCACAGCCACACTGATTGAGGGGTCAGTGAATATTCAGAGCTGACATGTATGTCCCTCCTGCAAGGAGTAGACTTGGGCAGGGCTGTCGGGGGGAGGGGGATATAATTCCTCCAGTGAGAGGTCAAGGGTTTTAGCATCTGGGACCCCACCCTTGCATGCCCTTCCCCAACCCCACCATCCTGCCCCACCCCTTCCAATCACAGGAGCACTGCCCAGCTGGCATGGCTCAGTGGTTGAGGGTCGACCTTTGAACCAGAAGGTCACGGTTCAATTCACAGTCAGGGCACATTCCCAGGTTGTGGGCTCCATCCACAGTTGGGAGCTTGCAAAAAGCAGCCAATCAATGATTCTCTCTCATCATTGATGTTTCTCTCTCTTCCTCTTCCTATCTCTTTGAAATCAATAAAAAAATATTTTTAAAAAAAAAAAATCACAGAAGCACTAGCGGAGCAGACAGGGCAAGGGAAAAACCTGGCCTTCCTCAGGCTTCAGAGCTTTGCTGAATTAAGTCTCAGCTCCTCAGCATGCCTCCAAGGCTGCCCATGACCAGCCCTGCCCCCTCATGAGCACACCACTCCCAAACACTCCAAAGTCCCCTGCCTCTACAGTTCTGCTTAGGTAGGGCCCTCCCCTAACCCCCTCTGCCCATCATAGCCATATATATATATAACTTTGTGCATCCAGGCAGTATTTATAATGATACCCCATTGGCAATAATAAAAATATACAACAGAGAATTGGTTAAACATGCTATGGCTCAGACAGGCTGAAACATTACACTGCCATTTAAAAAATCACATCACAGCCCTATCTGGTTTGGTTCAGTGGATAGAGCATCGGCCTGCGAACTAAAGGGTCACAGGTTCAGTTCTGATCAAGGGCACATGCCCAGGTTGCAGACTTGATCCCCAGTAAGGGGCGTGCAGGAGGCAGCCAATCACTGGTTCTCTCTCATCATTGATGTTTCTATCTCTCCCTCTCCCTTCCTCTCTGAAATCAATAAAAACATATATTAAAATATATATGTATATATATATTTAAATATATACAGTTTTAAAAAATCACGTTACAGAAGAGTATTTAATGATGGAAAAACTATCTTACTATAGTATTAAGTGCAAAAGGCAGGTTAGAAAACAGTACAGTTTGATCCCAATTATGTCATAAAAACATATTTTGTAAAAGACTGATGGGATAAGCACCCAAGTGCTCACATTTTCTACACAGCACATGCATTTCTTTAATGATCCAATAAACAGAACATTTTTAAAGAATCCTACAGCCTTTGAGTCTCAGCACAGGCATCCTCTCATCCAACACCCCAATTCCCAGTTGAGAACAGCCTCCTCTCTGAGTTAGCTTCTCTTCTTGCTCCCTGCCCGCTGAGCCTCCACAGTGCCAGCCACCTGGACAGTGGGGGAGGCTGCTGTGGCCCCTCCTGAGGGTGGGGGTAGGGCCCGGCCACCCTGCCTCCTTGCCTTCCCTATCCCAGGTCCTACCATCACCCTGGCTACCTCAAAGACAACCCTGACTGCATCCTCTCTCCCCATCTCTCAGCGGCAATTACAGGTTAAACTGGAGGGGCTAATCAGCTGCTCATTACACCCAGGACTGATTAGCAGGAATATGTTGTTGGAGATAACTGGACTTCAAAGCAAGGCCTAGTGCAGTGATGGCGAACCTTTTGAGCTCGGCGTGTCAGCATTTTGAAAAACCCTAACTTAACTCTGGTGCCATGTCACATCTAGAAATTTTTTGATATTTGCAACCATAGTAAAACAAAGACTTATATTTTTGATATTTATTTTATATATTTAAATGCCATTTAACAAAGAAAAATCAACCAAATAAATGAGTTCACGTGTCACCTCTGACACGAGTGTCATAGGTTCACCATCACTGGCCTAGTGTCTAGGAAGGAGACCCAGCTGTCAGCTCCCTGCCACACCCCCACCAGCTTCCTGGTTGAGAGGACAGTGTCAGTTGAGCCTCAGTCACACCTACCAAAACTGCCACCCCTTCTTGAGGAGGAGGGTTGGAGGCCTGCTGCCCTGCTGAACCACTCGGTCTTCTTTATACGTGGTTGTCCCAGATAAAGGTTAGAAGTCACTTGTCCAAGTTCACAAGCAAGCTGGGGGTCAAGCCAGGCATCAACCGAGTTCCCACTCCTTCCCCACTTCCCATCTCTTCGGGACTTACTGTAGTTTCTCCACATTCTCTCACATGGGACTGAAAGGCCACAGACATCAGGCTGAACGTTTGCTGGCTGTGCAGCCCTGGGCAAAACTTCCCCATCTGAGCTTCAGTTTCCCCAATCTCTCAACCAAAGACCCAAATCCCCTTCTGAGTTGTTGCCAAGAGGTTCCAATCTGATCAGCATTTCTCAAAGTGTGAGATGCTGCCTGTCACCTCCCACATTCTGGGTGTCCTTCTCCTCGTGATACAGTCCAAGAGGCCATTTGCTCTGCTCACACAGAGCCAAGGTCACCTGGCTGCCAGTGCTTGCCACATATACATACATGGGGCTGTGCTTCATCCTGCCTGGACAGTGCCTGGACCTGCAAATCTCATTAAACCCCACACAGCAAAGCCAGCCTCTTAACAGCCTCTTGGACCTTGATTGTCTCAGTCCACCTGTTCCCACTCCCTCCTAACCTGCAGTCATGCAAACATTTTGTCAACAATGTGACAGAACCAAGGGCAGACTCCTTCAGCTCACCATTAGAGACCTCCCACCCCACACAGGAACATATTAGCTGGCAAGTCCATGAAACCTTGTTGCTCAGAAGAATGCCCCAGGCTTCTGAGCTGGCTTCCAGAGCCCTGGTATAGGAAGAGTTAGTGGGAAAGGGCATTACACCATCAAGCCTCCTAGACTGGACTTTATGGGGGAAAGGAGGGAAGGACGTACTCCCAGAAAGACTACCCCATAATGGCTCTCCCTTGGGGATCCCACTCTACCCAGTGGCCCAGAATGGTTTCTTACCTCAGGTCTGGCAGGCATTTGGGGAGTGCAACTGGGCTGGTGTCAGCCTGGGCTTGACTCAGTTGCCCTCTTTGCCCATGGATACCAGAGCCTCAGAGCTGTGGGCACAGGAAGCTGTGAGAGAAAGAGGAGATGAGCTGTCAGCTGAAACAGGACAGCAGGGGGAAATTCTGGGGAGCAGTGGGGGGCTATGCATGCAGTTGGTCTGATTCCACCTGGCTGGGCAATAAACACTCAGACATCTTTCACACACACACACACACACACACATACACACTAAACACTCATACATCTTTCACACACACACAATAAACACTCATACATCTCTCTCACATACACACGCAATAAACACTCACATCTTTCACATACACACACAATAAACACTCATATATCTTTCACACACATAATAAACACATATGTCTTTCACACACAATAGACACTCATACATATCTCTCTCACACACACACACAATAAATACATTTTTCACATACACACACAATAAACACTCATACATCTTTCACACACACACACACACAATAAACACACATATATCTTTCACACACACAATAAATACTCATACATCTCTCTCTCACACACATACACACAATAAACACTCACATCTTTCACATACACACATTCCCTCTTGCCGACACACTCACTGACACACACACACATACACACACACACTTATGCCACCAGCTGGGACAAGTTGAGCCCTGGGAGTACTGGGTTTCTGGCCTCAGGCAGAGGGGGATCTGAATATGCTTCCCCACCCACTGGCTCTGTGACCTTGGGAAGATAAGTCTCAGAGCCTCACTTCTCTCATCCATAAAATGGGGATACCATTCTGCCTGCCATGGCTGCTAGGAAGATAAAAAGAGAGAAGGGACTTGTAACCTGGCATACAGTAAGTATCCAGCCACCACCAGGGCCTGCCTTCCTTCCCAGCTCTGCCTCAGGAAGCAGGCCCCTGGGAGCTGGCCCTTGAGGGGGAGCAGACAAAGCACCTGGGATGCCTACCAGGTGCCTGAGCCTCCACCTTATGATTCCCCAGGATACCTGCAGCTCTCACCCTCCCAGCCCTCCCTTCCCCAGCATCTTCCAGTTTATGGTTTATTCCTTCACTACACATTCTCCAAGAGTAACTTGGAGGACAGGACAGGACCCAATGGTACCAACCTAAACAGAGGGATAGCCAGAGCCTGGGCAGTTCCTCAGGCCTGGGTCCTCCAGGCCAGGACTAGCTAGGCAGTGTCCTTGGTGATAGCCCAAACTGGCTCCTGGTAGACAGGCACAAGCTAACCAGGCCCAGGCCAATCAGGCAGCCCTCTCCTGGCAGGATTCCTGACCACCTGAGCCTAGTTCCACTGGAGCCAGCAGGGCAAGCCATCCCCACAGCACCACTCCAAGCCCCCAGCTGCCATACTACCAGATAATGAATGGGCTTCCCACTTCCTTATCCCAGACTTTCCTGAAGCTCCTACACTCTCCTCAACAGCATCCCAAGGAGTTGCTATGGGAATGGGACCTTAGTCAGAACATAATGATTTGGTGCAAGGGAGGAGACACAAATAGAGCCAGTAGCTCTCCCAGACAAGGCCTTCATGTGTGCCAAGTTCCAGGAAGGACATGAAATCCCACCTACAGGCCTCAGAGCCAAGGGGGTAAAGAAAATAATAGCCTGCCCTCCTGCCCTCCTGGCTCCTTCCCCCTGAGTGGAGTCCACAGAGGTCTGGAAAGCAAATGTCTGGGTGTTCAATGGCATTACCAAGTGCCTTGGGGAGCATGGGACTTCCAGGGACACTGCTATCACATGATACTGCCAGAGTGGGTTCATATTGTGTGGGGCTGGCACCCAGTAGGTGCTCAGTGACACTGTGATCAGAGGATAGTGCTGGCATGTGTGTTTGTATATGTGTGTGTCTGTGTGGTGTGTGTGTGTGTGTGTGTGTGAGAGAGAGAGAGAGAGAGAGAGAGAGAGAGAGAGAGAGAGAGAGAGAGAGAGAGAGGCATGTGCCTACTCTGGTCAACACAGTCACAGAATCACAGTGCTTGAGAGACCCACTCCCACTATACATTGGACCTGCTCAGTGCCCAATGAGGGCTGGGGACACCCCGCAAGTCAACCAAAAAGTCAAGCCCAGAACCCAGGTCTCCTCTTCCCCACACCTGAACTCTTGACCCAACCACCCCACCAACTCTTCCTCCCTTCTTTCCTCCCTCCCTCCCTTCCTTCCTTCCTTCCTTCCTTCCATTTTGTACTTGATGATTAGGATAAAAAGATGTAAAGGACGTCACTCCTGCCTGCCTAAAGCTCAGAAAGAAGTAAGGCCATTGTGGTCAGAGGGAGGATGCTGGGACAGAAGTCCAGGGGGCTGCAGGAGCCCAGGGAAATTTCCTCCAAAAACTGTAGTTATGCATTTCTGAGCCACGCTTCAGAGTCCTCAGGATTTCCCTGACTTGTCTCCCAACTACTCTATCAGCCCACACAAGGAGGCCTCACCTCCAGGAGGTAAAGGGGGGCGGGGGGAGTCCCCATTAGCAGTCCAGCCCCTAGAAATGAGGAACCATGAGGACAGTGCCCTCGACTGCCCTCCCCTCCCCCAGGTTCAGTACCTTCCTACATTGTTCATTCTTTCCTCCTGTGAGTCAGACATTGTCCTTGACCTGGGGCAGGACAGAGAATGACTGAGCCCTAGTCATCAGTCTTCACCTATGGAACTCAAGTCCCCATCTCTTTGTCAGCTGCTTGCAAATTCTGTCCTGTAGTGTTTTTTTTATCTGTTTCTTTTAGTACTGAGAGGGAAAGAGGACACCTTCCAGAGCTTGGCTTGGAAGACCCGCCAGGCTCTCCTCTATCCCACATAGGCCATGACTCCTAGCAGCTGATATAGACTCTCGGGACCTATTTTGTACAGGTGGAAAACAAGACCCTGAGAGGTAGCCAGGTGGACCCCAGGTTGCTCAATAATGAGAAAGCAGGAGTGGGGTGTGGGGGGGGGGAGGAAGTGAGGACCAAAGGGCGGGGTCAGGTCCAGGGCTGTGGAAGTGGTAGAAGAAGCTATCTGGAAAGACTTCCTGGTGGAGGAGGAACTTGGATTGGCTCAGATCCTGCTCTCCGACTCCTGGCAGGAAATGTGTTTCTCTGAGAGAACTGGGCCAGGGCCTGCCCTGGCAGTCCATGTGATTTGGGGCTAGAGAGGCAGGTGGAAAGTGAGGGGCGGATGCTCCGTGACAACCACCATCCCATCCCATCCCAACCCACTGAGGGTCGCCACAGCTGCCACTTCACATCCTTAACTACCACTGCCCATTGGAAAACCAGCTGGGGATGGAAAACAGGAGAAACACAGAAAGGAGGGGCAACACACAAAGAACAGACAGAGGCCCAAAGAAAGACAGAGCAACTGCAACCCCAAGCTAGCCAGAGGGGGAGATGCATAGATGAAAATGGATTATTAGCAGATGGGCCAGTCCACCTCCCCCAGTCAGTACTGCAGCTTCTAGGAGGAGCCTACAAACCTGGGCTTTGCAAAGATTTTTCAGCAATAAAATTCTTATTTGAAATGAAACTGTATGCAGTGGGAGAAGCCTTTCTATGCCAGACATTAAATCCAGAAGGCATACAGTGAGAACTTGATATATCAGACTACACAAACACATATAACATCTGTACAGCAAAAAGACACTATAAACAAAATTAAGGGCAAGTGAGATACTGCCAGAATATACCACTAATATACAAAAAGCCCCTACAAATCAATAAGGAAAAATACAAAAGAAAAGAAAAATTGACAGCGAATTAGAAACCCACAGAAAAAGAACTAAATTGGCCAATAAGTGTATGAAAAGCTGGTCTACCTCTCTAGCAATCAGAGAAATACAATGAAAATTACACAATACCATTTTTTTCCCATCAGATTCGGAAAAAATAAATTGATAAATAACAACCAGTGCTGACAAGGATATGGGGGGAGGAGGGCTCAGGAATTGGCTCTACCTTTGGAAAGGTAATTTGGCAATACTGAATAACATTTTAAACCCACACACCCTAAAACCTAGTAACCTCACTTCTAGGAGCTCTCCTACAGAAATGACAGCACAGGCACTCACATATAAGCATTAAAGAATGCTCATAGCAGTGTTACTGGTAATAGTAGAAAAGAAATCAGAAATGGCTTAAATGTTTTTCAGTAACAGACTGTTCAAATAAAATACAGCATATCCATGCTATGGAACAGTCTGCAGCCACCTGACAGAAGAAGGCGCCTCTATGTATAACAATATGATAAATAACAAGCTGGACAATATACTTCAGAATGAGCCCATCTTTATAAATAAGTTTGGTGGTATATGCCCCAAAAGGCAATATCCAGATGTTACAGTGAACACCTCCTAGAGGGGGACAAGAAGACTTTCATGGTCTCCATTATCCACAAATATGTTTTTGGATTTTCTTTTGCAACCAGAAATGCAAAATCAATAAAGAGTTGATGGGGTTTTTCCTTTAAACCCTGCCCGGACCCTAACATAAAATGCAGACCTAAGCAGCCCTGTTATGGTTGAAAGGGAAGAGGTCTGTCCAGGCTACCCTGAGGACCCCTCAGGGACACCAGAGCTCTAACACCAGTTGAAGAACCTCCCTATGCTGGAGAATGCGGAGTCACACTGCTGCTCCTCCAAACCAAAGCCATGACAGGAAGTTGCCATGGTCACACAGGTGGTCCAGACTGGCTAAGGCTAAAGCTAGGGGCCTCTGACTCCCCTGGACTGGGATGGAAGGTTTCCTTAGGCATCCAGAAAACACTGGGATATCACAGTCTTGGGAAACCCTAGGCTGAAGCTCAGGGGAGAGCCCTGGGGTGAGGGCAACAAGGGAGGGGGCTTTGGGGCTCAGCTCTGAACTCTTACAGGGCTCTGGTGCTAGGGAAGAAGAGGGAGAGAGAATAACAGAGAAGTTGGGGTGTGTTTCTCTCTGTGAAGACAAAGGGTGGGTACCAGAAGAGGGGACTGGTGTATGCAGCTATTGGTGTTCACAGAGAGAGGGTTCATGTGGGTCTGCAGAGGTGAACTATGGAGGTGGTGTGTGGAAGTGTGTCTGTATCCAGGGGAGAATGTGTGAGTGCATACGCATGTGTGTTATCACTTCCAGGGATGACAGTAAAGAGGTAGTGTGTCGAGGGACAGGAAACCCAGGAGGTGTGTGTGTTAGGAAATATGGGCAGCCAGCAGACCCGAAGATAGGCCAGGAACAGGTGGTAAATTCCAGTGACCCATCCCCAACAGGCACTTAACCTCATGCCTGACGCAGTGCTTCCCAATACTACCCTCCAGTTAGACCAGGCGCCTGTCCTCCTTGACAGAGAAAGGTCTCCAGCCTTTGCACTTGCTGTTCTCTCTCTGAGGGTACCCTCCCTCCTTGACCAGGCTCCAGTGTCCTCCAAGTGGCTTCTTCTGACCCAACCCCACACTTCTCCTTCCAGGCTGGATCAGGAGCCCCTCTGCGATCCCCACCCTGTGTCACCTCTGTCCTGTCCTGACCCCGAAGCTCCGAGTGCTGATAGGTGAGGGGTAGGTCTTATTCTTTTCTGCACTCAGAGCTTGGCACAGAGGAGGCATCGAAAACTAAAGGTTGTGGAAAGAATGAGTGGATTATCACAGCACTTAACCCCTAGCCAGGGACACAGTGGGACCTTCATAAGGCAACAGAGCCGGACAGAAAGAGCATGGCCTGGGGCCTGAGATGCCTAGCTTCCTGTCCTAGGTCAGCACAACATGTAACATTAACCATATCACTGGGAAATGATTAAAGCAGGAGTTCCTACCCGAGTCTCCAGTGAGGGGTACTTAGGAGGTCTGTGAGCACTGATGTAAACTTATGCACGTGGTGTGGAGGGGATGTAACTGTTTCAGATTCAGAACCCTGGAGCAGGAAAGAACAAGGCTATCCTTCAGGAGAGAAGATTCAGGGGCCCACCTGTGCCTGCACATCAGGGGACTATTGGGAGGCACGGACCAGTACAGGTTCTGAGCCCCAAGCTCCAGCCAGGACCCCTGAGCAGGGAAGAGCTGTCCAAGATGGTGCTGCCTTGTGGGGACGAGTAAGAGCACAGCTCGACGGGCCAGAGTCTGAGTGGATGAGTGGCAGCCTTGAGTCTCACACTCGGACTCTCTGGGTCTCAGTTTCCCCAACTTACAGCCCAGGGCTACACAAAGTGATCCCTGTGAATCCATCCTGAGTGTGTGAAAGGAAGTGCTGGGCCATGCAGGGGTGAGGCTCTAGGCATAGCCCTTATGTTTGGGCAGTCCTGCTTCAGTGCTGCAGTCACCACCTCCCACATGATGGTGACTCCAGAGAACAAGGGAGCAAGAGGTTTCATTATGAGTCTGGACTGGGTCAAGGGAGTCCAGGAGCTTAACAGAAGCACTGAGCAGGGCTGGCAGGCAGACCAAAGCCACGTGAGCTCCGTGATTCCCCCGAAGTCTTAACCCCTCCATAGCCTCTCCCAGTCTGACCCAGGGAAACCGAGGTACAGAGAGAGCCCTCTGTTCTGGGTCGCACAGGGATTTAGTAGCAGATCAGGGCCAGGATCCCAGGCTTCCTGGCTGGGCTTATACTCTGGACACCAATGCACCTCACCCCCTCAGGTGATGCTGTATGCCTCAGCACCCCCTAATCCTTCCGAAAGAGGTGGCTTGCACTGGGGTTCCAACAGACTAATTCAAGCACAGGCTGAATCTAGCCACCCTGAGCCTCAGTTTCCTCCTCTCTAAAAGAGAGGTACAAAAACTGCCCTCCTATGCCTGTGTAGGGATTATCAGAGCACAGAAGTATAGTCTGCTTAGAGCAGAACAGAGGCCTCAGTTTTCCCATCTCTACATGAAAAGATTGCCCTGAGTATTCCCCAGACCCCCAGAGCCTCTGATGCTTTATAGGAAGCCTGTTCGGTGCCCAGCCCATGCCCATCTCTTTGGGAGACAGGCTGCAGGACAGAGAACAGGGCCTGCTCTCGGGGAGCGCCCTCTGGTCTGCAGACAGGAATGGTGGCCCTGGAGCAAAGGCTATTTAGCAGAACTGGGAGTGAAAGTGCCTATGGCAGGGCTTCCAAAATGGTGCCCTGTGCCTCCACATTGCCAGTCCCCACCACACCAAGTCTGCTCCACTCATTACCTGCCTGTCCCCTGTAGGTGATGGGTTTGTGACCCTGCTCCAGGGGGCACAAGAGGCTTAAAAATGGAAAACGCAATGTGAGCTGAGCAGTGATAAAGGAAGGCTTCCTGGAAGAGACAGGACAAAGAGGGTCAAGTTCATACAGGTACCTGAATACCCAGTTGAGGAATTCAGGCCCTGAGAAGCCCCTGGCAGTTTCATATGTGCCTCTTCCTCCTTGGGCAGGGATGCGTGCCCCCACCCGGGAATGGCTCAGAGCTGTGTCTCCAGCAGAGGGCTTGAGGTGGAGAGGGACCTGGGCTTGAGGCCCTATCCACCCCTCCTCCTCAGCCAAGGACTGTGCCGCCATCCCAGAGAACTCAGTCCTGGTCAATAGTGCCCGGGTCTCATTGAAAACAGCTTTGCCACTGATGAGTGCCATCTGCCCAGGGAGGGCTCCCCAACAGATTAAGAGTAGTGCCAGCCCAGAATCATTGGTATTCTGGTCTGGCTGCCGACTTCAATATGGCTGGGAGACGCAAGGGCAGAGGCACCCCTTGGAGAACACACAGCAATAATTCCTCTCCAAGTCCAATGTATTTTCTCTCATTAATGCTTCTGAAAAGCCCCACATTCTACAAATAGGGAAGGAGCACAGGGCTCCGAAAGAGAGGGGAAGGGAGAAGATGGCTGGGGGTGACAAGGACATAGTAAAGGTGATGTGGGCAGCTGGCTAGAGGCCCTGTGTCCTGGATTCAAATCCCACCCCATCTCCACCTGCCTGCAGGACCATGGGCAAGCTTGGCCTACACCTGTCAGTGGGGAATGGCTCCCTGCTGTGTCTGCTCTGTCCACCTCAGGGGACTGTTTCCAAGATCTACTAAGGGTCAGAGGTGAGCAGACTTTATACACTGTAAAGGAAAATACACCTTAAATTGATCCCCATCCCAGGGTCCAGGGAAGGCCTGGAGCCACAGAGCAAGGAGATGAGATAAGCACCAGGATTTGGATCATCCTCCCACTCCCATCTTGTCTGTCTCAAACTCACATCCTCCCTTCCCCCACAAGCTCACCTGAGACCAGCCTCCCAGCCAGCATGCCCCCTCCAGCACTCCCTGCTATGGAGCCAGAGGGATCATCCCCACATGTCCTCTACTCAGAAAACTTCCATGGCTCCCCATTATCCTTGGAACCAACTCAGGCCCATCTGGGCAGCCTCACCTCCTCCCTGGCCTGACCCCATCCACAGCTCCTCTCACCTTTGCACATGCTATCTCCTATCTGGAATTCCCTCCTCCTTGACCCAGCTCACCTGTCAATCTCCTACCCCATCTTCATGATACAATCCAAGTTCTCCTCTACTGCAGCCTTTCTGACTCCCCTGGCTCTCCCTGCTCCCTCCTCCTAAGTACCAAGTACCCACCTATATTATGACTTAGTAACACAAAAAGCTATTTTAGGTTTTCCTGATGCTGCAGTTCCTGATTAATCCCCACAGCAAACAAAAGGAGAGATGATTAAATTAAAAGACAGACAATAGTGTGGTGAAGGCCTGTGGGAGGACAGGTGCAGGGTGGAGGGGTCAATGGGGGAAAAGGGGGACATCTGTAATACTTTGAACAATAAAGATACATTTTTAAAAAGACAGATGCTTCCTGTTTCCAGCTGGAACCTCCAGCCTGAGCCAGAGGATTGGAGTCCTGCTCAACCACCTGCCCAGCTCCAGATCACTTATCCTTCCTATCCCATCTCTGCCAGGCCTGGGCTGACACCTGCAGCCCACCTCCTAGATCACAGGTCTCCTCCCGGAGCCCTCTGCTACGTGACCTTGGATAGGACAGGCCACCTCTCAAGCTTCGGTCTCCACATCTGTCATCATCCTCATCTCTCAAAGATAAAATGAAAGAAATATGTGACCACTTAAGGTTAGATAGACATTATCTCATTTTTTAGAGATGGATGCTGAAATATTTAGGAGTGAAATTCCGTGATGTCCATAATGTACTTTCAAATAGCTCAGGAAAAAAAGATATAGCAAAATGTCAACAATTGCTAAATCTAGGTGAGGTCACCCTAGCCAGTTTGGCTCAGTGGATACAGCATCAGCCCACAGACTGAAAGGTTGCAGGTTAGATTCTAGTCAAGGGCACATAACTCCGTGGCAGGCATAATCCCAGGCTCTGATGCAAGAGGCAGGCAATTGATGTGTCTCTCTCACATCAATATTTCTCTCTCTGTCTCTCCCCCTCCCTTCCACTCTCTCTAAAAATCAATGGAGGAGAGAACCAAGATGGCGGTGTAGGTAAACGCCTGCACTTGCCACCTCCCACAACCACATCAAAATTACAACTAAAATACAGAACAACAATCATTCAGAACCACCTGAAAGCTGGCTGAATGGAAGTCCTACAACTAGAGAAGTAAAGAAGAAAGTACATTGAGAAAGGTAGGAGAGGTAGAGGCACCAAATGGGCTGGTCCAACACCCACATGTGCCGTTCTTTAAATTGGGAGGGAGATCGTCCCTGCAGAGGCCACCCATGCAAAGCAAGGGTCCCAGCCCCACACCAGAACTGCAGCCTATGGTTCCAGAGCTGGGAAGAAAAGTCCCCCTAACTATAGGCTGGTTTTCACAGCGGGGATTGTGGCTAAATGAGATGGAGGCTGCTGGAGACCAGCACACAAACTTACTTGGACTCTGAGCTCCAGCACAGGGTGGCTTGTGGAGACCCAGACACATACAGGGAGGAATTGGATTGTCTGGCATCTGGGCAGGAACTCAGAAGTAGTTTTCTCACAGACAGGGATGCTTGCAGGGGTCACTGTTCCTGTGCTGGGACTTCCCCTGTCCCACAGCTGACTGGCAGGACCATATCTGAGTCTCTATATGCCTGGCACATACTGTTTTCTCCACCCTAGTGATTCCCTGAGACCATGCCCCATCCAATTTGCAGCCCCACCCTGTTTGCAGCAGCTTTTACATATGAATGGCCTGTCCTGGCTCAGGCTTCAGACTTTCCTAAAATCTCTCAAACAAGCTGCAGCTGGTGTCAGCTGCCCCCAAACCTTTAATAAAAGGCTGAAGACCCGGCACTAGCACCAGCCTGCCTTGCTTCACAGCTGAGCCTCACTTGGGCACCTCCAAGACCAATACAAATAGCAACCATCTGCAGATCTATCTGTAGCTCCTGCCAGTTGGCTCCGGGCAGTGTCTGACTTTGCACCTCCCTGGAGGCCCTAGAGCCAGTGCACCCAGTAGACAGCTTCAGACTATACTAGATTACAACTCTACAAACCCAAGACACAGACTCAGTGAGCACCAAAGCCCTACTGAAGCAAGTCCTACTCCATAGGGGTGTTTCCTGCACAGCAGCCCCACTGTAGCCACAGCTGCTCCTCACAGCCAATTGGCCAGAAGGTCAATTCCTCCCAGTGATGCCAATAGCACTCAAGGCTCAACTATAAGACTGTGCACACAGCCCACACAGGGGCACACCTAGAGTGCCCAGCTACACAAGGCCACTCTACCAATTCCAGGAGACACAGCAGGTCTACCTAATACATAGAAACAAACACAGGGACACAGCTAAAATACAAAGAAAAAGAAACATGTCACAAATGAAAGAATTGGAAGCAAGCAAATTACTGGATACAGAGTTCAAAACCATGGTTATAAACTTACTCAAGGACCTTCATGAGAACTTCACGGATTTTAGTGAGATTTCCTCCACCCCACCCCCCCCCCCCACCACCACCACCACCATTTTTTCTGGGTGTTTTTTGTTTATGCTCTTTGGTTTATTTGTTTGTTTTATTGTGTTTTCTCTGTGTATTCTTTCTTTCTTTCTTTCTTTTTTATTTTCCTCTATCATTTTTTATTTCTTTTCTCTTTCCTAATTCTCTTTTTTCTGGTGGTCCCTTTTGTTGGAGTTATAGGTGTCTTGTATACATTTGTGTTCTGTTCCTTTTGTGTGATGTCTTGTCATGTTGTATTTTGTGCTTTTCAGTCAGCACCTCTACAATGGCTGGCACAACATGGTAGAGAGCAAGCTACATAATCAGACACCCTGAGAGGAGACTCCATCCAGGAACAGGACAATCCTATATAATAAAAGAGAAACATGTAAATTGACCATCCCTTTGCTACGCTTACCAGCCAATCAGGGTAAATATGCAAATTACCCCAACAAAGATGGTGAGTTAATTTGCATACACAGGCGCCAGGCGGAGAGCAGAAGCAGGAAAGCCAGCAGCTTGGGAGGACATGGCTCCCTCGGTCGCTCCCTCGGTTGCTCCCTTGGGGGGACATGGCTCCCTCAGTTGTAGGGTGGAGAGCAGAGCAGGAGAGCCAGAGGCTTGGGAGGCCATGGCTCCCTCAGTCACTCCCAGTGCGAGGAGCACCAGGAATTCTGGGAATAGTAGTTCTGATGGCAGCCCAGGACCAGAAGCAGAAGCCCAGAGCACAGAGAGCACCAGGAATGCTGGGAATCATAGTTCTGGTGGCAGACGGATCTCCTAGACACTAGAGCAAAGTGAGCCTGGAGCAAGTTACTGTTGCAGTGGGGGATGGAGGAAAAGCAAAGATGAGAGACATAAGTAAAATCAGATTGTCTAGGAAAAATTAAAGGGAAGATATCCTAAAACTTCCAGGAAATCTCCACCAATGAAGCACAGAAAAAAAATGCCTCTATTATTCTGTAAGCAACAAACCAAACTGGGTTGGGGGTCTCAGACAATTCGTTCATATGATTGCAAAGACAGACAGAAACTCCCAGATTGGAGAGGGCTCCCCTGAGGGCTCCCGGATTGAAGAGGGTGCAGGTCAGGCTGAGGGATTCCCCCCCACCCACCTCCCGTGCACGAATCTTTGTGCACCGGGCCCCTAGTAACATTCAATAAATCAGCAGAACCCAAATATCTCAAGTAGGGGGCCTCCCTAGAACACTCAGTACAGAAGACCTGAGAGACTGCACCACTTGGTCCCACAAAACATCTACTACATAAGACAAATCCAAAAAATCTGGGTGGCATAGCAGTTTAATCTATACATAGAAACAATGACAAAGGAACAGAAAAAATGGGGAGACAAAGAAACAACCCCCAAATGAAAGAAAAGGAGTAATCACCAGAAAAGGAACTAAATGAAATGGAGGCAAGCTATTTTTCAGAGAAAGAATGCAGAGTAATGGTTAAAAGGATGCTCAAACATCTGGATGGAAGTTTGCCAACACATGTAAGGATCAAGAGTAAATTAAAAATGTCATAGCTGCAATAAAGAACACAATGGAAAGTTTCAACAATAGACTAGAAGAATCTGAGGACCAAATCAGCAATTTAGAAGACAAGGTAGAAAAAAACATCCAAGCAGAGCAGCAACTGGAAAAAAACTTAAAAAGCAAGAGGAGAGTCTAAGGGAGCTTTGGGACAACACAAAATAACATCCACATAACAGGGATGCCAGAAGGGGAAGCTGAGCAAGGAATAGAAAACCTGTTTGAAGAAATAATGACAGAATACATCCTTGATTTTGGGAAGAAAAATGTCATACAAGTCCAAGAAGCACACAGAGTCCCAAACAAGATGAACCCAAAAGACTGACACCAAGACACATCGTAATTAAGTTGACAAATGTAAAAGACAAAGAGAATCTTAAAGGCTTCCAGAGAGAAACAGAAAGTTACCTACAAGGGGTCTACCATTAGACTAACAACTGATTTCTCAACAGAAACACATCAGGCCAGAAGGGAAGGGAATGAAGTACACAAAGTGATGCAAAGCAAGAGACTGAATCCAAGAATACTCAAAATTGAAGGTGAAATAAGGAGCTTTGCAGACAAACACAGACTCAGGGCATTTATTACCACCAAATCAGCAATGCAAGAAATGCTAAAGGGGCTATTTTACAAAGGAGAAATAGAAATGGAAGAAGGAACACAAGCATAAAGAATAAAAATGGCAACAAACAAGTACTTAATAATAACCTTAAACATAAATGGATTAAATGCTCCAATCAAAAGATATGGGGTTGCTGAATGGATAAAAAAAAAAAATGACCCATATATCTTCTGTCTACAAAAGACCCACCTCAGAGAAAAGGACTCACACAGAAAAGGGACAGAAAAAAAATTTTCAGGCAAATGGAAATGAAGAAAAAAAAAAGCTGGGGTAGCAATACTTATATCTGACAAAACTGACCTCAAAGTGAAGGCCATAACAAGAGATAAGGAAGGCCACTTCATAATACTAAAGGGATCAATTTAACAAGAGGATATAACTCTGGTAAACATATATGCACCCAATACAGGAACACCCAGCTACATTAAAAAAAAACTTCAGGAAGCTATCAAGGAAGAGATCAGCAGCAATGCAATGATAGTAGGGGACTTTAATACCCCAGTGACAACATTAGATAAATCCTCTAGACCAGTGGTCAGCAAACTGCGGCTCGGCAAACCGCAGCTCGCGAGCCACATGCGGCTCTTTGGCCCCTTGAGTGTGGCTTTTCCACAAAATACCAGCTCTTCCACAAAATACCGACTTCTGCGCATGGAGCGCCCGCACGTGGTATTTTGTGGAAGAGCCACACTCAAGGGGCCAAAGAGCCACATGAGGCTCACGAACCATGGTTTGCCAACCACGGCTCTAGACCAGTGGTTCTCAACCTTCGCTGCACATTAGAATCACCTGGGAATTTTTTTAAAATCCTGATTTCTGGGCCTCATCCTCCGGAAATTCTGTTTCTTTGTTATGGGGTGGGGTTACAACATTAGTAACAAAGAAACAGAATTTCTGAAGGATGAGGCCCAGAAATCAGGATTTTAAAAAGATTCCCAGGTGATTCTAATGTGCAGCCAAGGCTGAGAACCACTGCTCTAGACCAAAAATCAACAAGGAAACAGCAATCCTAAATGACACTCTAGAACAGATGGAACTAATTGACATCTTCAGAACATTCCACCCCAAAGCCAAAGAATATACATTCTTCTCATGTGCACATAGGACATTTTCAAAAGTAGACCACATATTAGGACACAAGCTAAGTCTCTACAAATTCAAGAAGACTGAAATCATATCAAGCGTCTTCTCAGACCACAATGGCATGAAATTAAAAATCAGCTACAATAAAAATACTCAAATACAAGGATGATAAATAGCATGCTATTGAACAATGAATGCGTTAACAAAGATATCAAAGAAGAAATTTAAAAAACATCCTGTAAACAAATGAAAATGAACACACAACAATCCAAAATCTAAAGGACACAGTGAAAGCAGTTTTGAGACTTGAGAGGGACATTCACAGCGCTACAAGCCTACCAAAACAAAAAACAAAAACAAAAAACAACTAGTAATAAGTTATCTAACACTATCACTTAAAAATTTAGAAAGCGAACAACAAGAAAAGCCCAGAAGAAGTAGAAGGAAGGAAATAATAAAGTTCAGAGTAGAAATAAATGACTTAGAGACTGAAAAAAAAAATACAAAAGATCAATAAATCTAAGAGGTGGTTCTTCAAAAGGATAAACAAGATTGATGAACCTCTAGCCAGCTCACCAGAAAACAAAAAGAGAGGATCCAAATGAACAAAATCAGAAGTGAAAGAGGTGAAGTAACAACTGACCCCACAGAAATGCAAAGGATCATAAAAAACTACTATGAATAACTTTACTCCAACAAACAGGAAAACCTGGCTGAATGGACATATTCCTAGAAAAATACAACCTTCCAAAACTCAATCAAGAAGATTCAGAAAGTGCCCATCAGTAGATGAGTGGATTAAAAAAACTGTGGTACATCTATACAATGGAATACTATGCTGCGGTAAAAAAGAAGGAGCTCTTACCATTTGCAACAGCATGGATGGAACTGGAGAGCATTATGCTAAGTAAAATAAGCCAGTCAGAGAAAGATAAATACCACATGATCTCACTCATTTGTGGAATATAATGAACAACATAAACTGATGAACAAAAACAGATCCAGAGACAGAGAAGCGTCGATCAGACCGTCAAACCTCAGAGGGAAGGTAGGGGAGGGTGGGGGTAAGGGGGAGAGATCAACCAAAGGACTTATATGCAAGCATATAGGCCTAACCAATGGACACAGTCAACAGGGGGGTGAGGGCATGAGTGGGGGGGATAGGGGGTAATGTGAGAATAAGGACACATATGTAATAACTTAATCAATAAAAAAATTTAAAAAATAAAATAAAATACTAATATTTTAGCCTCCCCCGCCCTCCCCGCCAAAAAAAAGAATATTCAGAAAACCTGAATAGGTCAATAACTACTAATGAAATTGAAGCAATAATAAAAGAACTACCAGAAAACAAAATCCCTGTTCCAGATGGATTCAAAGGGAAGTTTTACTAAATATTCAAAGAAGAAATAACCCCTCTACTCTGACTATTCCAAAAATTTAAGGGGGAAGGAACACTTCAAAACTCTTTCTATGAGGCCAGAATTACCCAATTCCAAAATCAGATAAAGACACGACAAAGAAAGAGAATTACAAACCAATATCACTGATGAACATAGATGCTAAAATCCTCAACCAAATTTTGCAAATCAGATCCAGCAATATATTAAAAAGATCATACATAATGACCAAGTGGGATGTATTCTGTGGATGCAAGGCTGATACAATATTCACATATCAGTAAATGTGATACAGCACATAAACAATTAGCAAGACAAAAATCACATGATCATATCAACCGATGCAGAAAAAGCATTCAACAAAATCCAACACCAGTTTTTTATAAAAACTCTCAGCAAAGTGGGAATAGAGGGAACATACCTCAACATAATAAAGGCCATATATGACAAACCTATAGCCAACATCATACTCAAAGGGCAAAAACTAAAACCATTTTCCCTAAGAACAGAAACAAGACAGGGATGCCCTCCTTCACCACTCTTGTTCAACACAGGTCTGGAAGTTGTAGCCATAGCAATCAGACAAGAAGAAGAAATAAAAGGCATCCAAATTGGAAAAGAGGAAGTAAAACTCTCATTATTTGCAAAAGTCATGATACTGTACAAAGAAAGCCCTAAAGACTCCATCAAAAAACTATTAGATTTATTAAATGAATTCAGAAACATAGCAGGATACAAAATTAACGCCCAAAAACCCATAGCATTTTTATACACTAACAGTGAACTCTCAGAAAGAGAAACAACAAACAAAAAGAAATCCCATTTACTGTTGCCACAAAAAAAATTAAGATACTTAGGAATAAACTTAACTCAGGAGGTAAAAAACCTGTACTCTGAAGACTACAGGATGTTGAAAAATGAGAGAGCGCAAGATATGAAAAAGTGGAAGAATATACCACGTTCATGGATTGGTAGAATCAACATCATTAAAATGTCGATATTACCCAAAGCAATCTATAGATTCAATGCAATCCCTATCAAAATACCAACAGCATATTCCACAAACCTAGAATTTCCAAACACTCCAAAAATTTAAATAGAACCAAAAAAGACCCCAAATAGATGCAGTAATCTTGAGAAAGAAGAACAAAGTTGGAGGAATCACAATACCAGATTTCAAGTTATACTACAAACCAACTATACTCAAAACAGCCTGGTACTGGCACAAGAACAGGCATATAGATCAATGGAACATAACAGAGAACCCAGAAATTGACCAAAGCCACTATGATCAATTAATATTTGATAAAGTAGGTAAGAGCATACATTGGAGCAGAGACGGACTCTTCAATAAATGGTGTTGGGAAAATTGGACAGGTACATGCAAAAGAATGAAACTAGACCACCAATTTCACCAGACACAAGAATAAACTCAGGGAGAGAAGATGGCGACCGGAAGGAAGGTGGGGAGGGAGACAGTGTAAGAGCACGAGGGAGTGATAGAGGAGTGTGTGGATGCATGTGGTGTCTGTGTGTGTATGAGCTAGGGACGGTTAGATTCTTCAGGTCTTCTAAGGGGCTGCTAAACCGGGCAGTCTTAGATGGCAGAGCCCCGCTCCCAGTGCGGACACTCCTGGGCAGCCAGCACAGGCACAGAGACCACGCCATCTTGAGAAACAGAGCTGCTTGAGACTAGGATCCTGGCCTCAGCACCACCCAGTCTGGTCTCAGATGCAAACCAGGACCCTGCAGTCACTGGGGACAGAGAACTGCGACCACAGTTACAGAGCCACGGACACCAAGAATCCAGACATCCCCGTGACAGATCTCTGTGAGTAACAGAGCCCATCCCCCTCCCCGCAGGCTCCCGGGCAGCACCATAGTAACTGATAGACCCACCCCTTGCCAGGACCTCAGTGCTGCTACAGGAAACTTAGCCTGGAAGCGTGCGAACACCAGGAACTTGTCCCCAGCAGCACAGGCTACAGGAACCTTAGCCTGGGAGCTAACGCGCAAACACTGGGAACTTGTTTTCTGCAGCACAGCCTACAGGAATCTTAGCCTGGGAGCTAGCGTGAACATTGGGAACTTGTTCCCCGCAGCACGGGTCCCGGGACACCGATTCTCCAGGCATGACTTGACTGTGTTTCTTATCACCTGCACCTGGGATGCCTGATTCCCTGTGCATTCACACTAAAAGCCAGTGACTCCAATTCTTGGTGCATGTGCACACGGGGAACCTGATTCTCAATGTGAGGCCGCACAAAGCAACAGAGACTCTGATACTGGATTCTTGGGGAACTCTGACTCCTGGCACACGCTACAGGGCTCTGATTTTCAACACACTCGGGGGGGGGGGGGTCTCTGTTTCAGCATGGTGCAGGAGGGGTCCCTGATTCTAAGTACACACACAAGGCCACATTGAGCATTCGTAACCCTGACTCTGAGTGGGCCTAGTTCCCACCGACCCACCACAACCACACATCTTAGTGTCAGAGCTCTTCAGTGACACTAGGGTGGTGTGAAGCTCCCACTGCACACAGCCCACGCCCATGCAACCAGACATTTGAACCATCTGGAGATAGTCAGAATGGGGAGACAACACAACCCCCAGAGGAAAGAAAATGAGGAGTCACCAACAAAGGAAATTAATGAAATTGAAGCATGCAACATGACAGAAAAATAATTCAGAGTACTGGTTGTACAATTCATTCACCAGATGAATGAGAAAATCAACAACCTATGCAAGAATCAGTAAGAAATGAAAAGTGATATAGCTACAATCAAAAACACCATGGAAGGTTTCAACAGTAGACTAGAAGAAGGAAAGGACCAAATTAGTGAGTTAGAAGATAAGGTAGAGAAACAAGCTAAATCTGAACAGCACCTGGAGAAATAAATTAAAAAGCAGAAGGAGAGCCTAAGGGAGCTTTGGGAAAACATGAAACGAAGTGACATACACATAATAGGGCTGCCAGAAGGACAAGAAGAGCAGCAAGGATTAGAAAATCTATTTGAAAAAATAATGACAGAAGGTGAAAAACCAAGATGGCGGCATAGGTAAACACCGGAGTTAGCTGCCTTGAACAACCACTTCAAAAATACAACTAAAAGATGGAACGGACATTTCCCAGAACCAGAGAAGACTGGCTAAGGGGAAATTCTTCAACTAGAAGGAAAGAGAACAGCATACGAAACTCAGAGGAGCCGCAGTGCAGAAATACAAAGGTGCGGAGGTATGCACGGAGCAGGCTGGTAGCTGAGGGGGCGGTTGTCGTTTTCAATTGGGAGGGAGTCTCAGATTCTGAGCTCCAGTTCTGGGCAAGTCTCTAGGGACCCAGATTCAAACGGGAGAAGCGGGACTGTCTGGCATCGGTCGGAACGCGAGTGCAGCTTTCTCTCCGAGGTTTGCAGCGGTTGCTGGGACTCTGAGAGGCAGAGCCTCTGGGGACAGAACTGAGAGCAGCCATAACTGCCCCTCCACCCACTCTGTTGATCCCGTGCGACCCCCTCAACCCCCCGCCCAAGCCCTGCGCAGAGCCATTTGCCAGATAGCCTCAGGCAAACGCTAGATTAGCACCGCCCTAGAAGACAGAAGTTTTCCCACTGCAGACACAGCTGATTCTCACAGCCAGCTGGCCTGGAGGTCAAATCCCCCTAGTATTAACTGCAACAATCAAGGCTTAACTACAACAAGACTGCGCACAAAGACCACTAGGGGGTGCACCAAGAAAGCATAAAAAATGTGGAGACAAAGAAACAGGATAAAACTGTCAATGGAGGATATTGAGTTCAGAACCGCACTTTTAAGGACTCTCAAGAACTGTCTAGAAGCCGCCGATAACGTTATTGAGATCTACAAGAAATCTAATGAGACCCTCGATGTTATGATAAAGAACTAACTAGAAATTAAGCATACACGGACTGAAATAACGAATATTATACAGACTCCCAACAGCAGACCAGAGGAGCGCAAGAATCAAGGCAAAGATTTGAAATGTGAAGAAGCAAAAAACACCCAACCAGAAAAGCAAAATGAAAAAAGAATACAAAAATACGAAGATAGTGTAAGGAGCCTCTGGGACAGCTTCAAGCGTACCAACATCAGAATTATAGGGGTGCCAGAAGATGAGAGAGAGCAAGATATTGAAAACCTATTTGAAGAAATAATGACAGAAAACTTCCCCTACCTGGTGAAAGAAATAGACCTACAAGTCCAGGAAGCGCAGAGAACCCCAAACAAAAGGAATCCAAAGAGGACCACACCAAGACACATCATAATTAAAATGCCAAGAGCGAAAGACAAAGAGAGAATCTTAAAAGCAGCAAGAGAAAGAAACTCAGTTACCTACAAGGGAATACCCATACGACTGTCAGCTGATTTCTCAACAGAAACCATGCAGGCCAGAAGGGAGTGGCAAGAAATATTCAAAGTGATGAATGCCAAGAACCTACAACCAAGATTACTTTATCCAGAAAAGCTATCATTCAGAATTGAAGGTCAGATAAAGAGCTTCAAAGATAAGGAAAAGCTAAAGGAGTTCATCACCACCAAACCAGTATTATATAAAATGCTGAAAGGTATCCTTTAAGAAGAGGAAGAAGAAGAAAAAGGTAAAGATACTAATTATGAACAAGAAATATGCATCTATCAACAAGTGAACCTAAGAATCAAGTGAATAAATAATCTGATGAACAGAATGAACTGGTGATTATAATAGAATCAGGGACATAGAAAGGGAATGAACTCACGATTCTTGGGGGGGAAAGGGGTGTGGGAGATGCGGGAAGAGACTGGACAAAAATCGTGCATCTATGGATGAGGACAGTGGGGGGGGGTAAGGGCAGAGGGTGGGGTGGGAACTGGGTGGAGGGGAGTTATGGGGGGAAAGAGGAACAAATGTAATAATCTGAACAATAAAGATTTAATTAAAAAATAAATAAATATATAAATAAATAAATAATGACAGAAAACTTCCCAGATAAGGGGAAGAAAAAAGTTACACAAGTACAGAGAGTCCCAAGCAAGATGAACCCCAAAAGACCAACACCAAGACATGTCATAATAACGATGGCAAATGTACACGACAAAGAGAGAATCTTAAAGGCTGCAAAAGAGAGACAGAGAGTTATCTGCAAAGGATTCCCCATCAGATTATCAAATGATTTCTCAACAGAAACACATCAAGCTAGAATGGAATGGAAGGAGGTATACAAAGTGTTGCAAAGCAAAGGACTGAATCCAAGAATACTCTATCCAGCAAGACTATCAATCAAAATTGAAGGGGAAATCAGGAGCTTTGCAGACAAAAAAAAAGGCTAAGGGAGGTTATCACTACCAAGCCAGCAATGCATGAAATGCTAAAGGGACTGGTGTAAAAAGAAGAACTAAAAAGGTAAGAAAGAACACAGGCACCAAAATAGAAATGACTACAAGCAAGTAGATTTCAATAATAACTTTAAACGTAAATGGACTAAATGCTCCAATCAAAAGACATCAAGTGGCTGAATGGATAAAAAAACATGACCCATATATATGCTGTCTACAAGAGACCCACATCAGAAGAAGGGACAAACACAGACTGAAAGTGAAGGGATTGAAAATTTCTTTCAGGCAAATGGAAATGAAAAAAAGCTGGGGTAGCAATACTTATATCAGACAAAATAGACCTCAAAGTGAAGGCCACAACAAGAGATAAGGAAGGCCACTTCATAATACTAAAGGGATCAATACAACAAGAGGATATAACTCTGATACACATATATGCACCCAATGCAGGAGCACCCACATACATAAGAAACCTCCTGGAAGATAACAAGGGAGAGATCAACAACAACACAATCAAAGTAGAGGACTTAAACAAACCACTGTCATCACTGGATAAAACCTCCAGAAAAAAAAATTAGCAAAGAAACAGCAATCCTAAATGACTCACTAGATCAGATGGACTTAATTGACATCTTCAGAACATTTCACCCCAAAGCCACGGAATATACATTCTTCTCAAGTGCGCATGGGACATTTTCAAAAATAGACCACATATTGGGTCACAAGCAAAGTCTCCCCAAATTCAAGAAGATTGAAATCATACCAAGCATCTTCTCAGACCACAATGGCATAATATTAGAAATAAATTACAATAAAAACAATCCAAAAAACTCAAACACTTGGAAGATGAATAGCATGCTACTAAATAATAATTGGGTGACCAATGAGATCAAAGAAGAAATTAAAAACACCCTGGAAACTAATGACAATTAAAGCACAACAATCCAAAATCTATGGGACACAATGAAAGCAGTCCTGAGAGGGAAGTTTATAGCTCTACAGGCCAACATCAAAAAAAAAAAAAAAAAACAAAAAAAAAAACAAGAAAAAATGATAGTAAATCATCTAACTCTACAACTCAAAGAATTAGAAAGACAGCAAGAAGAAAAGCCCAGAGTGAGCAGAAGGAAGGAGATAATAAATATCAGAGCAGAAATAAATGACATAGAGACAAAAAAAAATACAAAAGATCAATGAAACCAAGAGCTGGTTCTTTGAAAGGATAAACAAGATTGATGAGCCTCTAGCCAGGCTCACCAAGAAGCAAAGAGAGGATTCAAATGATTAAATCAGAAATGAAAGAGGCGAAATAACAACAGACCCCACAGAAATTCAAAGAATAGTTAAAAAATACTATGAAAAACTCTACTTTAACAAACTAGACAACCTGGAGGAAATGGACGTATTCCTAGAAAAATAAAAACTTCAAAAACTCAATCCGGAAGATTCTAAAAATCTCAATAGGCCAATAACTATGGAAAAATTGAAGCAGTCATCAAAAAGCTCCCAGCAAACAAAAGCCTGGGGCCCGATGACTTCACAGGGGAGTTTTACCAAACATTCAGGGAAGACCTAAAACCTATCCTCCTCAGACTATTCCAAAAATTCAAGAGGAAGGAACACTTCCAAGCTCATTCTATGAAGCCAGCATCAACCTAATACCAAAACCAGGTAAAGACAACACAATGAAAGAGAATTATAGGCCAATATCCCTCATGAACATAGATGCCAAAATCCTCAACAAAATCTTAGCAAATCGGTTCCAGCAGTACATCAGAAAGATCATACACCATGACCCAATAGGATTTATCCCGGGATGCAAGGATGGTACAATATCCGCAAATCAATAAACGTGATACATCAAATAAACAAACTGAGAGGTAAAAATCACATAATCATATCAACTGACGCAGAAGAAGCATTTGACAAAATCCAACACCCTTTCTCGATAAAAACTCTCAGCAAGGTAGGAATAGAAGGATCATACCTCAACATAATAAAAGCCATATATGACAAACCCACAGCCAACATCATAATCAATGGGCAAAAACTAAAACCATTTCCCCTAAGAACAGGAACAAGACAGGGATACCCCCTCTCACCACTCCTGTTCAACATAGTACTGGAAGTACTAGCCATCGTGAACAGACAAGAAGAAGAAATAAAAGGCATCCAAATTGGAAAAGAAGTAAAGTTGTTCTTATTTGCAGATGACATGATACTGTACATATAAAACCCTAAAGACTCCATCAAAAAATTATTAGACTTAATAAATGAATTCAGCAATGTAGCAGGATACAAAATTAATTCCAAGAAATCTATGGCATTTCTTTACATCAATAGTGAACTTACAGATAGTGAGACTAAAAAAACAATCCCATTTACCATCACACCAAAAAAATTAAGATACCTAGGAATAAACTTAACTAAGGAGGTAAAAGACTTATATTTTAAAACTACAGGATACTGAAAAAAAAAAAATGATAGAGGAGGACATAAACAGATGGAAGAACATACCGTGTTCATGGATTGGTAGAATCAACATCATCAAAATGTCCATACTACCCAAAGCAATCTATAGATTCAATGCAATCCCCTTTAAATTACCAACAGCATATTTCACAGATCTAGAAGGAACATTCCAAAAGTTCATCTGGAATAAAAAAAGACCTCAAATAGCTGCAGCAATCCTGAGAAAGAAGAACAAAGTAGGTGGAATCTCAATACCAGATATCAAGCTATATTACAAAGCCACTGTTCTTAAAAGAGCTTGGTACTGGCACAAGAACAGACATATAGATCAATGGATTAGAATAGAGAACCCAGAAATCAACCCAAACCACTATGCCCAGTTACTATTCAACAAAGGAGGCAAGAGAATACAATGGAGTCAAGACAGTCTCTTCAATAAATGGTGCTGGGAAAATTGGACAGATACATGCAAAAAGGTGAAGCTAGACCACCAACTCACAACATACACAAAAATAAACTCAAAATGGATAAAGGACTTTAACGTAAGACGGGAAGCCATAAAAATACTAGAGGAATCCACAGGCAGCGAAATCGCAAACATATGCCAAAGGAATTTCTTCTCTGATACTGCTCCTAAGGCAATGGAAACTAAAGAGAAAATAAACAAATGGGACTACATCAAAATAAAAAGCTTTTGCACAGCAAAGGAAACCATCAACAAAACAACAAGAATGCCCACTGCATGGGAGAACATATTTGCCAATGATATCACCGATAAGGGTTTAATCTCCAACATTTACAGGGAACTCATGCAACTTAACAAAAGGAAGATAAACAATCCAATCAAAAAAATGGGCAATGGACCTAAATAGACACTTTTCGAAAGAGGACATACAGAATGACGAAAGACATATGAAAACATGCTCAAAGTCACTAATTATATGAGAGACGCAAATCAAAATGACAATGCGGTATCATCTCACACCTGTCAGAATGGCTATCATCAACAAATCAACAAACAACAAGTGTTGGAGAGGATGTGGAGAAATAGGAACCCTGGTGGGGATGCAGACTGGTGCAGCCACTGTGGAGAACAGTATGGAGTTTCCTCAGAAAACTAAAAATGGAACTCCCATTTGACGCAGTGATCCCACTACTAGAAATATACCCCAAGAAGCCAGAAACACCAATCAGAAAGGATATATGCACCCCTATGTTCATAGCAGCACAATTCACCATAGCTAAGATTTGGAAACAGCCTAAGTGCCCATCAGCAGATGAGTGGATTAAAAAACAGTGGTACAGCTACACAATGGAATACTACGCTTGGTAAAAAAGAAGGAATTCTTGCCATTTGCAACAGCATGGATGGAACTGGAGAGCATTATGCTAAGTGAAATAAGCCAGTCAGAGAAAGATAAATACCACATGATCTCACTCATTTGTGGAATATAGAGAACAGCATAGACTGATGAACAAGGACAGATTCAAAGACAGAGAAACAGCGATCAGACTATCAATCCCCAGAGGGAATGTAGGGGAGGGTGGGGGTAAGGGAAAGAGATCAACCAAAGGACTTGTATGCATGCATATAAGCCAAACCACTGGACACGGACAACAGGAGGATGAGAGCATGAGAGGGAGGGGGGAGGTTGGGGGTAAATGGGGGAATGAGGACACATTTGTAATACCTTAACCAATAAAGAAATTAAAGATTAAAAAAAGACACACAAAAAAGAATAAACTCAAACTGAAATAAAAGACTTAAATGTAAGGCTTGAAACTATGAAAGTCCTAGAAGAAGAAACTATAGGCACCAAATCTCAGACATCTCTCATAGCATATCTTTACCAATACATCTCCTAGGACAGTGGTCGGCAAACTGCGGCTCGAGAGCCACATGTGGCTCTTTGGCCCCTTGAGTGTTGCTCTTCCTAAGCCTTAGGAGTACCCTAATTAAGTTGATAACAATGTACCTACCTATATAGTTTAAGTTTAAAAAATTTGGCTCTCAAAAGAAATTTCAATCGTTGTACTGTTGATATTTGTCTCTGTTGACTAATGAGTTTGCCGACCACTGTCCTAGGATAATGGAAACTAAGGAGAAAATAAACAAATGGGACTACATGAAAATAAAAAGCTTTTGCACAGCAAAAGAAACAATTAACAAAATAACAAGAGAGCCCACTACATGGGAGAACATATTTGCCAATGATACATCTGATAAGGGGTTAATCTTCAAAATATATAGGGAATTCATAAAACTCAACAAAAGGAAGACAAACAATCCAATTAAAAAATTGGCAACGGAGGAGAGGATGTTCCCAAAGGAAATTGGGGACCTTCTAGAAAAGGGGATAGATGTTGGACAGGCAAACATGACCAAGGTGCACAATATCTGTTAAGATAGCAGATGTAGGAGAAACTAAGATGGCGGCATAGGTAAACACCGGGAAATTGCCACCTCTCACAACAATAGAAAATTACCGCAAAGGACAGAGCAAACATCATCCAGAACAACAGGAAGGTTGGCTGAGTGTAAATTCTACAACTAGAAGGAAAGAAAAGCACGCTGAGAGCCAGAGGCGCTACGGAGGTGAAGTGCAGAGGTACGGCGGCTCGCGAACGCGCGCGAGGAAAGGGGGTGGCACCTGAGGACGCGGCTGTCTTTTTGAATCACAAGCTCCCGACTGCTCTGAACTCCGGTTCCGGGAAGTCTCTGGGGACCCAGGACTCATACGGGGAGAAGCTGGTCTGTCCGGCAGCGGGCGAACTTGAAGGCGGCTTTCCCTCAGAGGTGCTTGCAGCAATTAGCAGGTCACTGAGACCCGCGACTCCAGGCGGAGAATCAGCCATAGCTCCTTGATCCGCCCTTTGATTCCCTGAGACCCCGCCCAACCCAGGCTGTGGCAGAGGCTTTTGCATGTGAATGTACCTAACTGCAGCCGAGCCAGGGAGACTGCTCCTTGATCCGCCCTTGGATTCCCTGAGGCCCTGCCCCACCCAGGCTGCGGCAGAGGCTTTTGCATGTGAATGTACCTAACTGCAGCCAAGCCAGGCAGACCCGGAACTTCCAAGAGAAGGCCCAAGGCCCCGCAGCGGCTTGCATTGCTTCACAGCTGAGCCTCTTCGTGGCTCCTGCTGTGTGGCCTCAGGCAAAGGCTGAATTAGCACCTCCTTAGATCCAGGAACCACTGTACCCAGTGGTCAGAGGGGGACCATCCAGATTGCAACTCCTCAGATCCATAAGGGACACACTCAGGGAGCAGACTCAGTGAGCACCAAAGCCCCACTGAAGCAAGTCTTGCCCCAGAGGGGTGGCTTCAGCACAGAAGTTCTCCCACTTTAGACACAGCTGATTCTCACAGCCAATTGGCCTGGAGTTCAATTCCTCCCAGTGATCCTACAACAACCAAGACACCAAGAGTGCACCAAGAGTGTCCACCCCAGGTAACTGGGGAGGCTGAGCTACTGGGCCCTACAGGACACCTGACGTGCAGGGCCACTCTATCAACACAGGGAAGCTCCCAAAATGTGGAGACAAAGAAACAGGTCACAAATGGCAGAAATGGAGGAAAGCAAACGACTGGATATAGAGTTCAAGGCCACGTTCATAAGGTTTTTCAAGAATTTTATGGAAACCGCCAATAAATTTAATGAATCCCTCAATAAGTATAGTGAGACCATGGAGGACATGAAAAAGGACCAACTAGAAATTAAGCATACACTGACTGAAATAAAGAATAATTTACAGAGATCCAACAGCAGACAAGAGGATCCCAAGAATCAAGTCAAAGATTTGAAATACAAAGAAACAAAAAATACCCAACCGAAAAAGAAAAAAGAAAAGAGATTCCAAAAATATGAAGATAGTGTAAGGAACCTCTGGGACAACTTCAAGCATACCAACATCAGAATTATAGGGGTACCAGAAGGAGAGAGAGGGCAAGATATTGAAAACATTTTTGAAGAAATAATGACAGAAAACTTCCCCTACCTGGTGAAAGAAATGGACTTACAAGTCCAGGAAGCGCAGAGAACCCCAAACAAAAGGAATCCAAAGAGGACCACACCAAGACACATCATAATTAAAATGCCAAGAGCAAAAGACAAAGAGAGAATCTTAAAAGCAGCAAGAGAAAGACAGTCAGTTACCTACAAGGGAGTACCCATACGACTGTCAGCTGATTTCTCAACAGAAACCATGCAGGCCAGAAGGGAGTGGCAAGAAATATTCAAAGTGATGAATAGCAAGAACCTGCAACCAAGATTACTTTATCCAGCAAAGCTATCATTCAGAATAGAAGGTCAGATAAAGAGCTTCACGGATAAGAAAAAGCTAAAGGAGTTCATCACCACCAAACCAGCATTATATGAAATGCTGATGAAAGGTATTCTTTAAGAAGAGGAAGAAGAAAAAGGAACTCTTACCATTTGCCACAGCATGGATGGAACTGGAGAGTGGATAAATACCACATGATCTCACTCATTTGTGGAATATAATGAACAACATAAACTGATGAACAAGGACTGATCCAGAGACGGAGAGGCATTGATTGGACTGTCGGGCCTTGGAGGGAAGGTAGGGAGGGTGGGGGTAAGGGGGCAAGATCAACCAAAGGACTTGTATGCAAGCATATAGACCTAATCAATGACATGGACAACGGGGGGGTGAGGGCATGAGCGGGGGGGGGGGGGTAGAGGGTAACGTGGGGACAAGGACACATATGTAATATCTTAATCAATAAATAATATATTAAAAAAAAATTGGCAACGGAGAGAAACCAAGATGGCGGCATAGGTAAACACCGAAATTGCTGCCTCCTACAACAACTTCAAAAATACAACAAAAGACAAAAGGGACATCATCCAGAACTACAGGAAGGCTGGCTAGTGGAAATTCTACAACTAGAAGGAAAGAGAAAAGCACACTGAGAGTCAGGAGCTGCAGAAGTAAAGTGCAAAGGTACGGAGGCTCGAGAGTGAGCGGAAGGGGCTGGCTACCTGAGGACGCGGCTGTGTTTTTGAATCGGGAGGGAGTCACGAGCTCCTGACTGCTCTGAACTCCAGTTCCAGGAGTCTCTGGGGACCCAGGACTCATACGGGGAGAAACTGGACTGTCTGGCAGTGGGCAGAACTCGGAACTCGAGGGCGGCTTTCCCTTAGAGGCACTTGCAGCAATTAAAATTACCCGGACACTGAGACGCGCGGCCCCTTAGGGCAGGGCTAAGGATCTGCCATAGCTGCTTGCTCTGCCCTGTTGATTCCTTGAGACCCTGCCCCACCCAGGCTGCCAGAGAGGCTTTTGCATATGAATGCCCTAGCCCTTTGCAACCTGAAAATTACCTAACAAATTACAGCTGGGCCAGACAGACCCAGAACTTCCAAGAGAAGGCCCAAGCCCCACAGCAGCTTGCATTGCTTCACAGCTGGCCTCATCTGGGCACCTCCAAACTCCAGAAAAGGAAGTGGAATCTGCAGATCTTTTCGTAGCTCCTGCTGGGTAACCTCAGGCAGAGACTAAATTAGCACCTCCTTAGATCCAAGAGCCAGTGTACCCATTGGTCAGAGTGGGGCCATCCAGATTACAACTCTTCAGATCCATAAGGGACACACTCAGGGGGCAGACTCAGTGAGCACCAAAGCCTCACTGAAGCAAGTCGTGCCCCAGAAGGGTGTCTTCAGCACA